>NW_024870787.1:4467500-4785000 GCF_019054845.1 Dipodomys spectabilis
GTTTGAAGCCAAAAGTGAGAAATTAGTGTCACAGGATTGAGGAGCAAATGTCCACAGGGCATGCCAGTTCTGTCATTAACATTGAGCTGCAGTGAATTTACTGTCTCAGGATGAGAGGACTGAAAGCTGGGGCAATCCTCATACTGTCTGCATTGCTCCTTTTGCCTTTAAAGTGATATAATAATTATGAGCATTTTGTGTCTCCAATCTTAATTATCTAGAACACACTAGAAGCATATTCATGTTTCTGATTTCTCTAGTACCTCTCAACATTTAGACTAAAAGTTTTTGTGGAGTGGCTCCTAGGGGAATCCCTGAGGAAAGCTACTTGAAGCCTCCTCAGGAGATCACCATTCAAAGCCAGTCCTAGAAGGAATTTCTGTGACATTCTTGTCTCCAATAAACCACCAGAAATCCAGAAGTGGAGCAGTGGCCTAGAGGGTAGAGCTCTAGTTTTGAGAGAGAAAGTTGAGCAAGAGATACAGGCCAGACCAGGCAGAAAAGCCTGGGAGTTGCTTATGTTACAGACCTGTGTCCTTATATGATGCACATTGAAGCCCTCAGCAGCCTTTATTTACATTTTATTATGAGGCCAATGCAGGAACAGTCACAAATAATTCAGGGGAAAAAAGATCAGAGTGTATAGAAATAACCGGTATTCAGAAAATTACACTTGAGGACACAAACTGTATCATACTTATGTAAAAACTACGATTAAGAAATAAAGATGAAGGGGCTGGGAATGTGGATTAGTGAGAGAGTGCTTGCCTAGCATGCAAGAAGTCCTGGGTTCTTCAGTAGCACATACACAGAAAAAGCCATTATTGGTGCTGTGGCTCATGTAGTAGAGTGCTAGGGAAAGTGCCCAAGTTTTGAGTTCAACCCAAGAAATGTCAAAGGTAGGTAGGTAGTTAGGTAGGTAGGTAGTTAGGTAGGTAGGTAGATAGATAGATTAGATAGATAGATAGATAGATAGATAGATAGATAGATAGATAGATAGATAGATAGATAGATAGATAGATAGATAGATAGATAGATAGATAGATAGATAGATAGATAGATAGATAGATAGATAGATAGATAGATAGATAGATAGGTAGGTAGGTAGGTAGGTAGATAGATAGATAGATAGATAGATAGATAGATAGATAGATAGATAGATAGATAGATAGATAGATAGATAGATAGATAGATAGATAGATAGATAGATAGATAGATAGATAGATAGATAGATAGATAGGTAGATAGATAGGTAGATAGATAGGTAGATAGATAGGTAGATAGATACATAGATAGATAGATAGATAGATAGATAGATAGATAGATAGATAGATAGATAGATAGATAGATAGATAGATAGATAGATAGATAGATAGATAGATAGATAGATAGATAGATAGATAGATAGAAAGATAGATAGATAGAAAGAAAAAAATTGATACATGAATCTGGTCTTGGATATCAGGAGGAAAGAAGGGAACAATTCCCAGTCATGAGGCCTTCTACAGTGTGCCAGGCCACCAGCATTGCCTTCATACAACCACAAAGTAGGAAGACTGCCTCTTTTCCACTTCTCAGGCAGCAAAGTGCCTCAGAGACAAGAAGGCAAAGCCAGGTTCTAACTCAGGTGCTTGGAAACAGAAGAGAAACGGCCCTGCCTCTCTTTGGACTGGGGATTTGCATTAACGATGTGGAGAATGAAGGAGAAAGGACTGGCAGAGGTAGAAGAAGGGCCTTCAAATCTGACAGATGTAGAGTCAAAAACACACTCCCTAAGACCAGAGGGCAGTGTTTTTCTAGTCTCTTCCTTCCCTCTCCGCCACTAAACTGACTCTCTATTGGTAACCTAAAGATAGCCTGAGGCTCCCTTCACCTGAGGGAGGAAGGTTAGTCATTGTTTGAAGAGGCTGAGAAAAGCCTGACCCTGGTGTAACTCTAACAAATGTTTCAGGTTTCCCCCCATTGCTGGTTGTGCCTGGAATGAATGAATGAAGTGGTTTTGCAGCTCACTTCCCGGTTGAGTATGTACATTCTGCCTCCTAATCCTACAGGCCTAGGTTTCTGCACCTACCCTGGCTTTTGAAACTGTTTTCTGTCCTTCAAATACAGTGTAACACTGGAGTTCTTTCAGCTAGCCGCGCTAGGGCTTGAATCCTGAGAACTTCATTTGAACCTTGGATGGGTCAGTGATGTTTCTTTCCTTCTATAGCTTGAGAACTCTAAGAACATTTAGAGTGAAAGTAACTTCTCATGACCAAGGGAAACACACAAAGCTGTTGAACATCTGAACTTTCAGAAGTGGAAGTAAGAGTGTCATAGACTTTCCTGCCCTTGTTGGCTTCACCCTGTGATCCTCAGACCTCAGGCTCCTGAGCTAGAGTGATGGGTGTGAGCTACTGGTTCTCTGCTAGGTTCAGAACTGTAATGACATTGATAATACAAGTCAACTGCTTATCTCAAAGGGCTTGGGAAACATATTAAGCCTTTCAACATTGAACCTTTCAAATCCCTTTAGCACACAAGGTTATAATCCTAGAGAATGAGAGGCTGGGCATATGGATGTGCTATACTTGAGCCTTAACCTCTGACTCCAATTCTGGTGTACATCAGCATTCATTTTCCAGAGAATGTTCTCCTAATTAGCAAATAGGAAAAGTACTTTGATTAACCCTTACTTTTTTCCAGTTGTGTGTCTTATATCAAGCCTGGGCCCTGTCCCTGAACAATTCAGCTCAAAGCTAAAACTCTACCACTTGAGTCACAGCACCAAATGGGTTTTGTGGTGGTATCTTGGACATAAGAATCTAACAGGCTTTCCTTGCCTAGGCTGTCTTTGAACTATGGTCTTCAAATCTCAGCATCCAGAGAAGCTGGGATTTCAGGTGTGAGCCACTGCCATCTGGCCTATTGTTTTTGAGAGTCCTGGGGCTTCTTTTTTTCAAGGCTAGCACTCTAGCATTTGAGACACTCCATTGCTTCTGGCTTTTTCTGAGTATGTGGCACTGAAGATTCAAAACCTGGTATTCATGCATGTTGAGCGAGCTCTTTCCACTAAGCCACATTTCTAGGCTTGCCCTTACAATCTTATCCCACAACTTGCCTGTCCTCAAGAAAAGGCTACTAAGTATAAATCATTAAAGAATTCCCTATAGGAATGTGTTCAAAGATAAAAAGACAACACTCATCCTTGAGAGATACTCTAAACATGTGAAGACTATGACAAAAGCCTCCATTTAATTATGTATCATGTTTCAACAGAAAATGTTTTAATGAAAAATGAGTCAATGTCCCAAATTATTGTGTATAATTTTATAACAGATGTGCAAAATGTAATAAATATTACGTGTATAATAATACTAAATAAAATAAGCAATAAATGACTGAATCAAATAAAAAATAAATACAAAATCAATAACAAAAATCCTAATATGTAATAAACATACATATGTAAGTATATATCATATATTACACGTGTATAGAGATATCTCTTCCATTGCAGGGCCTTCATTAAGGCCATGGGAACTCTAGTCTGAATTTCTTTTCCTCAAGGACAGTGAGCTTCGCCTTCACCCAGTGTGCAAATGAGTTACCTGGATTGTGAGATCAAATCCCACAAATGGTAGAAATATTGGTCCAGTTCCAAGACAGTGACTTAATTTTTAATGGAAGCAGTTATGTTTATTCAGTTACATACTGAACATTTAAAAAAAGCAGTGTAGAATTTTGTACAGGTATTCAGACGTCCTTCCCTTACTCCCAAAGTGCTTCTCTGAACACTACATTGTTTCATTTTTGTATGTTTTTTATTGTAAAAATGTTGTACAGAGGGGTCACAGTTACATGAGCAAGGTCATGAATATATTTCCTATTGATCATTGTTGCCTGCTCCTTTGTTTTCCCCCTACCATCCCTTCCCTCCCATCTCCACAACTACTCCCCCTACCAAGTTCAGTGACTTAACGTTTTAGTTTTGGGTTGACACACGGAGTTTGAACTCAACTAGTGGCAAATCTGCACTTTCCTCACATTGCTACAGACTTACAAAGATCCTGAGGTCAAATCCCAGGCTAGTTAAGAAAACTGAGAGAAATTCCAAACCAGGGAGCTTTATTTTTTTTAACTTAGTTAAATAATTAATATTTTTTTTCTTTTTTTGGCCAAACATGGGGCTTGAACTCAAGTCGTGGCAACTCTGCCTCAGCTTCGAACACTCTAGGCTGGGTGCTGCCTCGGGACCCGTACCCAATCCTGGAATGGTACACCCAGAGGGCTTGCAGGAAAAAAAAAAAGTGGGATAGCACGAAAAGTGGTGAGCTGCAGAGGGCTGGAGGTTTTACATTTTTTTCTTTGCACGGTTACCATCCTGGGTCTGAATGAGACAGACGGCTGCAAAGTGGACATGACCTGCCATATCTGAAGGCTGGCGTCCTATCTGGGAACCCATAGGCCAACCTGTCAACAAGTGTGACACCTGTTTTCCGTTCCTGGGAGAGTCCTGAGTGTCAGGCATGATTGAGAACACATCTACAAATCTGTATGCTATGTGATAGAATGTAAACAATATAATACATAGTTAGGTATCATCACAGTCAATAAAATAAATGGTAAATAAATGAATAAAACCAAAAATATAATGAATAACCACCACAACATAATATAGGCTGAACATCTGTATGGAAGTTCAATCCTATCTTTAAACTGCATATAAGTAGTACGTTTTCCAGGGCTGGGGCTTGAATTCACACCTACGGAACAGGTCTGACTCTTTGGTCTTCAAGCCTGGTGAGCTTCCCCTTCCCCCACAGTGCAACAGAGTTACCTAGTCCCCGTGTTCAAATCCCAGGCCTTGCAGACAAAAAAAAATGCCACACATTCCAAGCCAGGGAGCTTCATTAACATTTTTAATATGTTTTTAACTTCACTTCGCCTTTATTTGATACATTTTGATTTTATAACACGAGTTTTTCAAAAAAGGTGTTTAAACTTTTACATTTCAGCATAGCACATTGGTGTTTCTATTTTGACCATCTGCCATGAAGAGTGAGAATGAAAATAAGTACACCATTTCTCCCCAGATTGTCGGGACAGTTGAATTTATTTCTATTTATAGTTATTTCTATAATTATAAACTCTCTGCATTTGTGTCATGCTAGTTTTCCTCAGCGCCTAACATGAAATACACTAGGGGATTCCTGATAGCACAAAAGGTTGGGTTTCTGAATAAAAATTCACTTCTGTGAGAACAGTAGGTAATTGTAAGCATTTTGGGAATAAACTGGATTTTAAAATGAAAAACAAAAACATTGGGACTGGGAAGTAGCTCAGTAGTGGAGTATTTGCCTAAAGAGCAAAAGACTCTGGCAGAAAAGTTTTCTAAAGCTTAGAAGGTTAGAATTTTATGATCTGTATGAACAAAAATTTTTTTGGTCATGGGCCTGAACTCAGGGGTTATCCCTGTACTCTTCAGCTCAATGCGAGCGATCTACTGCTTGAGTCACAGTGCTACTTCCAGTTTTCTAGTCGTTTATTGGAGATAAGGGTCTCACGAACTTTCCTGTCCAGGCTGGCTTTGAACTGCCATCCTCAGATCTCAGCCTCTTGAGTAGCTATGATTATAGGCATGAGGCACCTGTGCCAGGCACGTGAACAAACTTCTTAAAGATTTATTCTGAGAAAAGAAACTTGGAATACAATTTTAGTATAAATAACTTATAATGCCATGTTTAAGGCACTAATTCAGAAGTATTAATTCATTGGTTGGTTTCTTAGTTTATTTAAAGTTATATTATATATGTATGCATTATTATTATATATACATATATATTATTTAAAACATATATTTGAATTGTACCTAAGAACATATGTGTTCATGTAAAGTTATACAACTGCACAAGCTTCATTATTTTTTTTCCAGTTTGGTTGGTACCATAAATTAGGTGGGATTTTTATATTGCTGTTTTGTTCTCTGTTTTTGGAAGATTTCTCTCCCTTTTATCCCTCTGCGCCCCCCTCCCTACACTTGAACTCAGCTTGCTCTTTCTTGGCTTGGTTGTTCATAGCTGATTTTCTACCACTTCAATCATTCCTGTAGCCGGGCTTTCCAGTTAATTGGAGGTGATTTCTCTCAGGCTTTTCTGCCTTCATTGGCTATGAAATTTCATCTTCCAGTTTTCAGCCTCCTGTGTAGCTAGGATTAGAGATGTGAGCCATTGGGGTGCCTAGGGATAAATTAGACTTTGGTTGGTGTTTTCTTTCTGTTTTTCTAAGCATGGGATCATCTACTATAGAACTTCTGTGAATGTCCTGGGTCTGAAGTAAGATATATAATACATATGCAAATCTGTATAGTTCTCATAAGATGTAATGAATTTAATACCTGTTATAAGTGTAGTAATAGTCAATAATATAATGAATGAATAATAGAAAAATAAATACACTAAAAGAAATATGCAGTAAACATAAATATGTAGATATTCATCATTTATTCAAATGTGGATAAATATTACTTAACAGGGCTGGGGATTGAATTCAGGCCTAGGGAACAGGCCTGAATTACTTGTATTCAAAGAGGGTGAGTTTCTCCATCCTCCACAGTGCATTAAAGTTTCCCAGACTCCAAGTTCAAATCCCATGCCTGGAAGAAAAAAAAATGAGCACTAATTCCAAGCCAGGGAGCTCTATTAGTATTTTTAATATTTTTATAATTTTAAATTTTATTTTATTTTTATATATTTTAATACAATTTTATTTATTTATTCATTTATTTTGTCAAGCACAGGGCTTGAACTCAGATTGTAACAACTCTGCCTCAGCCTCCATCATCCTAAGCTGGGATGGTGCAGCTTCTGGGCCCACAGCCATTCCTCGGATCCTAGGCCTCAGGGGCTGACAGTAAAACAAATTGAAAATGGCACCAAAAAATTTCTGCGAATTGAAGACGGTCGACGGTTTCTCGGTTTTCCTTCCTTGCATGGTGACGATCCCGGGTCCAAATGACATGGCTGCAACCTATAGGTCACCGGGCATTGCTGAAGGTTGGCAGGCTGGCAGCGAAGCCATAGGCTAATCTGGACACCTAGGCCCTGAGTTTGAATCCTGGTCATGCCACTTACAAAGGTCTGGAGAGCCTAAGAAACTATTTCCTGTCCATAGGAACACCAGAGGAATGTGATCAATGTCATGGTTGGATGAGTATTTTGTCAATCAGTCTAACATAAAATTAAACCCAGTATTCACAAGATGTGTATTGATTTCAATTTATAGTTTATTATGCATTAAAAGAATACGTGTGTGTGTGTGTGTGTGTGTGTGTGTGTTTTGTCAGTAGTGGGGCCTGAACTCTGGGCTGGGCACTCTCTCTCAGCTTTTCAGCTCAGGGCTACTGCTGTAACATTTGAGATACAGAACCATTCCCGGCTTTTTCTGATCATGTTGTGCTGGGGAATCGAACCCTGGGCTCATGCATGCAAGACAAGCACTCTCCCAGTGAGCCACCTTCCCAGCCCCTAAAATACTACTATTGGTTAAATAAAGTTCTCACTACATACCTGTGAATCACTAGGAAGGTAGAATATGTCATTGAATACTAGATAGACATCACTGGCAGTATCTAAATTTCTAAAGATAAATTTATTTGTATACTACCATCTGCATAGAAAGGTTTTGCTATTTTGGCCATACTTGTGTCTCGATCCCAGGTCCTGGGATCCACCTGGCATCTGAATGTGCTAGAGGCTGTCGTGCTGACTCTCACCCATTCATGAATTGGGCCTTCTAGGCCCTCAGTTCAGGCCCCAGCATTGCCAAAAATGTCTTCTTGGAGTAAGATTCCAAGTGTGATACCTGTTTTCTTTTTCTGTGCAAGTCAAGTGCTGGGTGTCAGGTATGATGTATATAATATGTATGCAAAACTACATGCTATGGAATAGATTTTAATGAATGTGATAAATGTTATAAAACCACTCGCAGTTGGTCCATAAATAAATGGTAAATAAATAAATAAATAATAAAATATCATGAATCATTCCAACAAACACGATATAAACTGAATATATGGATGGAAGTATAAATCATATAATAAACATGCCTATATATGTTATGTTCTCCAGAGCTGGGGCTTGAATTCAGGCCTAGTTAACAGGTTTGAATTGCTTGTCTTCAAGGGAAGAGAGCTTCCCTTTCTCCCCCCCCCCCCCCAACGCAATGCATCAGAGTTCCCCAGATCCCAAGGTGACATCCCTGGCCTGGCAGACAACAAAATAGCATGAAATCCAAACAGGGAGCTTCAGTAGTATTGATAAATACTTAATTAAATTATTTATTGCTAAGCACGGGGCTTGAACTCAGGTGGTGGCAACTCTGCCTCAGTTTCCATCACCCTAGGCTGAGATGGTGCAGCCTCTGGACCCACAGCCATCCCGGGTCCAAGCCTCAGGGGCTGACAGGAAAACAAAATGAAAACACCACCCAAAAACACCGCAAACCACAGAAGGTCAGAAGTTTCTGTTTTTCTTCCTTGCACGGTGGCCATCCTGGGTCTGAATGACATGGCTGCAAACTGTAGGTCACCTGGCATTGCTGAAGGCTGCCGGGCTGTCAGCGAAGCCATAGGCCAACCTGGACACTAGGCCCTGAGTTCGAATCCTGATCATATCACTTAAAAGGGGCTGGAGAGCCTAAGAAACTGTTGCCTGTCCATAGGAACACCAGAGGAATGTGATCAATGCCATGGTTGGATGAGTAGTCCATCAAAGAGTCTAGCATAAAATTAGACCAAATAATCCAGGACATGGATTGATTTTAATTCATAGTTTATTATGCATTAAAAGAATGCTATTGGGGGCTGGGAAGGTGGCTCAGTGGTAGAGTGCTTGCCTTGCATGCCTGAGGCCTTGGGTTTGATTCCTCAGCATGACATAAGCAAAAAGAAAAAAAGTCAGAAGTGGTGCTCAAGTGGTAGAGTGCTAGCCTTGTGCTGAAGAGCTGAGGGACAGCGCCCAGGCTCAGAGTTCAGGCCCCACGAGCAGACCCAAAGGGAAAAACAAACAAACAAACAAAAAAACCAAAACCAGAATACTATTGATTAAGTGGAATCCTCACTAAATACATGAGAATTGGTAGGAACGTAGTATATGTCATTGAATACTAAATAGACACCTCTGGCAGTACCTAAATACCTAAATATATATTTATTTATATACCACCATCGTCATAGAAAGTTACAGCTATTTTGTCGAAACGTGGGGATTGATCCCAGGTTCTGGGATCCACTTGGCAGCTGAATGGGCTAGAGCCTGTGGTGCTGACACTCACCCATTCATGAATTGGACCTCTCAGGCCTTCAGATCAGGTCCCATCATTGCCAAAAATTTCTTCCTGGTGTAAGATTTCAAGTGTGACACCTGTTTTCCTTTTCTGTGCAAGTACATAATATGTCTGCAAAGTTACATGCTATGGAATAGATGGGAATAAATGTAATAAATGTTTTAGGTGCACTTACAGTTCATAAAATAAATGCTAAATAAATACATCAATAATAAAACATAGTGAATCACTCAAACAAACACAATATAGACTGAATATATAGATGTAAGTATAAATTATATATTTAATATGTCTATAAATTTTATGAGGTTTTGAATTCAGGCCTAGGGTAGAGTTTAATTAATGCATGATTCTCATAGGAATTGATAGGCAAGACGTATGGCACAACGATTATTTTTAATTAAGAGTTCATGAAGTCTGACAATAAGAATCACATTCAGGAACTGGAGACAATGTGAAAGATCCAAGAATCAGTACTCACATGTTAGATAGGATTCCAACACAGCCCGCCACATCTCCTACTCTATACAAATAGGTATTTATTAGCATACTAACTTCAGCTTATGAATGGATGAATATTGGGCCACCTGGGCTCGATCTCAGGTCCTGGGTACGACCTAACTCCTTCGTTGCTCACAGGCCAGTATCCTCACCTAGATCCTTTTGCCAATTGGGCCTGCTAAGCACTGAGTTCAAAACCCAATACTGGCAAAAGATGAAATCTGATGTGAGAAGTCCATCGATCCACCTGTTTTCCTGTCCTGTGTTATTCCTGGGTCTCGAGAGGATGGAGAATTCTATATAGGCAACTCTATAGCCATAGGAATAGGTTGTCATCTGTGTCGACACAGTTATGTCTGGCATCATACTCAATAAAACACAAAATGCATCCATGACTAAGACACACAATAAAAAGAATAATTACACTGAACACATGATGCATTCCACACATGTATGTAAATAGCGATCCTATGTGTAAACTAAGTGGGTATATTATTTTTGCCAGTGCTGGGGCTTCACATCAGACCCTGCAACCTGGCCTGATATTGTAGTCTTCAAGGATGGTGAGCTTCCCTTTCCCCCACAGTGCTATAGATTTACCCAGACTTGAGTTAGAATCCCAGCTGTGGCAGAAAAATGGTGCAAGTTCAGAGCCAGGGTGCTTTATTATTATTATTATTATTACCAAGGAAAGGTTTTGAACTAAGTTTGTGGTAACTCTGCTTCAGCTTCAATCATCTTAGGTTGGAGGGCTGCCATTGGCCCATAGCCGATCCTGGGAACCTAGGCCCTGAAGCCTTGCAGGAAAACACACACACACACACACACACACACACACACACACACACACACACAGAAAAAAAGCCGTGGGATGGATTTTTTACATTTTGTTCCTTTCCACGGTGACCATCCTGGGTCTTAATGACATGCCTACAAAGGGTTCTTCACCTTGCATTGGTGAAGGCTAGCGGGATATCGGGGAAGCCATAGGCCCATGCAGCTATGTAGGCCCTGAGTTCGAGTCCTGCTCCTGACACCTACTAATGGGGGAATTCCCAAGAGACTCGTTCCTGTGCATCAAAATACCGATGGAATGTGAGCAAATTCATGATTGAATGAGAAGTTTCTGCATGCATCAGTCTAGTCTAAAATTAGACGCAATGATCCTAGGATGCTGATTGATCTTAATGAATAGTTTATTAAACATGAAAAGAATCCTACTCCTTCAATTCCATTGAAGGTAACTACCTACCTAAGAGTTGGTAGGAACGTATTTGATAGATAGATGTCTCTGGAACTCTATATAAATATATATATTTATTGGCATACTACCACCTGCCTATCCATGTATGACTATTTTGTCCACCCCTGTGGCTAAATCTCAGGGTCTGGGACCTCCTGGCAGCTTCCTGGGCTATAAGTTGCCGTGCTGACACACCCATTCATGAATTGGGTGTGCTAGACCCTGAGTTCAGGTCCCAGCACTGCCAACAATTGGATTGTGGAATAAGAAGCCTAGTGTGACACCTGTTTTCTTTTTTTCTGAGTGTCCTGGGTATAAGAACTACCTTCAACTTATGAAGGGATGATTGCTGTGTGCCTTCCCCCCCACCACTTCTACCTAAGGGCTCCATCTCAGGTCCTGTGAAAGGCCTTGCTCATTAGTGCCTCACAGGCTGGTATGCTCACATGGACCCATTTTTCACTTGGGTCTGCTAGGCCCCGAGTTCAGATCCCAGCAGTGCCAAAATTCACCCTGATGTCAGAAGCCAATGGTTGCACCTGTTTTCCTTTCCTGTGCAAGCCCTGGGTCTCAGCTAGGATGGAGAATGCATGGGCCACCCTGTGGCCATGTGAATAGGTTGTTATTCATGTCAGCTCAGTTATACTTGTCATCATATACTCAAGAATATACACAATGCATCCATGAATAGCATACAAAATAGAATAAATACACTAAATGCACAATGCAGTCCACATACAGATATGAATATATATCCCATGTTTAAATGATCTATTCAGGACCATTGTGGCCTCCCTGGGGCTCGATCTCTGTTCCTGGGAAAGGCCCTGTTCCATGGTGGCTCACAGGCTGGTGTGTTCACCATGACCCATTCACCAATTGGGCTTGCTAGGCTTTGAGTTCAATTCCCAGCACTGCCAAAAGATTCACCTTGATGTGAGAAGCCAGTCGTTGCACCTATTTTCCTGTGCTGTGCATGTCCTGGGTCTCAGCTAGGATAGAGAATGCATAAGCAACTCTATACTCATGGGCGTAGGTTGTCATCTAGGTCACAACAGTTATATCTGTCAACCTATACTCAAGAAAATACACAATATATCAATGAATAAGACACAAAATAAAGAGAATGACTACACCAAATGCAAGATGCTGCCCACCCACATATGGAAATATAGATCCTCTGTTTAAATGATGACTTTATGACTATTTTGGCCCCCACCAGGGCTTCATGTCAGGTTTTGGGAACGGCCTAGCTCCTTAGTGCATCACATGCTGGTGTGTTCACCATGACCAATTCACAAATTGGGCCTGCTAGGCCTTGAGTTCAAATCCCAGCATTGCCAAAAGATTCACCTTGATGTGATAAGCCAATTGATCCACCTGTTTTCCTGTCCCATGAAAGTCATGGGTCTCAGTGAGGATGGAGAATTCTATATAGACAACTCTATAGCCATGGGAATAGGTTGTAATCCATGTCAACACAGTTATGTCTATCACCATACTCAATAAAATACACAATACATCCATGAATAAGAACAAAATAAAAAGAATAACTACACTGAATGCAAGATTCATACCACTCCTGTAGGTAAAGAGAGATCCTATGTTTAAAAAAGGGGGGCTTTCTTCTTTCAGCTCATTAATGAGCATAATAAAGAATAAAACAGTGAAAAAAAAAAAAGGGGGGGCTTGTTATTTTGTCCAGTGCTGGGGCTTCAAATCAGGCCCTGGACCTGGCCTAACATTCTAGTCTTCAAGAATGGTGAGCTTCCCCTTCCCCCAAAGTGCAACAGAGCTACTCAGACTTCAGTTCAAATCCTATGTTTAAATTATGAATTTATTACTATTTGGCCCTCCCTGGTACTCGATGTCAGGTCGTGGGAACAGCCTATCCCCTTGGTTGCTCACAGGCTGGTGACCCTTGACCCTTTCCCCAATTGGGCCTGTAGGCTCTGAGTTCAAATCCCAACACTGCCAAAAGATGAATCCTTATGTGAGAAGCCCATGGATTCACCTGTTTTCCTGTCCTGTGAAGTCCTGGGTCTCAGCTAGGATGGAGAATGCATAGGAAACCCTATAGCCATGACAATAAGTTATCATTCATGTAAGCACTGTTATATCTGTCACCATATTCAGTAAAATACACAATACTTCCATAAGACAGACAATAAGGAGAAGTACACCAAATGCAAGTTGCTGTCCACACCTATATGTAAATATAGATCCTATGTTTAAATTATTAATTTATGACTATCGTGGCCACCCTGGGAATCAATGTCAAATCCTGGGAATGGCCTAACTCCTTTGTTGCTCACAGGCCGGTGTGTTCACCGTGAACTATTTGCCAATTGGTCCTGCTAGGCCGTGAGTTCAGATCCTAGCACTATCAGCAATTGGATCATGGAGTAAGAAGCCAAGTATGAAAACTTTTTTCCTTTTCTCCGAGAGTCCTGGGTCTCAGGAATAATGAAGAACACATCTACAAATTTAGATGCCATGTAATAGGATGTCATCAATGTAATAAAGGCAATGGGTGTCATCACTGTAAAATCAATGGTAAATAAATGAATAAAACTAAAAGTACAAGGAACAACCACACCAAACGTGTCTGGACGGAGCATCCATAGGTAAGTACAAATCCTGTCTTTACAATGTATATAAATAGTATGTTTTCCAGGGCTGGAGCTTGAATTTTGGCTTAGAGTACAGGCCTGATTTTCTTATCTTCAAGTACAGTCAGCTTCCCCTTCTTCCACAGTGCTGCAGATTTACCCAGACCCAGAGTTCAAATCCAAAGCCTGGCAGATAAATGGGGTGAATTGCAAGCCAAGGAGCTAATTTCTTTTAATTTTTTTTTTGCTCAGCAAGGAGCTTGAACTCAGGTTGTGGCAACTCCGCCTCAGCTTCGACCATACTATGCTGGGGTGCAGCCACTGGACGCGCAGCATATCCTGGGATCCTAGACCCCCAGGCCTTGTGTGGCAAAAATATACAGAAAAATGCGGTGAGATGGCCTTTTTATGTTTTGTTCCTTTGCACGGTGACCCACTTGGGTCTGAATGACACTGTTGCAAAGGGTACTTTACCTTGCATTGCTGAAAGTTGGCAGACTATTGGGGAAGCCATAGGCCCAAGTGGCAATGTAGGCCCTGATTTGGAATCCCGGTCCTGACACAAATCAATGGAAGGATCTACTAAGAGACTCGTTCCCAACCATAGGAATAACAAGGTAATGTTATCAATATCACAGTTGAATTAGTTGATCGTGAATGATGCTCCTATCATATTAGACCCATCATTTCAGGAGACTGATTTTATTTAACATTTATGAAGCATTAAAATAAAACTATTACAGGAATGCAATAATTTCAGGAAATTGATTGATTTAATAAATAGTTTTCTTAATTTTTATTTATTTTTTATTGTGAAAATACTGTACAGAGTGGTTACAATTACATGGGCAAGATAATGAGTACATTCCTTATCAAGCATTGTAGCCTCATCCTTTTTTTACCCTTCCTATCCCTTCTCATCCTTCCTTCCCCCCCACCCAAATATCCCCCCGCCAAGTTGTAATGTTCGTTTTTGACATGACAACTTGTACTGCTCATTGTTGCAACAGGTCCACCTCTATCCTTATTTAAACGACTTGTTTTTCCCCTTCCCTTCCACAAAATATACCGACATCAAATACAGTGAAACAGGGGTTATACTGTGGGGGAGGGACATACAAAGCAACAAAGTAATAATCTTATAACTGCGTTAGAAATAAATGCATGAAAGAAAAAGAAACATTTAAAATACATAACTTAGGGTTCATTTTCCTAACATCACCTTATCTGACCTTTTCTGCTTGATGAATATATATATTAGATATTGCAAATAAGGGAAATCATGGGACCTATGTTTCTTTGGGCTTGGCTTACTTCACTTTATATAATTTTTTCAAAGTCTTTCCATTTCCTAAAAAATGGGGCAATGTCATTCTCTCTGATGGAGGCATAGAATTCCATTGTGTATATATACCACATTTTCTTGATCCATTCATCTACTGAGGGGCATCTTGGTTGGTTCCATATCTTAGCTAAGGTAAATAATGCTGCAATAAACATAGTTGTGCTGGTAGCTTTAGTGTGGTCTTGTTTGTAAACATTTGGGTAAATGCCCAAAAGTGGGATTGCTGGGTCATAGGGGAGCTCTATGTGGAGTCTTTTCAGGAACCTCCATAATACTTTCCGAAGTTGTTGAACAAGTTTACACTCCCACCAACAATGAAGTAAGTTTCCCTTCTGTCCACATCCCCTCCAGCATCTGTTGTTATTAGAGTTCTTGATTTTTGCCATTCTAACTGGGGTGAGGTGGTATCTCAATGTTGTTTTGATTTACATTTCTTTTATGGCTAGGGAGGTTGAGCATTTCTTCATGTGTCTATTGGCCATTCTTCTTTCTTCTTCAGAGAAGTTTCTCTTCATGTCTTCAGCCCACTTATTTATTGGGCAGTTGTTTCTTGAGTATTTGTTGTTGGGAGATTTAATTTTTTGAGTTCCAAGTATATTTTAGCTATGAGACCCTTGTCCGTTGTATGGTTAGTGAAGATCTTCTCCCAATCAGTGGGCTGTCTATTGATCTGGCTAGCTATGTCCTTTGCCATGCAGAAGCTCTGCAACTTCATGCAATTCCATTTGTCCAACCTTTCTTTGATTTTTGTGTTTCTGGGTCTCTATTAAGAAAATTTTGGCCTGTGCCAAGGAGACCTTGGGTTTGTCCTATTCCATCGTATGTTTTCAGAGTGTCTGCTTTGACTCCGAGGTCTTTGATCCATTTGGAGTTGATTCTGGTGCAGGGTGATATATAAGGGTCTAGCTTTAGTTTTCTACAAGGAGTTAACCAATTTTGCCAGCACCATTTACTGAAGAGGCTGTCTTTCTTCCATTCTATTGTTTTAGCTCCCTTATCAAAGATTAGATGGCTATAGATCTGTAGGTTCGTTTCTGGGTTGTCAATTCTATTCCATTGGTCCTGAGGTCTGTTCTTATGCTAGTACCAAGCTCTTTTGATTACTATGGCTTTATAGTAGAGTTTGAAATTTGGTATTGTTATTCCTCCAGCAGCGTTCTTTCCGTTGAGGAGCGTTTTTGCTATTCGGGGTCTTTTATTGTTCCATATGAATTTTTGGATTGCCTCTTCTATTTCCTTGAAGAATGAGGATGGAATTTTGATAGGTATTGCATTGAATTTGTAGATAGCCTTTGGAAGTATTGCCATTTTCACGATGTTAATCTTTCCAATCCAGGAGCATGGGAGGTTTTGCCATTTTCTAAGTTCTGTTTTGATTTCATTTTTCAAGTTTTTAAAGTTTTCATCATAGAGATCCTTCACTTCTTTGGTTAAGTTAATTCCTAGTTATTTGATTTTTGGTGGGGCTATTAAAAATGGAGTTGTTATCCCAATTTCAGCCCCATTTTTCTCATAGTTGGCATACAGAAAAGACTTTGATTTTTGAGGGTTAATTTTCTACCCTGCTACTTTGCCAAAGTTTTGAATCAGCTTGAGTAATTTGGGAGTGGATTCTATGGGATTCTGTAAATACAAGATCATGTCATCTGCAAAGAGGGAGTTTTATTTCTTCTTTCCCTATATGGATCCTCTTTATATCTGCATCTTGTCTTACTGCTGTAGTAGGCATTCTAATACTAGGTTGAAGAGAAGTGGAGAGAATGGACATCCTTGTCTTGTTCCTGAGTTAAGAGGAAATGGCCTTAATTTTTCACCATTAAGTATAATGCTGGCTGTAAGTTTGTCATATACAGCCTTTATTGCATTGAGGAATGTTCCATGGATTCCTAATTTTTCCAAAACCTTCATCATAAAAGGGTGTTGGATATTGTCGAATGCTTTTTCTGCATCTATTGAGATAACCATGTGGTTCTTATCTTTTCTCCTGTTGATGTGATGAATAATAGTAATTGATTTGCGTATATTGAACCAGGTTTGCATCCCTGAAATGAATCCTGTTTGATCATGGTGTGGGATTTTTTGGATGAATTGTTGAAGTCGATTGGCCAAAATTTTGTTGAGAAGTTTTGCATCAATGTTCATCAAAGAAATGGGTCTATAGTTCTCTTTCTTTGATGAGTCCCTGCCTGGTTTTGGGATGAGGGTTATGATGGCTTCATAGAATGTGTTCGGTAGTGCACTTTCAATTTCAATTTCATTGAAGAGTTGAAGGAGTATTGGTGTGAGCTCTCCTATGAAGGCCTTTTAGAATTCCGCTGTAAAACCATCTGGTCCTGGAATTTTCTTAGCTGGGAGGACTCTTATTGCTGTTTCTAATTCAATGCTTGATATACGCATGTTAAAGATGATTTAATTCCTCTTGATTTAGTTTGGCATGTCAATATTTGCTAGGAAAAGGTCCGTGTCTGCCATGTTCTCAAACTTATTAGCATAAAGTTTTGAGAAGAATTCCCTTAAAATGTTCTGAATCTTGATTGTTTCCGTGGTGATGTTTCCATTCTCCTCTTTGAGTTTATTTATTTGTGTGTGTTCTCTTCTTTTTCTGATAAGATTTGCTAAGGGTCTGTCAATTTGGTTAATTTTTTCGAAGAAACAACTCTTTGTTTTGTTGATTCTTTCTATAGTTTTTGGATTCTAATTCATTTAATTCTGATTTAATTTTAATTATTTCTTTCCGTCTACTGGATTGGGGTTTATCTTGCTGCTCTTTTTCAAGGAGGTTCAGATGTCTCCTTAAATTGTTGGTTTCAGATCTCTCCAATTTGTTGACGTAGGAACTCTGAGCTATAAACTTGCCTCTGAGTACTGCCTTTCCTGTGTCTCAGAGGAGCTGGTAATTTGTGTGCTCATTTTTGTTGAATAGCATGAAAATTTGAATTTCCTTTCTAATCTCTTTCTTGACCCACTTGTGTTTCAGCAGTGTGTTGTTCAGCCACCATGTGTTAAGGGACTTTCTTCGGTGACTTATGGTGTTGAATTCTAATTTATTCCCTTGTAATCAGAGAGAATGCAAGGTATAACTTCAATGTTTCTGAATTTAGACAAGTTTGCTTTGTGGCCTAAAATGTGGTGTATTTTAGAAAATGTTTCATGTGCTGCTGAGAAAAACCTGTATTCTGATTCTTTGGGTGAAATATTCTGTAGATGTCTGTGAAAACTAGTTGATCTATGCAGTTGTTTAGATCTGCGGTTTCTCTGTTGAGTTTTTGCCGAGTTGATCTTTCTAGTGGGGAGAGTGGTGTATTAAAATCCCCAACAATTAATGTCTTTGTATCTATGTGGGATTTGAGGGAAAGTAGTGTTTCTTGGATAAATTTGGGTGCTCTGTTGTTTGGTCAATAGATATTTAGAATTGTAATATCCTCCTGGAGGAGAGATCCCTTTATTAGTATGTAGCGACCTTCTTTATCTCTTCTCACAAATTTTAATTTGAAGTCTATTTTATGATATTAGCATTGCAACTCCCGCCTGTTTTGGGGGGCCGTTTGCTTGGTAGATATTTTTCCAGCCTTTAACATTGAAAATGTGTTTGTTTTTACGGGCAAGATGTAACTCCTGAAGGCAGCAGAGAGAAGGATCTTGTTTTTTAATCCAACTAGACAGTCTATGTCGCTTAACTGGACAGTTAAGTCCGTTAATGTTAAGAGATAGGACTGAGAGGTATTTGGGAGTTCCTGCCATGTTATCCACCTTCGTGGGGCCTGCGAAAACTGGGTTCTTCCTATGGTACTTGGATTCTCAGTTTGGGTGCAGTTTCTTGGCCTTTATTGTGATCTTGTTGGTTTTCTATGTGTAGGATGTCTTTAAGAATCTTTTGTAGGGCTGGTTTGGTGGAGTTATATTGTTTCGATTTTTCTTTGCTATGGAAGGTTTTTATTTGTCCTTCAGTTATGAAGGAGAGTTTAGCTGGGTACAGTATTCTTGGTTGAGAGTTGTTTGATTTTAGGGCATGGCATACATCATTCCAGGCTCTTCTTGCTTTGATTGTCTCTGCTGAGAAATCTGAGGTGATTCAAATTTTTTTCCCTTTATAGGTGATTGATCTTTTCTCCTGGACAGCTTTAAGGATGTTTTCTTTGGTCTGAGTTGATCCTGTGTGGATTATAATGTGACAGTGCGATGTCCTGTACTGGTCTGGTCTATTTGGAGTTCTAAAAGCTTCTTGTATTTGAATAGGCCTATATTTTTGCATGTTTGGGAAGTTCTCTGCTAGGATCCTGTTAACCAAATTTCCTAGATCATTAACTTCTGTTTCTAGGTGCTCCTCTACACCCATTATCCTTAGATTAGTCCTTCGGATGGTGTCTTCCAAGTGTTGGATAGATCTATCATATTTCTTGGATTTGTCTTGGATGGGTGTATGTTCTTTCTCTATAATGTCTAGGCTGTCTTCATTCCCCGAGATTCGATCTTCTGCATGGTCTAATCTGCTGTCGAGATTTTCTACTTTGTTTTTTTATTTCTTTTCCTTCCAGTTGGTCAGCTTTGATGGCTTCAAATTCTTTGTTGAAGTCTTGAATGAACTTCTTTACTTCCTTAATTTGGTGTTCAGTGTTTATTCTCAAATCACTTCTTGATTAGTTATGGTATCCTTGGACTCCCATTCCTTCTGTTGGGTTCCATTCAGCATTCCCTTCAGCTCTTTTTTAATGGATTCCATGAATGCCTTTAGTGGTCTCTGTGTATCCTCATCCTGCTCTCTCAATTCTTGTACTACTCTTTGATTAGCTTCCTCCCTTTCGTGCGATTTCTGTAGTTCTCTTTGAGTGTTCTCTGCCTGCTCACGCCATTCCTGCCTTTCTCTTTGAGTATTCTCAAGCTGCTCACGCAAATCCTGTAACAGTTTTTGAGAATCTTCTTCACGCTTATGATATTCCTGTATAAACTTTTGGATTGCCTCCTCTCTCTCCCTATCACGCTCATACAGTCCTTTGTATGTTTTCAATCTTTTCATTTATCATGTTTGCCAGCAGTGTTTGTAGTGCTATTTGGGAACTCTCCTATTGATTATTCATTTTCTGTTCTGTCCCCTGGTTATCATGAGTGGGGCTTGAGATACCTGGACATGCCATTTTTCTTGTGTTTTTCCGGCTTACTCTGCCCATTTAGGATGAAATTAACAACAGTTTTGTGCTAGAAAACTATCTTAAGGCAGCATCAACCAAAGTCTGTATTTGCATAGTCAGTAGTCTGCAGATACAATCTAGTTCAACAGATTCATCTATTCAACATCAAACAACTGTATATTAATGGGCTACGAACAGCAAAGAAGATTTTGGTAAACCAGAAATTATTAGGTTTAGGAAGAGATGAGAGAAGGGCAGGGATATAAAGGATATGTGAAAAACTTAAAAATAAAAATACTTAAAATATTATATAGGTATAAAGAGGTTGTACTGCTATTAAGGAATTTAAGTCTAAGAGGTTTTGAATTGAGTAATAAATTTGTGGATTAATTATGTACACAATAGAGGATAAGGTCTAATAATCCACTATGGGTTTATCTGAGGATGTGCAGAACAGTAATTAAGTCACATAAATAACGAAAGAGAAGAAATGGTGAAAAGGATAAGAAAGAAAGAAAAAAGATCAGAAGTTCAGTAGAGCTATCCAAAAAACAAAACAAAACAAAACAAAAAAAAAAGGGAGAAAAATGCACACACACTTATACCTCTAAATTAAAATTCTAAGAGGAAAAAAATTACTAGAACACAATTTTTTTTCAAGAAAGGTATTAATTAAAGATTTAAAAAAAATTTTAGAAAAAAAATTTTTTTTTATAAAAGGAACAACAACAAAAAAATTTCTTTGATTTTTTTTTGGAAGGGTTGGCAAAAATCTTGTGTCTCCCTTGTGTGCATAACCAGCCTCTTATTGGAGTCTCTGGTCTGCTTGTTTTCCTGTGGCTTGGTTGGTTATTTAACTCAGCTTCTTTGAACAGGCAGAAAAATGCTCTGCGATCCTCCTCCCCGGTTAGTTCAATGGGAAGAGATGGTTTTTTCCTTGAGTTTGGAGATGCTGTGATGAGGCTAGGATCTGCGTAGAGTTGAGGCCTTTCAGCAAACCGTAGCTTTTCTCGGGGGCTGGTTTGGGAGAAATTCACAGAGCCCAGCCCGGAGCCACTCCCAGAGTTTCTGTTTACTGAATTTCAGTTGATTGTTGAGGCTGCTAAAGGGAGGGGCAGCCTCTGGCTCTGATTACCCGGTGAAGAAAGCCACTACTGGAGCTGGCGCCCCAGCTGGGTGACTTTTCCCTGGGTGGAGCTGACTGAGTCTGGCAGGTCAGGTAAGGCTCTTGTGACTTGCTAGATGACTCAGGATTTATTCCAGGGCCTGAGTTGGAGCTAGCAGCAGGGCTTTGTTGGTATCCAAGATGGAGGTCTTCGCTACTTGGGGGGAGGGGTGGCCTTCCCTCCTCTGCTCCTTGAGAAGGAGTGAGGATGTCAGGCTTCTACTCACACCAAGTCTTGGTTCCTGGGTTGTCTCTGGTCTGTGAACTGCGGGATGAAGATGTCTGCTCCTTGTCGGTTCTTGCTGGTGTTGAGTGGAATCTGCTCTCCCGCCTTGTCTGGCTCCTTCGTCACAGACTCTGTGATTCAGGTATGGCGCCTGCGGTCTTGCCCTGCCGCCATGGCGGCAGCTGCTGGCAAGTGCTCTGGGCTGTCTCCTTACCTGTATTTTCTCTCTCTGGCCTAACTCTCTGTCCTGTGAAGGCACACTTGGTGTGATTCTCTGGCTTAGCACTGTTCACTGGAACTCTAAAACTGCTTTCAATGTGAGAGCTTGTTTAGCCTCCAGCTTCTCCTCCGCCATCTTTCTGGAACTCCAGTATAACACTTTTAAAATAAAGTTATTTCTATGCTGGCCTTCAAAGGGCATACTGTTTCTTTTTTTAATACTCTCAACCAGAAGTTTACTAACAAGTTCTATATGAGTAAAGGACACACTCAAAAAAGTCAGGGACAGAGTTTCCTTCAAGCCTTGGATTCTTTTCATGTACAGTAAAAAGGAAAGCAAAAGTTAACTTGAACTTTGTCATTCCTCTATGTTCAATTCCTCTCCTGGGATCAGTTTCCACATCCAGTAACAGTTACTTCCACTTATTTCCAGAAACAATCTATGGTACTGCTCCAGATAAAATGAATATTTTCTGGCTTCATTGAAATAGCAAAAGACACCTTTGGACACTTGGTAACACATGTTTCAGAGACAACTTAGTAAACAGAAAATGTGAAATTTAAATGGCTAATAAATATGTTATCCCTGAGTATATTTTGTTCAAACTTCTTAATTGCTCTGTAAATTATGGTGAATTTTAAATGGGAAGAAGGTTCTCAGATCTTTAATTGTGAGTGTATGTGCTGTTCATTAATTTCCCAAGTGTACCTGAGTTAGGAATAAGAGAAACAATAGCAATAATAGGAGAAAGAGAGTTTCTGTGTTTAACTGTAAGGATTCAATACAATATAGAAGACTACAAATATGACAACATTGAAACACTAAAGCCAAGGTTAGCATGTAGAGTTATGGGAGTGATATAGGGAAAGCATTACTCCTAACTGGAACATGAACCATGAGGCCACTCCCTTTCTAAGTTATGCTTGCTAATCCCAAAATTTTGTAAAAAGAATGGAAGAATGATTCTGTTTCCAATGCAAGTCAGATATACGATCATGGACTTAACTGGAAAGAAAGAGTCCATCTTGAGAGAACAGGGATCATACTAGCAATGAACCTGGTGGCTAAGATCACATTAATTTTTCTTTCTTTTTCTCATATATATTTTTTTGCTGTTTTTGATCATGGCACTTGAACTCTAGCACTGGGCGCTGTCCCTCTGCTATTCAGCTCAAGGCTAGTGCTCTACCACTTGAGCCACAGTGCCACTTCCACTTTTATGGTAATTATTGTAAAAAAAAAAAGTGTCTCCAGTAATTTCCTACCCGGGATGGCTTTGAACCCCTGTCCTCAGATCTCACCACCACTTGGCTTATGATCACATTTCTAGCAGTGTACACTCAGCATATGTAATGTGTATGTTCATCTATCTTTATATGAATTCTTGAGTTAGAAATCTGGGCTACAGCTTACACTTTATACTCACAAAAATATTTGTAGTTTAAAAGTTAATACTCCTGGAAAAATAAAACCTAAGGATGTAAAGGAGTCTGGGATGTTCAGTTTGCATCCAGCCTGGGCAGAACAGGCTTTGAGACACTACCTATAATTAACCAGCCAAAAGCTGGCATATCAGTCATGATCAAGATTGCTGAATAAGAGCTTGAGACTTTTGCATACATACATACAAACATACACAGACACACATAGGCACTTATATGTGCACACAAAAATACAAAATGAAACAATTCTCACAATATGTAGAAAAGTTAGAAAACAATAGAAAATAAGTACTGAGTAAGACTAGAATTAAGTGATAACTTTTAATATTAGAAAGCTCTCAAATGCACTATCTTCAAAAAAGTTGAGAATATTACATAGGTTGGGACCAGAGATAGTAAGAGAGTCAAGTAATCATTATTAATGGGATCAGATCCATGGAGGAATGAATCAGAGACCCAGGCAGGTACATCTGAAAATGTTCATATCCTTTGTCAAATGTAAGAACATCTCTGAAAGTAGTACATAAAGAGTCTGTGCAGTCAGTCTAGTGGATAAGATCATAAGAGATGTTTAGAATTGCTAGTCTGTTTCTAGATTAAATAAACCAACAAACTATGGCAGGGCAATGTGATACAAGCTTGGAATTCTAGCACTCAGACTAAAACAGGAGATTAGAGAGTGGAATTACATAGCGATACCTTCCCTGGACAAGGTAGTATACTTTTGTCTCAATAAAACAAACCAAACAACAAGAAAGGAATACACAGTTTAAGTTTGGGATAATTTTGTCACTATGTTTAGAGAAGTCAAGTTTTCTATGGAAATGCAACTCATATATATCCTCAGTTGTGTTTTAAATGCTCTCTCCATTACAGAACATTCCTAGATTCAAAATGACTCACGATTTCCATCTAAAATTTGAAAAAGTAAGTAATTACGTTCCTCCTTACACATTGAGAAAAATGCTAGGTTTGGGTTTGGTTTTCATTTTTGTTTTTGTTTTATTGGCTTGTCTTAGAGCTTGAACTCTGGGCCTGGACACTGTCTCTGAACCTGTTTATGCTCAAGGCTTGTACACTACCACTTCAACCTCAGTGTCCCTTTTGTCTGGCTTTTTCTGAAAAGTTTATTGGAGATAAGAATCTAAGGAACCTTCCTGCCTAGGTGGGTTTTGAACCAAAATTTCCGATCTTAGCAACCTGCATATCTATGATAGTTAAAAAGTATAAATATAAATAATATTTGCATGTGTTGAGAACACAAGAATACCACTGGGGGAACAATGATGCAGCTCAGTTTATTGTGGTGTTCTTTCCAGAACAAGGAGGGCATCACATTAGGAGAGGTGTAGTATTTTTTTCACAATAGAGGTAAGATATTCATGATGTGAATTAAGGAATTTTAAGGTTCACTTTTCAAGTTGGATACTATTGGTCCAGGATAACTTTATGACATAAATCTTGGGATTGATGGTCATAGAAATAATAGCTTACTCTGATAAATAATTGCTTACTCTTTAAGAATTAATTATTAAAGATGTTTCATAGTAATATTCTCTACAGAATGTGGCTATTTTTCTGCTGAATTCTCAATCTGTAACACCCCATTGGACACTTTATTTATTGCAGAATTTCATAACATACAAACAGGTACTGTTTTGAATATCTCAGGTATGAAATGTTGAGAATTTAAAAATCAGTAGTTATTAGTCATAGGAATTTTGAATAACATATATTCTGTCCTCTTAACAACTTATTTACTTTTAAAATTTATGGGTTCCCATAGAATTAAACTGTTTTCGATTTTAGTATGAGAAAAAGTACTAAATTTATTCTTTTTTCAAAATATTGGCAAGTGTATTGTGAAAATATTATCTAGTTGGATAACATTCAAGTTGCTGAGCCTCTGATAAAGAAGGGATAATTAATTCAAATTACATGCCAAATAGTGTAATTTTTAAAAAGTTACTACATAAAGAATAATATTTACTATACCAATACAGTTAAATTATATTTTATGCAGCTTATTTTTAAAATTTTATTATCAAATTGATGTACAGTGTGGTTACAGTAATTGTAAGGTAGTGAATATATAACTTTCCAAACTTGTTACCTCTCCCTCCTTGTTCTTATAGTTTTCCTTCATCCCTTCACCCCTCAGAAGTTGTAATATACATTTCCAATATATTGTATTGTGAGTATTGCTATTGCATTGTTTTTGCCCTTTGTCCTTTGTCTCACCATTTTGTTGTTCCTCTTCCCTTCCCTAATTAAGGTAAAAGTATACACAATACACAGGGTACAAAAATCAAATACAGCAGATATAAACCATAGGGGGAAAACCCAAAGAAAATAGAAATCACATAGTACATCTAAAAGAACCACCACAAATAAAAAAATATATTTCTGTATCTTCGAGTTCATTTTGCTCAGCATCAGCTTATATGGTCATATATAACATAACAAAGCCAATGGAAAATAATAGTTGCATGGACACTATTTCATGAAAACATGTTAAATTTTTGATGGTAAAAGTGGAATTAGTATTGGCGAATTCGCGATTCTGATATAGGAATTTCAAAGAGTTTTAAAGTTATGACAGGTAAATTTTAATTGTTCAAACTTTTTAAAAACTTAACTCATTAAGAAAATTTAAATGGCCTAGGAAAGTAGGCTATCATGCAAAGAATTCTATGGAGACTTAGTAGAGAGGAAGTAATGTGGATGAAGATGGCTCTTTTTAACACTAAACAAACAAACCTCAGAAAACTTGCTGTAAATCCTGTAGGTTCCTTGACAATTGTCCTTACCCAGGAAATATACTCTCACTGTGTGAAACAAGGTTGTAGTGGAATTTAAATTCAAAGTTCTTTAAAAAAAAAGACATCAAAATTGGTGAAGTAACCTTTAATTATCAAACTATCAAACAGTAATTATCTAAAAAAGATAATTTGGGTCAAAATATTTCGGGAGAAAGTGCCCTCCACAATGAAAGAAGGTATTGGTTTCACACTTTTCTGTTTGTAATACTTTCCACAATGTCTTTGCACGTGAAGCAGTGAAACATAGAAATCTGATTCGATACTTCAAACCAATGATTTCACATTTCTAAGTGGCTCACAAAACAAAATATCCTTATTAACATGAGAGAGTGAAGACTTCTGTTATTACATAACCCAAAAAGTTATGGGTTCAGAAAAGAATTGAGCAAATGGAAAAAGTTAGAAAATAGTGTTCTTAGAAGCCCTAGCTAAGCGTATTGGCTTCAGCAGTGGAGGGAGGCCAAAACTTTTTATATAGATTGTGTTTATGTTTTTGCTCCCTAAAGTGATTTTTCAGAGCTGATTTACCTCACTACAATGCAGAACTTATTGAATGAAACATGAAAATAAATTCCACATCTAAATTATGCAACTTAAAAGAGTTTTAAAAGAGAAACTATGAAGATGTTGCAGTGGCTGGGCTGTATAGTCCTTCAGCTTCACCAGACTTGAAGCCAAGAAGCTGTGATTAATTGGAAATAAGGCAAGAGCTAAGAGGAAGACATAGAAGTAAGACACAGAAGCATGGTCCTTTTGAAACAGACACTGTCTTCCAAGGAATGGCTGATTTTAATCTATTCTTCTCCATACATCTGGCTGAGCAAATGCAACACCAAGAAAAAAATAATCTATTGAAATAATTCTGCAAAGAATAACTTCACAGTTCCTGATATGGCATCTAAGGAGAGTCTTAAGAGAGAAGATAATAGCGGTGTATTTTTTGGTTTCCTCTTAGCAACTTTTTATCAAAATCTATCTTTGAGGATAGAATTGGATGAACCAAAAAGTAATGGAGTACTTATTTTTCTCCTCACTTTAGACACAAGTAGACTTTCAACATAAAAGAAAAAAGGAAAAAGTATAGCCATATATTTGTGATCACAGCTTCTTGGACTGGTTTTCTGGAGACAATATACATTAGATTTGTCCTAATTAAAATAGATGTTGTTTCATGGCCACCAAATGCAAGAGGAAAGTTTAATGGATTCACTTGGCCAATAATAGTATGAAATAATATGTAGTGAATTACTTTGACCAATTATGTTGCCAGAACAAAGAAGGAAAATATAATTCAAAGTGAATTTACTTAAAAGTATGAAGAAAAAGTAGCGAAGAGAGATGAAAGCAAAGATTGAGGATTGTTTTCTCTCCAATGGAGTAATGAGTTCTTGATCTTTTTTCTTCCATTCTATCTTCGCAAGCTATCAATTGTGGCTCAGGACTGAAGTATCCAGTTCCAACAAAGAGAACTCGCAGAAGACAGATAATATTTGCAGCAGATGTCGGTGAGTTATAACCTTAGACCATCTATTTAAATCTGTTCAGAATCCTCCACTACCCCAAACTGCTCTCTTTGAACAGCTTTGTTTGTTTTTCCCAAGACTACCTTCCATTAACTGCTTAAAATTTTAGACAGGTCATATTCATACTCTCTAGAGATGCCTATTTGGTTGTGATTTTTGTGTTTTTATTTGTTGTTGTGTTTTTTAACTGAATTTCAAAAGGTTGTGGTACAATTAAATATATCACTCTAATTATCCAATGCTCCTGGATCACAGTGACTCATGTCATTCTCAACCAACCACTTCTCCAAGATTTACTTCCGATTTACCACTTCCTTTATCACATGTGTATATTGTACTTGCCCCTTGTACCATATTTTATTCTTTCTATGTCTTTACTATTATTCCTCTCTGGTTTCAACTTACTGATAGTCATTCTGTTAATCTGTCTGTTAATACTTTGAAAGATTTATATACATTCCATGGAGTTTCAATCCTGCATATACTTGAACTGATGTCAGCTTACATTTCCATAATTCATTCATTTGCAATAACAATTTGCAAGACTGCAGACTTGAAGCACCTAGACATGATTGTATTCTCATCCATTTGGAAGATTAATCTTTATTCAACAAAAAAGTTTAAAAATGGCTTAGAATATATTCCTAATTACCAATTTTTATAATTGACTTTGTACAATGATATATTACTATTTTATTTTACATGGGATAATACTTTCTACTACCTATAAGTTTTGGA
Source organism: Dipodomys spectabilis (assembly GCF_019054845.1). Lineage (NCBI taxonomy): Eukaryota > Metazoa > Chordata > Mammalia > Rodentia > Heteromyidae > Dipodomys > Dipodomys spectabilis. The sequence goes on from NW_024870787.1 coordinate 4,495,788, forward strand.
AAAAGAAAAAAACTAAGATTTACTACTATAGAGGAATATGATAGAAATAGAAGACAGATTTTGTTTGTCACATCTCTGATGAGCACTCATATTCAAGATTAAAGTCATATTTCTTTCTATGTTAGACAGGGAAAACATAAAACAATGTATGATAAGGCAACTATTCATGACTTTTTAAAATGTTTCTTATTAAGTGATGAAATTTACTTTATAAGCTGAGGTTTGGGGTTTGAAACATGGCAGGCTGATCTATTTAACACATTTCTGGAATGCACCTACTGAACAACACAAATGGTGGGGGCTACTATTTCTACACTTTAATGAATGATTGAACCTGTTTGGCATTAATGCTGGGTAAATAAATCAACTCTATTGTAACTTGCTCCCTACACTTGAAAAACTTGTAATGTCACTAAGTATTATCTACTTATCAAATGTTATTTTGGCAAATGTGATTTTAAAAAGTTTATTTGAAAAGGAATACACTTTCAAGAGATTAAATGTAGGTTATGATTGGTTTGAGAATGACAACATTTTTATACCACAGAATCAAGTTGTACTAAAGTACTAGTGCTTTAAAGCACTAAGGATCTTCTCAATTAATGTTTTTCTGCATTACATTTGACCTCTAAGTCAAGTTTTCCTGGCCTTAGTAGACCATTTATGGATCTATCCTTCCAGGAACTATTTTTGGGCCCATTTATGCTGGACTGAAATCTTAGATTCATCATTAGGGGAGGAGTATTAAAAATAATCTTCTGACACTTTGTGATCTTGTTCACTCATATGGGCTCGTCATTTGTAAATTGAGTTTGAATTACAATAATTTCTCTCAGATTTTGTGAACTCATCCTTCATTTTAAGTTACCATGCATTTCACAATTACTTGCTGCTAATTCTTGAATCTCAAGGAATTGGGGCCCTGAAATATAAGAAAAGAGAAATTGAGATGGATCTTCAATTACTTTCTGCTGGCATGTTGCATAGGCCTAGCTGAGAAGTCTTGCCCCTGTTATCTGATGATAACATGTAACTGGGACATTGGATCCTAGGACCCATGGGTCCTGAAGAAGAAGAATATTTTTTAGACATCATATCATCTAAATTTGGATATAATCTTTAGGAATGCTTCAGAAATATGGAGTAAAACCGTTTGGGGTGAGCGAGTTAAAACAATAAACAGAGCAGCAGAGTAAAACCTCCTATAGATTAGAGGAAAACAACATTGTTTCTTTACCATGTGAATTTAGAAGACCACGAACACTTAGAAGGTATCACAAGTTTATACCGAAGACATTTGCATTGATACTTTTTATATTCTAATATATATTCTAAACTTAATTATTTATATTCCAATTCTACTTATTGGAATAAATACCAATTTATTTGTCAAATTATCAATTAATTATAGTAAGTTTCATTGCGTGAAACATGAAATCAGCACATAAATATAAAATATGTAACTATATATAATATAATAAAATGGCACATGTTTTGCATTGCTCTGTTGTGGATTGGGCATCAAAGGCAGCTCTGTTCTAAAGTATTATTCCATTATCTCTACCTCAGTGTTTGGTAGAGTTAGACCTAAAGCTTTACCATTTGTAGATTTACAACCTGGAGGCAAGATGAGACTTTACCAATTTAAGGCCTAATAACAAAGAGAAACATATTGACTTCTGAAATATTTGGTTTAAGTTCCTGCCTGGTTGGAAGGTAGATAGGCTAGGAAATTAGGTAATCATGCATATGAACAATTTTTTCACCTTCTTGGCTTTAGCTCCTTTTGAAATGATAGGTATAATAAACAATTATATTTTGATAAAATACCTTCTAGACTGAACACTTTTGTCTGAAATGCTCATCTGTATATGATCCCTTGTAACTAAGATTAGTTTTGTTCCAGTAAGACAATCCATGCTGTTAGAATAAGATATTCTGGTTGTTCTGTTCCTACATGGAAGAAGGGTAAAGGTTAAGGTAGACATTGGTGCCAGTAAGACCTCATTTGGGAAAATTTCAACTGCAGAAGTTTAGAAGTAGCTCTTAAGCAAGGCCTACTTTGAATCCATTAGTTCTACAAAGCTAACTCAGTTGGATAAATAAGTACTTCAAAAAGCCATTCCCTTTGGACCTAGCTATAAATGCTTCAAAATGAAAAAGACTTAAAATAATCATTGACAAAATAATTGAAAATGTGAGCAATCGTCTGAACAATATAATTTTTTCCATTATGCACAGAATTTTAGGGAAATAAGATCAGTACCATTGTTAGGAACATTAAGGTTTCCTTGTTACAAATAGGCACCCAAGGATATAAGCCTGTATAAAGATTGCATCATTAAATTGCATACTTCAATGTAGGGGACACTATATGCTTCAGCAGCACGTATACCCCAATTGCAACAATACAGAGATTAACATGGCAATTGCACAGGATGATATGAAAATTTGTGAAATATTCCATATTTTTCATTCTTCAGATGCAAGAAATGAAAAACAGTTATTAAAAAGTTGATTACAAAATTACAAGTGTAATAATACATGTAATTCATATAATTAAAAGTTATTTTCACATCACTGTATTAAATCTTCAAATTAGTGAAGTCTTTACATAGCATAATCTTTAAAAAAACTTTTGAAATTAGACAACATTGTCATTTTATCCCAAAGAAATATACTATAAGGACCTAGAAAAAAAGGAATCTTACACTGTTTCTATATGGAATGCAATCTGAAAGGACACATTTATTAATGAGCCTATATATTATAAAACAATGTAGAATTCAAAGTATTATATCTAGGACAGAATAAAATAGATTATGGATATTATACAAACATAGAATATAGAATACTTTAAAATATAATTTTTCAGACAAATACCAGAAATATGTTCAGTTTCTATACTACTCATTTCAACAGATAAGTTAAAATTCTTTCTGATTAAAAAAAGCACAAACTCTCCAGAAACCATTATAGATGTATACAAATCTCTTTTGAATACATTTTGACATCAAAGTCAGGCAATTCACTTGGAAGAATTCCATGGAATCCATGAATTGTTACAGTAAGGTACTGTTGTTATTTGGATTGTGAAAATATTTTGCATGGTCACAAACAATGGAATGGAATTTATGAAATTTAAAAAACTTAACCAAACCATGGTGACTTAGAAGAGCAATTTGTACAGCCTTCCAAAACTTCAAAGAGATAGTGATATATACTTATCCTTTTGGCAATATCAAATGCAGTTTCTTCCAACTTATTCTTCAGACCTGATTTGACATAATGGTTCAACAGATGAAGATCCAACGTGTTTTTGCTATCTCTGTTCCCAGCAGCAATATGCAAGGGAGTCAAGAGGCCTTTAGTTTGGGAATTGGTATTTGGATCATGATGAAGTAATAAAACAGCCACTCTGGTATTATTCCACGTAAAAGCACTGTGCAGGGGTGTCCAGCCATCTACAGTTATTGCAAGAATATCTGCCGATTGAGCCACCAACTCATGGCAAATGTCTAAGTATACCCTATAGGTTTCCTGATGAAGATGGTTATACTCATCTTCATACCTAGTATTCACATGAGTGGCCTTTTTGGAAAGTAGTCCCTGCACTACTGTAGTAGTAAACAGATTATTTTCAGCAGCCCAAAGAAGAAATTTGCTTGGATCCTTCTCCATTTTTTTCTTGCAATTGATACCATTCCTCACTTTTTCATCGTGTTCCTCATCTTCATGACAATTGCCTAACCAGAGACTTTGAGTGCCATTGGGAATGATGTGTACATGTATTTCCCTAATAGTTCATGTTAGTTGAACTGTTCAGCAAAATCCGGTGAATTTTCTGCATCTGTTTTTTCACTATGATTTATTTTCTCTTTTTCCATTTTTACTATTCGAAATTATTCTAACTGTAGATTAGGGAACTGATGGAGAGCAAAGGAAAGATGTCCCTCCGTATTCAAAGATTCAGACTGAAAATATGGACCAGTGGTGTGTTCATGTGCAGTTTATTCTAGGAATGAGAAAAATGCATGCCTCTGATCAATTTATAGAGCACACAGAATTTTATGTTTTGAAAAAAGATGGAAATAGAATTTATGTATTTATTTGAAATTAGTAAATACATTTATAGCAGTCTACATAAAGAGACGTAGCTTTGACCAAATTGTAGACAAGAATCTAAATCCTTGATAATTGTAGGAAGAGATCTGAATGAAATCAGTTGAATCACACTTTTCCTGTAGAATGAAGGAATAGGTCCATTCAGCAAGAGAAGGCAAGTCAATTATATCTGTGACAAATCTTTGTGGAAAATGGTATCGAGGATTACTTACTGGTGATCCAATTGCACTGGAAGCATGATTCTGAAATATTCCTTGCAGATTCTCAACTATTGCTTTGATAATTATATTCTCCAAGAAGAAAAAGTGAGATTTAATTGATAGCAAAGGACTACTAATACATTTTGATTTCTTATTAAACACCTTCAATCATAGAAACCACTTAAAGACAATAGACAGGCCTACTTTTATAGATGAAAACAAGTGTCTTTAATAGTCATGCAAAGGACTTCTATTTTATTACTGCATTATACATTTTTTCTAATGTTGGATAACAATAAATACGAATCTATTAGAAAGCTCTTCAAGCTCATATGTCCAATAATGAGTTCTCTTATACTAAATCATGGTATTTTTTGTGTATGGTCTGAAGAAGAAATTTAAATTACTAACTTGATGTTTTGACAGGACAATTACATCACTGTACATCTTGCTTCTATACTCAATTTTAGATTACTATCTAAGTATGTGAAATAGATAAGTATAGAAGAAAAAGTAGAAGCCACACTGGTAGCTCATGTTATTAATCCTAGCTAATCAGAAAGATGAAGTCTGAGGTTTGTGGTTTGAAACCAGACCAAACCAAAAAAAAGGCCATTAGATTCTGATTTGAAAGAAACCAACAAAAGCTAGAAATGGGGCTGTGGTACAAGCAGTAAAATGCTAGCCTTGAGAAAACTAAAACAAAAAAATATCAATTTCTGGGACAGAGCCAGGCCCTAAGTTCAAGCCCTATTATTAGCACCAAACAAATGAATGAATGAATTAGTTAATTAATTAAAAATAAATTAAGTGGTCACATGTGGATAGACAAGTAAAACATAAAACCCGTGGTGACTGGATAGTGTATTACTTTTTAGTAAGGCAAATTATCATTTATACTAGTCATTAATATTTTATTTGAACTTTTTTGTGCAGTAAACCCTGAATTTAGCATGTATGTATATGTGTGTGTAAATGTGTGCATGTGCTGTTGCAATGTTGCTTGCTAATGTGGACAAGGTGGGACTGAAAAGAGCTAACTGTGTTGCAATATTTTTATTTATCATTGTTTTGTAATGTTATTTCAGTTCGACCCCCCTTCTGTACACTTTATTTGTCAAATAATAACATCATCAGAATCAAATCATTTACATTAAGTTAGATAAAAGATACAGCTTTAGCTCTTATTATATGCTAGGAAAGAAGATACAGACATAATTAGGTAGTAAGTTATTGCTGTAAGATGACTGTCAGTTCAAAATATGTATTTGACCTCTTAAATTGGTTATAATTTTAAAATATGCTCATGGAGTGAGTTTGACCGACTTGACCAAACCGGTATTACTCTCTGGTTATTCCCGTGAAACACAAGGTGGATAAATTCTGGCTTTCTGTTGAAAATAACTTTCTTTATAAGATCATATCTATTCTCACTAAGAGATAATCAACTCCAAATTTTTACGTTTGAATATCCCATGATATTGACTGAAAATCGGTATTGTTGATAAGCTTGCTAGATATTCCTTTCAAAAACAAACAAACAAAAAGCATGTGTCATCTCCAGATAATGGATGTATTTGAAGTTGTTTTGTACATGCAAAGGGATCTTCACTAATGGCTATTTTGTGGGAGTAACTATCGCAACTTAACAAATAAGGCTTTTCGTATATATATAACGAAATATAAATAACATCCCAGAGTGAATCTTGCAACTTCTGAAAAGCCTTTAAATATTTTAGAATTATTTCAGTTCATTGACTAAAAAGCTAAAGACATTTCTGAAATAAATATTGTTAAGATCTGAAAATGTAAGTGGGTATAAAGGCTTTTATGCATCATTTTATGAAAATCTAGTTTTTATGAAACTAAATGAAATAGAATAGAAGAATGTAAGTGAATTTTGTAAGCTAATTTATTATTAGTATAACTTTGTTTTCTATTAACACAGTCCTCTGAATGTAGATGATGTGTGTAGATGATGTGTGTCTGTACTTTAGTTATTTTTAGGATCTTTGTATTTAAAGGAGTGTATTTTTGGTATAAATAAAGGTCTTTTAAAATGATTAGGATTAATCTTGTGTTTTGTGTACTACTCCCAAGAAAATGAGTTATTTTCAAGTGTTAATAGTTTGTAATTGAATCTTCAGTATCATAAGAAATTTTTAAAAATTTAGTATTGATGACTTTTTAAACCAATTGTATTCACAAGTTGGAGACTCTTTAATTCATGCTTAGGTCTTGGTGTCTATGATTTTTAACTTCTCGTTCCTAGCATTAATGATAGGTCAGAGTGCGTTTTTGGGTATATGAGAGGTAAAATATTTATGTGGGGTCAAAGGTGATTTTTATATCAGTCTTGCTTTAATAACATTTTAAAGAAGTACATTTCTCTCAAAATGTTGCACATCAAAAGCTATCAAATACTTCTCATGGTAAACAACTTAGGTGAGCTACAATGTGGAAATGATTGGTCCATCATACCTGCAGTCTGTTTCCATCCAGAATTGGGCAGGTCATTCTATCTGTAAGACTGTGTTAAACAGAGATGGGGTCGCCAAGCATATCTAGAAATCAAGAATGTTACACTTTAGCAGTTCCTTTCACCAAGGAGGTGTAAATTGACTATGAACTTGGAGCTTTCATATTAAAGCTACCTATTTTCTAACAAAGATAAAGTGAAATATTATTAGAGTGTTCACAATAATTTTGGGAAATTTTCCTAGAATTAGTAGACTAAGTTCTGGTATTTTAGTCATAAAATAAAATGAGGTTATTTGATTCGGTGGGAGAGGGGCCACAGGCTAACTCTTACCATGCGTACATGTTGTACTAGTAATTCCAACTCTGAAGACTTCAGTATCATCATCTGAGAATTAAAAATAGAAGCAGATCCACTTTATGGGAATATTGTGAGGATTAAATTAGATACCATAGGTAAAGTACTTGGAAAAACAATCAGTATTTGATACTTTCTATGTATTATTTTATCATGAAATGAATTCTAACATTTTACTGTGATTTTTATATTGTGTCTATTTAGAATACACAATGTGATGTATTGATATTCATTGCATTGGTCACTTTTCTTTCATTATGAGGAAAATACCTGCAAATAATATTTCTGAGTAGGAGACTATTATATTAACTCATGGTTTAAGAGAACGCAGTTTAAGATCAGATGTCTCCATTGATTTTAATTATATTTTTATTAAATAGCTGGTCAGAAGAATTTCTATTCCACAAATCAGTTTATAAATACAATGGATCTTTACATAAATTACCCTTCCAACCCTCACCCCACTTTCATTTTTTCTAGTTTCGTACTATCTGCATGGAATATTATACCTTCCCTCTCTTAATCCATAGCTCTTTATTCCTTCTCTTTGACTTTCTCTCACATCTTCCAAGTGACAGTTTCCTAGTATTCATTTCCTTGAATTTAAAGTTCAATTTTATAAGAAATTACACCGTTTAAATACTCCTCTGCAAATAGCATGCTTTGGTTAATACTATTATGTAATTGTAACCCCTCTGTCCGGTATTTTCACAATACAAAAATTTTCAGTTTTATGGTCGGTATATTTTGAAAAGAATGCCATGACTTTATGAAATCAAAGTAGAATCTTTAATGGGTGTATTGTCACTATTGCCACCCAGATTTAAAAAAAATTCTTAGACTACTACCTCAATTCTTATACAAAAATAAAAAACTATTACAAAACTAAATGTGAGATGTAAAAACCTACAAAATATAAATGTAAAAATTCATGACATTGGATCAGTAAAGGTTTCAAAAAATGACAAGGAAAGCATTAGCGGTGAAAGAAAAGCAAGAATAAACTGGATAATATCAACTGATAACCTTTCATAATTCACAGGACAATATAACAGAAATGAAAATATATCCAACAGATATAGGAGACATATTTGTTAATACTACAATGTTAACACTACAATCATTTTGAGTCTAAGTATTTTTATATCTTCTAAATCTATATAAATTTTTCCCGAATTGGGTATTTCTTTAAAGAACATATGTAAATTGATAGTCAATAGGAGGAGCAAATGAAATAAGTTCCTTTTTAATATCTAAGAATAAATCAAAAGAAAACTCACTAGTATGACCATAATATAAAAAGATTATACAAAATATAGTAGTGCAATTGTGGAGAAATTGATATACTCCACATAGGAAATCAATTTGTAACAATACTACAATCATTATATCAAGCAAGTTTTCAAAAGTTCAAAGAGAATTTATAGGATCTATTTATTACACTTCTATGTATGTATTAAAGAGAAGTAAAAAACTTGTTTGGACAGGGAATGTAGTTTACTGACATTGCACTTGAGTAGTATGTGTGAGACCCTGGAAATGATCCCCAAAAACAAGTTTTGAAAAGACACACTATACAGGAGGTATGCTGGACAAATTCCTGTAACTGAATTTCATATCTATTTTAATGTCTGTTCTAAAATTTACAGTATTTCTATTTGAAGAAATGCAAGTTTGTGAAAATTAGGCTTGGAAAACCTATGACTGTACAATTCACTTCCAAAGCACTAAAATGTATAGAATACATGGAGATAATATATTGCGAGTGAATTACATATCAACAAAAAAAGAGAAACTATTTTTAAAATTACTGCACACAAAATGCAGAATACCTAAAAAGATGTTTTTGGTGTTGGCTTAAAAACTTTGTAAACTACAGCTTTTTAAACAAAGATATAATGTCTGTCTATGTTGAGGTTTTTGTCTGTTTATTTTGAGTTTATACAGAGATAACTCAATCAAAAAGTGTATGATAACTGGAATATCTAGGAATTATGCATCACTTATAAATAATTGATAACCTTTTCTGGAAGAAAATTTGGTAAATCACAGAACACAGAATCTACGCATCTGCGTTTTATGAAAGCCATATGTTACTTACTCAATCCAATTGTTTTTCTCTACTTTGCTAGGGAAAAAATATTCTCAAGATAAGAGCCAATAGCAGTGAAAAGAAACAAAATACACAATCATCTTGATTTATTTGTGAAAATAACAAATGAAATAAAACAATTCTACTTAAAGGACTCCAATATTAGTAACTAAGAAGATGTTCCTGAATGACAACATCCATTGAATTTTTGGAATTTTAATTTCTACAAACCTGTGACAATTAGAATAAGAAAACAAATATAGTCTTAGAGCAAACCAGCCTTGGAATAACTTTCTTAATTGTTTTGAAATTACATAAGAATTGATACTCCTTTGCTTTGGAAACATTTAAAAAAGTTTATCATTTATTATAATTCAAATACGAAGCAAGAGTAATTTTATATAATCATTACAAATATCATCTTATAACTATCGCAAAATACAATAAAAGTCCAATCCCAATATAGTACCTATGTATCATTATACTTAATTCCTAATCATTACCTAAATATCTTAAACAAACTAAATATTCATGTCTTTAACATAGATGTAAATATTCTTTACTTTTTACATAACATTTTCCAGGGGCCTGTATTCATGTTTCTAAGAAATGTTCACAGCAGTTAAAAGATGCTTTTGTGAAATTAATGTGATACATTTTGTTGGAGTTGAGTTGTTGTTGTTGTATGCAAGGCATAGGCATTGTCCCTAAGCCTTTTTATTCTCAAGGACAGCACTCTAGAACTTGAGGCCCAGAGCTAATTTATATTTTTCAGAATCTGACAAGTAGTTTTCTGTCTGGGCTAGTTTCAAACAGAATTTTAAGATCTCATTACACAGAATAGGTTGAATTATAAGAGTGAGTCACTGCCACTTGTTTAGATGTATTTGTTAATTTTGATTATGTTTTAAGATTTTTGTTTCACCATAGTGTATATCTCTCTACAAATAAATTTAGACATGTGTATATATTTCTGATGACAAATAATCTCTAAAAATGTATGTCATTCGAAACGTAACATTTAAATATATATATATATGTATATATATATATATATATATATATATATATATATATATATATCTATATATATATCTATCTGAAGACAGACTCCCTCTAAAATTTTTCTACTCTTTTTGACTTTTTTCATTTCAAAGATATACAGTCTATTTTCAAAATGTTTCCTAGCATAAAATAATTAATATTTCAATAGAAAGTAGAGTTTATTACTTTCAAGGGAATTTTAGATATACACTTGATATTGTAGTAACATTTACAGTATATCACTTGAAAAAGTTCTGTCTAAACTCTTAAATATTTTTGTGTAGTGAGGGGGAAAGAGGAAGTTAATTTATACTGGTTAGGAATTTGCAATGCTTCAAAAATCTATTCCATAATTTGTTATGAGCACATATCAACCTACCTGATGTGGTTTAGTTTTCGTGTTTCTTTATTTGTTCAAAATTTTAATATGGATGTATGCACAGTGGTAACATTAAAATTATTAATCAAAAGAAAAATAATAGCAAAATCATAGACGCATATCAGACTTTCAATAATTAGCACTATGATGCTAATAATAATTTTGATGAAGATGATGATGATGACCACAGTGTAGCCTGATAATGACAATGTTGTGATTGAAAAGGAAAAAAAACCTTAGACATCATTGAAGGTAGATTTGCCACATTGAATACAGAGTTATAAACAGTGTTGGATTACATACAATAAGAATAACAAGAGGACAGTTTCAATATCAATAAATAAAATCACATAAACAGGTACAGAGAGTAAAAAAAAAAAAAAAACCTAACGTTATTCCTGCAGTTTCTCTAATGTGTAATCACTTTTCTTGGTGGTATTTTTTCTAATAAATAAAATCATTTATTTCCACATTTTGATGGACTAAGCTATAGTTTTCAACTAAGTGTTATTAGATCAAATAACATTCTCATATAGATAGTATTCAAATCAATGTTTCCAATGATATATTATGAGTATGTTCTTCAGTACAGCTGTAAACACATGACACAACTTACATAATACCACTTACATATCTGTAGTTACCATAAATGGACAGAGGCCCTAGAACCAGTAGTTAAAATTTATTTTTATTTCTGCATGAAACTATTTGTGAATTCATACCAACAAATTGAATTTGACTATTTATAAGCTAATGTGGAAAATATAAGGACGCTTCACTTATCTTTTTTCATGCTCCAGAAGGCAACAAATATATTCTTCAATATTTCTGGTAGATTACCTCCATTTACAGATGAGAAATGTAAGGCCAACAGTCAATGTAGTGAGTAAATAATGATACTTGAATTTGTATCTGTGCTCTTTACTCTGTGTGCTTACAAGAAGAGTAACTTGGTGATGGAGAGGACCAATAGGAAAAGACTATGTGGAAAAATCATACTTTGTAAACGGTTGTTTTAGGACTAGGGGATCAATGATGAGTATTTGAAACAGGCTGGTGTCAGGCGCATAAAACGGAGTACATAGAAATTGTGTTAGTGAAAGAAACTGAGAAAACCTTCATCATTCATCTTATCTAATGGCAGGGAGTAGAAGGGTAAGAAGAAATCTAAAGTGCATCCATATTTCTGGCTAGCATTTGTGTTAGTTATATTCTTGGTGATAAGAACTACAGGTGGAAATGATGGATTTAGAGGAAAAAACTCTCAGAAAATTCTAAAGTTTATGTTAAACAGATGTAAAGATAAGTCTGTTTAGATATCATCAATATATCCACGACCATGAATATGAAAAATGATTAAAAAAATCAGGGGTATTATTAAAGGGAGAGGAAAAGGAAAATTCTGACATATGTGTGAGCAATGTGAGCAACAGTGTGGACAAGATTAGAAGAAAGAGATAAATAAGGATACAAAAACGTAATAAACACAGATTTACAGAAGTAAAGGAAGGAACGAATTTTCAGGAAGGTATTGAAGGAAATATGCTATTTGGATTTGAAAAGTAAAAGACATAGACAAGTTCAAAAAGAACAGTGTTTTGGTGAAAGTCATATTGATAAAATTCTGAGATATGAATGTGAAGTCATGAAATTCTGAATCCATGCATTCAACAGATCCTGTTGATTTTAAATGCAGAGAACAAATGCTTTTATCCTGACCTTAGAAGATTTATACAGATATAACTCTCATTAACTACTTAGAGGTATTCTGTGAATATTTTTGAAGACTTTGCTTAGCCAGGTGAATAAAGATTGAATTACAGCACAGGCAAGCCTAATTTGTGCTACCGTTCCAAGGAGTGACTCATGTATCCACACCATTTTGGGATTTTATTGAAATGTCTTTAGATATGTTCGTATATCTTATCAGCCTAATCATTATAAATGTAGGACAAGTAGCACCAAGTATTAGGTTGAACATACAGCTTTACTGATGTGACTGAAGACTCCTCGAATTGATTCTTCTTTAGAATAAAAAATGCCTCAGTACCATTGACAAATCATAACTGCCATATACTCTATTTAAATCTAATTTTTGTTAGGAATATCTCCATGCTGTGATAACCCTGTCAATCATCCTGCTACAAATTCTTATATGTAGAAAGTGCTCTTATAACCTTCAAGTTTTTATTGAATGGAAGAAGTCAGACATTACCTCACCACTAAGATTAAATGCCAAAAAGATTAGACATTTTGTGTTAATGCCTTTCTTTTATTTTTTCATACACATTGGCAAGTGGGAAAGAATTCCGATGTAATAATAACACAATTTTGACTTGTACTAACAAAACATCTAGGATCTAGTGCTAATTCTGATACTTACTAATTAGCTCCATATTTTGTGGATATTTATATTTCTCCTGGGAAAACTTTTGAGTTCCAAGAAAATGCCCCTAAGGAGCCTTTCAATTCCAATATCACTGTTAATGAGATAATGTCTCATATTGCTTTAAATTCTACCTCCTCGAATGTAGGCATAGGGTTATACTGTGGAACTTTTCTCCTCAGAGAGTGAGTACTACCCTATTGTTTAACATGGACAAAATACCGTGATAAATAGACTGGGCGTGTGCAAACAAGAACTGGTAGTGGAACAATGTTCTTAGCAGTTTGTAAAGATGAAATGGAAATAGAGCAACCATGATCTCAAAAGGAACGTGCAAAGAAGACAAAGGCACAAAGTAGAATGTGCCAAGGAAATGCTGAAGTAAAATTTCAAATTATTTGCTCAGGAGTGAGGATGTGTTCAAAGTACTGCTTCAGAGAATGTAGTTGAATATCTTGGGGGAAAAACTGCTTTAAACAATTCTGGGATAATTGTACAAGTAGAAGCCCCTAACTCTGACTGTAATCAGCCACAACATCATTAAATTAGGGACTATTTTCCAAGTGCAAAGTGAGAAAAAGAGGGCTCATCACAGTTAGTGTTCAGGTTGAAGTAATGGAAATCACATAATTTTTCTGATAAATCTTCATTTATTTTTGGAACATTAAAGTAGGGAAAAGCCAAGTAAATATATTGCAAGTTCCTAAATTAAGCGGGATGTATCATATTGTTCTCTTTTTTAACTTGGAAGTTATAGATTATATCTTTTTATACTCTGACTTGGGACACTGATCTGCTCTCAGTTATTTCTACTCTTCTCCTTCTTTTGACCATCCGCTTACATAATCTTTATTTAAAGAGACATACTTGAGCTTGCATTTCTAAATTCTTCAAAATTATCTGAATTTCTTCATACTTCTGGCATCCTCCTAAATCTTTCTCAAGGGAATATTTTGTCACTACCATTTTTATCCTATATGATATCTTCCTGCCTAATTCAGTGCAAAATATATATCATCCAGATATCTCAACACTTGTACTAACCTAAAATACTATCTTAATTAGAAATCATGATTTCAGTATATCTGGGGAGGTGACATCTGTCACTTTTGAATGACCCTAAGTGATACTTACATGAAATCATGTTTTAAACCAATATGCCACTGAGAAGATGAATGAATCGATAAAATCGGTGAAATCATTAATACACACACACACACACACACACACACACACACACACACACGGAGGAATTCTATGCTTCCAATTCATAAGGAAATGGAAAGACTTGGAAAAATCCTACTAAGTAAAATAAGCAAGACACAAAGAAACAGATTCCATGGTTTCCCTCATGTGTAATAAGTAGGAAATGTCTAGGATGATCCTAGCAGATGAGCAGAATGGCTCAAGAGCTTTGTATATATGACCATATAAGTGGATGCTGAGCAAAATGAACTCCTAGACATTGAAACAAAGGTTTTCCTTTGTGGTTGTTTTTTTTTTAATGTACTATGTGATTTCTTTTTTCTTTTGTGTTTTCTCCTGTGGTTTATCTCCTGCTGCATATGATTTCAGTATCCTGTGTATTGTATACATATTTATCTTAATTTGGCAAGGGAAGAGGAACAACAAAATGGCGACAGAAAGGACAAAGAGCAAACCAATGCCATAGCAATACTCACAAGACAACATGTTGGAAATTTTCACTACATCTTGTGAGGGGTATTGGGGAAAAGGAAAAGTGTGAGAAAAATGAGGGAGCGGGTAAAAAGTTCGACATATTATGTATTCACTACATTACAATTACTGAAACCCCTTCTATATATTAAATTGACAATAAAATTAAATTTAAAAATAAGCTACATAAAATAGAATTTCACTGTATTATTATAGTAAACATTATCCTATGTGTATTACCTTTATAAAATGAACAATATTTGGCTTCTAATTTGAATTAATTGCCCCTTTCTTTATCAGAGGGTCAGCAATTGGAATGTTATCAAACTATACAAAATTTTCAGAATATACTTGCCATTATTTTGAAAAAAAAAAAAACCATTATTTTAGTATTGTCTCATACTAAATAGAAAATAGTTCAATTCTCTGGAAACTCCTAACATTTAAAACTGAATTTTTGTTAAGTGGAGAGAATATATGTGTTCTTCAAAATTCCTATGACTACTAATTACTCATTTTCAAATTCTGAACATGCCATACCAGACACATTCAAAACAGTGCCTGTTTGCATTTTATTTAATTCTGCAATAGATGCAGCCACATTCTGGTTGAAGATAAAACTATGAAGTATCTATAATAATTAATTCCTCTGGAGTAAACATTTGTTCATCAGAGTAAGCTATTATTTCTATGAAAATCAATCCCAACATTTTATGCAGTGAAGTCATTCTAGCCGAACAATTTTCAACTTGTAAGGTGCACCTTAAAATTCCCTAAATTTCACACCATGACTAGATTAACACTATTGTGAAAAAAATCTACACTTCTACTAATGTAATGCCCTTTCTATTGTTCTAAGAACACTGCACTAAACTTTGCTGCATCATTTTTCCCCAAGTGATATTCTTGAGATCAGAAAATTTGCAAATATTCTTTTTACTTATCTTTTTTCCTATAATAGATATTCAGGAGGCTAAGATCTGAATATTATGGTTCAAAGCACACCCAGGCAGGAAGATTTCTTAGATTCTTATCTCCAATGAACTGCTCAGGAAAAGCCAGACAAAAGTGGCACTGAGGTTCAAGTGGTAGATAGTAGTCTTGACCAAAAACAGGCACAGGGACCGTGCCCTCAGCCTAAATTTAGCCACAGTTAAAAAAATGTGTACATCTTTATCTGACACCCATCAGAGATTAAACCTGAGTATGAAACCTAAGGAAAATGATAAGGTAAGAATTTAACTTTTCTGGATTTAAGTAAACAAAATGCAGCATAGAGTAACTCATTGGTTTAAAGTCAACCTATTTCTCCAAAACATTCTAAGCATTTCCTTACAATGTGTATTATTCTCAAGAAGGGAATGGAGAATATGAAAATTGGACTAACAAAGTATTGTCTTCAAATATACATAATTTGGATTTACCTCTTTTTTCGTTATAGGCATTTTTGAGAAAACTTTGAATAATTGATTTCCTGGTCGGGTATAATATATCCTAGTTTCATATACCAAACTTCATTCAGAAAATGGTATATAGTGATTAAGTAAACATATTCAATAAATGTCATAAAGTATATACCTATAGGAATAATATTTTTAAGAGTGCATTTTAAATATTCTAATATAATTATTTATTTGATGGAAAAATTTCACATTAACAGTAATTAACTGGAATACTTTAACGTTAATTGGACAAGATTGTCTTTCTAAATGAGCAAAACCAATTTCTCCCTTTCTTTATCAAGGAAACAACAGAGGAAAAAATAGAAATTAACATATGAATATATAACAACTGGAATTAATTTTTGTCTTTTTATTAGCAAATATTAATTTCAAAAAGTGTTTTATTGTGTTATGCACATATGTCCATATAATGTAGCCATCTACATTTTATTCCTTTTATTAGTTTTATTATACCATCATACTTACTTATAAAATATTTGAATATATTTATCCACAATATTTCTCTTCATGTCCTCTCTTAATTTTTTCCAAATTTAATCAGTTCCATATTTTAAACCTGGGTCATTCATTGTATTTTCTGGTTCTAGAGTCTGCATATAAGAAATCTAGTATGTGTTTTTCACATTATGGCATATTGCATTAATAAGAAGGTTTCTAGTTCTATCCATTTTTTGAAGATGATATGATTTCATTATTATGTGTGGCTAAATAATATATCATTGTGTATATTTATTATAACTTGTTTAGTCAATGAGTGATTAAGGAACATTTAGGTTAATTCTGTAGTTATTTATGCTTTTTATGTGGGAGAAGTAAGAATGGAAATAATGATGTTTAGACTGAGAAACATGCTCTTTAGTATGGCACTCTAGTATTTGAAACATCAGCTGCTCTTTCATCAGTATTTCTATACTGCATTATATTTTAAAAATAAAATTTATTTACATTTGCAAAGCTGTTCTCTTTCAGTATCTATATAACTTTTTATTACAGTGTTATATTTAGTATGTCATGTGAGTGAAAATGCATGCATGTTTGCATATATAGCTGACTCTAAGGAAACTGAATGTATGTGAGATACAGGATTCAAATAAAAGTTTCAGACCTGCTAAGATGCTAAACTGATGTATATGTCCAGTTTGTGGAGTGTGATTTCAAGATCATATTTTGTAGGTTTCATACCAATTAAGTAGATGTTTCTCATCCAAAATCATAAGGAATAAAACAACTACTCTGTTTCATAATCATTTAGTCTTAGTACTCCAGACATTGTAATTAGTGGAAAAAATGATTGAAAGTAAGATGGGTCAGTAGTGAGCCTTTAGAAACACTGAATTTTCCCCAAAATCTTCAGATGCACTCTGTGAATAGAAGTTACAATTTTATATATTTATAAATATATTTATAAACATACACATATAATATGATTCTATATATGTAAATATGTGCATAATATAAATATATCATATATTTGTTATATTTTAAATGTATCATAAATATTTATTTATATTTAAATGTAATTCATATTATCATATGTACATATATATATATATATACATATATTTTTGGTCAGTCGTGGGGTTTGAACTCTTGGCGTTGGTGCTGTCCCTATGCTCTTCAGCTCAAGGCGAGAGCTCTACTGCTTGAGACATAGCGCCACTTCCTGTTTTCTGGAGGTTTATTAGAGATAAGAATCTCATGGAATTTCCTGCCTGGCTGGCACTGAACCATGATCCTCAGATCTCAGCCTCCTGAGTAGCTAGGATTACAGTTATGAGCCACCAGTGCCCGGCTATATTTATATCTGAAATTTGTCAGTGGAACAAAAGGTACAGAAACTATTATTCTTATCATGAAAGGACTTCACATTGACAGGTGTAATTACAAGAAGAAAAACGATAAATATTCACAGTGGCACAAAAATCCCTTAGGTGCCTAGTTCGACAACTCTTTTTTTGAGACACTTCATGTTGTGTACTTGGTTTTCAACCGAAGCGACTATAGAAGGTATTGGACCCTAAACAACACTGACAATTGCCCACTGACAAATACCCACTCCTCTATGACAGATTTAGCAAGGACTATCATGGAGATTCTTGTTAGGGACATGATGAAAAATTTATATGTTAGTTGTGATTACAGAACTGTTTTACACCTGTCACTCAGCCAGTAACTGTATTTAACATAGTTCCTTTGCTCTAACTTATATTTTCTTGGCTCAGGAAACTGTTTTTATTTGTGAAAACTTGGCTGTTCACAACATAGACATGCGTTTTAAATCCTTTTGAAATTACTGTCTGCACAGAGTTCTATGAGATGAACTTCTCTTTACCACTGAAATGAACTTACTCTGATTCAAACTTGGACATCAGCTAGCTTGTTCTCCTTCCCTGAAAACCATCTATATAGACGTCTTTACATGTAAAACAGATCCTCACTTACTTGCAAAAGTCTGTCAGTGAGTCAAACCTAACTCACCCAAGTGAGGTTAATTCATCTCCCATGCTTCCTTTCATTAAAAATGGTAAGAACTGTTTAGCAATGCACATACTTTTTATTGTGAAGTGTGACTCCTATGTTCCATAATGTGAATCAAGCAGAGGAATCAGCTAATGATAGGAAAGATCATTTCAAAGAGTCTTAGACCTTGAAAATTATCCTGAGTATAATTTTTGGAGAAATATCTCTTTTCAAAATAGAGGACTCATTTATTATTATTCTTATTTTTGTTTGGTTTTTTTGGGGGGGTCCGGTCGTGCGGCCTGAACTCTGGGCCTGGGTGCTGTCCCTCAGCTTTTCAGCTCAAGGCTAGCGCTCTACCACTTGAGCAACAGCGCCACTTCCGGATTTTTTCTTTTTGCTTATGTGGTGCTGAGGAATCGAACCCAGGACCTCAGGCATGCAAGGCAAGCACTCTACCACTGAGCCATCTTCCCAGCCCCTCAATTATTTTTTATATTGTGCTGGTACTGGGGTTTGAACTGCTGGCCTTGAGCTCTATCTAGGTTTTAATTCTCAATGTTTGCTCTATACCACTTAAGCCACACTTGTACTTCTTCCTTTCACCACAACTGGAGAAACGAATCTCTTAGGTTTATCCACTTGGAATAACTTCGAATTGCAATTGTCAAATTTGAACCTACCAAGTAGCTAGATGTAAGCCACTGGTGTTCTGCTACAACTCACTTCTAAAGAATAAATAATCACAAAAATCAGAGAAAAATATTTGTTCAATTATTTATGTGTTGTCTAACAAACCAAATCATTTGCTACTGAAAGAGAAAAATAGAGATGATAGAGATGAATATGGAGGAGCAAGACCCCAAGAAAGAAGGGAAGGGATGATAAATGAGGGGAGGAGAAGGGAAGGGAAGATACGCGAGGAGGGGGAGCTGAGTAGAATTTTCTACTCATCACTAAGGTATTGTTGGACAATCAGTGCTTTTGCATTTATGTAGCCAAAGCTTTCTATTTTTGGTAGTTGTAAACTGAGACATAAAATACCAATTTAAGGTAATAACCTGTTAGTGTGCTTCCTCCTGCACCAAGGAAGCCATAGTAAGGTTACTGTTAGAGAGAAGGCAAGAGTAATCAGTTTAAGTGATTCTGAGAAACAATAATTGACATGCAAGGAATGCTCCCTTGTATGGTGAAATCAAGCATCACTCTTGTTCCCTGCTCCAGACTTCCTCTCAAAAAGAACAGCAAAAACAGAAGAGGAAGGAAATATCTGAGTAATGATCATCTCTCTATTTTCCCTCATCTCTTGACCACTCAAACAATAAAGCCAAAGGAGACTTAACCTGAGCTTGTGGGAGAAATAGGGGGGAAAGTTCATTCTAACAAAGAGAAAGTTGTCAAGTAATAGGGGTGGCATTTCAAATACTGAAATAAACTTTTTAAAATTATTAATAAAAAATAACTTGAAATTTATTGAACATTTAGAAGAATACAGGGCTCACTACATAGTGGAATCTGCATTATTAATACTGACTCCTGCTTCTATCATCAGAAATTGAAGATCTTCCCTAATATTCCAATACTAGGCAAATTACCCTTGATATTCACTTAAACTTTGTGAATATAATGCAGAAAACATGACTTTAAATTTAAACCGGTGAAGTGATAGGTAATGGAAATTCATTATGAATAGCATAATGCTGAGAGCATGGAAATTATTTTTCTTTCGTTTTCTGTGTGTAGAGAAGAAAAAAGGTCTCTTGGATGGCCCTGAAGTTCCAATTCTAAATTTAGGACAGAAGGTGAATAGTAAAGGAGACCTATTTCAGCCATTCAGAGATTAGAAATGTGGAGGAATTTCCTCATTTTTGTAGGTCAAACATGGAAGAGAAGATGTGGCAAGTCCAAAGCCAAATGCCAAAGGCATGAAGTTAAAACCAGTCTCAATAGAGAATCTGGGTTTAAAGAGAGTAGGGTAGAAGAGTGGAGAGGGAAATGGTGGACTAATACATTCATAGTATTCGATGTACATGTGTGAGGATATAAGTAGTAAACTTGAAGGGATAGGTGGGATTGGGGTAAGGGAAGGAAGAAAAATGGAAAGTTTGACAAAGATCCAGATGTATTGCACATTGAAATGCATATACACTCTATTCAACACTGACATGATGAAGCGAAATCCATTTGCACAACTAGCTAAATATTAAAAAGTTTTTGAAGTTTTAATATTGAGAGACCAGAAGCCTAAACCCTTAGAGATAAACCAGATGATAGCATTGACATATTGTTGAGGCTTGTGCTCCTTTCAATATGCAAAGTTTAATAAGTGTTGTCTGGGCAAATGTACATTTTATTTTACCAATTCTTTTTTCAAATTGCTTAAAATATAGAGAACCAAATTCCCATATTACTTCACTTCCAATAAAAAAAAAATCTTATAGACCTTTAGTTTTCTCAGTTGTTTCTAAATATCTTAATGCAATGCATTGGAAATAATTTCATTCTCATTTAATTTTAAATTTGAAATCACTAAATTCTTTTAAAATCCTCTTACTCGGGCACAGGTATGGATAGATAACTGATGTGGGCAGAATCAGAATTTTTCAGAAGGCTGTAAATGGATCCTCACCTAGTTTTCTCTCTGCTAGATCATAGAATACAGACTTCCCTAATTGGAAAAAGTTAGCCTTCCCAGGTTTTCTTCATATAAACACTCTATCAACATTTTGTTGTTAGAGGATTATTCAAGATTAGCTATATGTTATTGATAATGACTGAACATTACAGAAAGGTTAGGGAAAACCCTCTACACTTCAGTGAGGTTGTGAATTGTGCTTCATAAAGTGTTATGAAATCGCTCCATGAGAAATCTAGCAACCTCATTTCTAAAAAGTCCTTGCATGGTTACATGGTTACATAATGTCTCAATTCAAGTACTTCTCCTTGGAGTTCCATACTACTCAATGATGCTGTATTAGCTCCTTGTTATATTTTGCAGACCGGTGTTGGTGATGAAATTTGTGCTTTCCAAAATTGCTCTCCCAATTCCACCCACAAAATGCAGACAAATATTCTGAAAGAACAGTCAGAGGAAGATGGCGGAGGAGAAGCTGCAGGCTAAACAAGCTCTGGCATAGAAAGCAGCTTTAGTGTTCCAGTGAATAATCCTAGACTAGAGAATCACAACAAGTGTGCCATCACAGTACAGAGAGTTTGGCAAGAGAGGGAAAATCCAGGAAGGAGACAGATCTGAGCACCTGACCTTAGTTGCAGCTCTGGCCAGGGGCGGTGGCAGCAGCAGATGCCTTAGCCACGATACCAGAGAGAATCTGGGACAAAGGCACCAGATGCAGCGGGTGGGTGGATTCTACACAACACCAGCAAGAACTGACAAGGATTAGATATGTTCATCCTACAGATCGCACACCTGAGACTATGCAGAAACCAAGATTCTGGCAAGCAGGAACCAAGACTCTGGCGTGAGTAGAACCGTGACATCTTCACTCCTTCTCCGGGAACATAGGAGGAAAGGTCGCCCCCTTCCCCCCCCCCCCCCCACCGCCCCACCATCACCAGAGATCTCCATCTTTGATTCTGACAAAGTCCCGGCTGAGCAACTAGCTCCAACTCAGGCCTTGGAAGAAAAAAAAAGAGTTATTTAGCAGGTTAGAAGAACCTGATCTGACCTGCCAAGTTCAGCTCCACCCAGGGGAAAGTCATCCAGCTCAGGCAGGGGTTCCTCGGCCCCTGGAGGAGTGACTTCCTTCACTGGGTAAACAGAGCCAGAAGCTGCCTCTCCCTATAGCAGCCTAGACAAACAATTGACATTCAGTAAACATAAACCCTGAAAATGGCTCTAGGCTGGACTCTGTGAGTCTCTCACCAGCTAGCCCCTCAGGGAAAAGCTACTGTTTGCTGAAAGGCCTCAACCATACCCAAAACCTAGCCTCAACACAGCATCTCCAAGCTAGAGAAAACAGCCATCTCCCTATTTTGTGATACTCAAAGCAGATGTCCCTCCCACTGAACTAGACTGGGAGAAGGATCACAAAATCCTGAGTAATGCAGAGCATTTTTCTGCCTGCTCAAACAAACTGACTTAAGAAACCAATCAACCCACAGGAAAACCGAACACCACAAACGACGAAACTGGTTACAGACACAGGGGAGATACAGGATCTTCCCATTTTTGCACCCACCAAAAAAAAATTCAAAGACCTCTTTTTTTGTACCTTTTTTAATTTTAATTTTTTTCTATTAATCTTTTTTTTCTCATAATTTTTTAATTTTAATTTTTTGTGAACATACTGTACAGAGGGGTTACAATTACATGGTCAAGATAATGAGTACATTTCTTATCAAGCATTGCAGCCTCCTCCTTTGTTTACACCTCACATCCCTTCCCAGCCTCCCCGCTCCCCCCCCAACCCCCCCTCCCGCACCAAAGTTGTAAAGTTCGTTTTTGACATGACAACTTCTATTTCTCATAGTTGATAGTTGCATCGGGTCCACCTGTATCCTTAAATGACTTGTTATTCCCCATCTCCTCCACAAATTATACCAACATCAAATATAGTGAAAGCAGGGATTATACTGTGGGGGAGGGACATACAAAGCTACAAAGAAATAATCTTATAAATGAGTTAGAAACAAATGCATGAAAGAAAAAAATATTTAAATACATATCTTAGGGTTCATTTTCCTAACATCACATTATCTGAACTTTCCTGCTTGACTCATACATATACTAGATATTGCAAATAAGGGAAACCAGGGGACCAATGTTTCTTTGGGCTTGGCTAATTTCACTTAATGTAATTTTTTCCAAGCCTTTCCATTTCCTAACAAATGGGGCAATGTCATTCTTTCTGATGGAGGCATAGAATTCCATTGTGTATATATACCACATTTTCTTGATCCATTCATCTACTGAGGGGCATCTGGGTTGGTAAATAATGCTGCAATAAACATAGTTGTGCTGGTAGCTTTAGTGTGGTCTTGTTTGTAAATATTTGGAAAACCAAACACCACAAACAGACTAAAGACTCCACCAAGAAACTGGTTACAGACACAGGGGAGATACAGGATCTTCCCATTTTTGCACCCCCCCCCCCAAATAAAAATTCAAGGACCTCTTTTTGTGTACCTTTTTTAATTTTAATTTTAATTTTTTCTATTAATCTTTTTTTCTCTCATAATTTTTATTGTGTGTGTGTGTGTGTGTGTGTGTGTGTTTGTGTGTGATTTTTTAAAATCTTTTTTGACCTTTTGGTCCTTTTTAAAAATTCTTTTCAAGTTTTTGTGTTTTTTTTTCTTTTTTGCATGACTTAATTGCTTTTCTACTCATCTCCAGAGAAATACCTGTCATTGATTATTAGATCTTATCCCCCATTATGTACATACTTAATCCAGAAATTTATTATTCAAATCACAACCACTTAGGGTTAACTTCTTTAAGAGCAGTATTAAATCTTTATCCCTATGTAATTTTCAAGTAACTAATTTTAAGTATTTTTATTTTTTAGTTTTTCATGTCTCCTTTCTATCCCTCCCCTCATCTCATCCTATCCTTTTCTCCTATAAATATCACTTATTGAAGCTTACATGGTTTTTAAGTGTTTCACTTTTTAAATTTAAATTTTAGTTTTTCCATTTTTTTTCTTTTTTTGTTGTTGGTTTGTTTTAATCTCTCTCCTATCATTCTGTCCAATCATTTTCACTCTCAGAGTTTAGGACTTGGTTAAATTAACTTTCCTTTTACTTCTTCACATCCCTCTAAGCCTATTTTCCCCATATTTCTCCCTAAAACGAATAATTTCTGGTTTGCCAAATTCTTCTTTGCTGTTTTTAGCCTATTAATCCATAGTTGTTTGGTGCAGAATGGATTATATCTATTGAACTACATTGTATCTATAGCCTTTTGACTGTGTAACTACAGAAATTTGGTTGATGCTTGCCTTAAAATAGTGTTCTAGCACAAAATTGGTGTTTCTTTCATACCAAATGCACAGAAAAAGCTGGAAAAACACAATAAAAATAGCAAGTCCAGGTCTCTAAACTCCCAGACACAACAATCCGGTAATAGAACAATTAATGAATGATACAGAGAAGAGTTCCCAAAAAGCTCTACAAATACTACTGGTAAACATGATAAAAAAAAAAAGAAATGATTGAACACTTGCAAAGGACTCGTGTTTGCGAGATAGGTAGAGAATGGTGGCAAACCAAAGGTTAGTACAGATATCCTCTGAGCATGAGGAAGCTACTCAAAAATTGATACAAGACTTGCGTGAGCAGGCTGAGAACAGTCAGAGAGAAAGACAGGTACTAAGTGAGCAAGCTGAGAACAGTCAAAGAGAAAGACAGGAATTGTGTGAATCGCTGAGAACAGTCAAAGAGAACTACTGGAATTGCATGAACATGAAGAAGCTAATAAAAGTAATAAAGAAACTGCAAGAGCAGGATGAGGAATACATGGAATCCATAAACAGACAGCAGAAAGAATTCAGGGAGACTACCAATGGAATGCTGAATAGAACCGGACAGAAGGAATGGGAGTCCAAGGAAACCATAACCATTCAACTAAGTGATTTGAGAATAAACACTGAACACCAAATTAAGGAACTAAATAACTTCATACAAGATCTAAAACAAAGGTCCATCAAAGAATTTGAAGCCATCAAAGCTGACAAATTAGAAGGAAAAGAAATAAAAACAAATTAGAAAGTCTTGACAGTAGGTTAGACCAGCAGAAGCTCAATTCTCTGGGATTGAAGACAGCCTAAATTTTACAGAGAAAGAACTTACAACTATCCAAGACAAATCCAAGAATATGATAGATCTATCCAACATTTGGAAGACATTATCAGAAGGCTTATTCTGAGGATAATGGGTGTAGAGGAGCACATAGAGACAGAAGTTAATGGTCTAGGAAATTTATTTAACAGGATCCTAACATGCAATAAGATAGGCCTATTCAGATACAAGAAGCTTTTAGAATCCTAAATAGACCAAAGGAGAATAGGACATCCCTGCGTCACTTTATAATCTTAACAGGATCAATTCAGACAAAGGAAAAGATCCTTAAAGCTTTCAAGGAGAAAAGATCAATCAATTATAAAGGGAAACCAATTAGAATCACCTCAGATTTCTTAGTAGAGACACTTAAAGCAAGAAGAGCTTGGAATGATGTAGGCCATGACCTGAAGACAAACAACTATTAATCAAGAATACTGTACTCAGCTAAACTCTCCTTCATAAACGAAGGTCAAATAAAAGCCTTTCATAGCAAAGAAAAACTGAAACAATTTATCTCCACCAAACGAGCCCTAAAAGAAAATTAAGGATGTCCTACACATAGAAAACCAAAAAGACACCAATAAAGGCGAAGAAAACGAACCTAAACTGCTAATCCAAGAACCATAGGAAGAACCCAGTTGCCACAGCCCCCAAGAAGGTGGATAGCATGGCAGGAACTCCCAAACACCTCCTAGTCCTAACTCTCAACATTAACAGACTTTATTCTCTAATTAAGCAACATAGACTCTCTAGTTGGATTAAAAAGGAAGATCCTTCTATCTGCTGCCTTCAGGAGTCACACCTTCACCATAAAATAAAAATTTTGAAAGTGAAAGACTGAAACAAAATCTACCAAGCAAACAGCCCCAATAAACAGGCAGGAGTTTCAACCTAAATATCAGATAAATTGGACTTCAAATTAAAAATAGTGAGAAGAACTAAAGAAAGTTGCTACATACTAATTAAGGGATCTCTCCTTCAGGAGGATATCATAATTCCAAACATCTATTCACCAAAAAACGGAGCACACAAATTCATCCAAGAAACACTACATTAATTCAAATCTCACATAGATCCAATGACGCTAATTGTTGTGGACTTTAACATACCACTGTCCCCACTAGATATATCAAGTGAACAAAGACTCAAAAGACAAACTGCAGATGTAAACAACTGCAGATATCAACTAGACATAAAATATATCTACTGAATATTTCACCCAGCAGCATCAGAATACAAGTTTTTCTCAGCAGCACATAAAACATTTTCCAAAATAGACTACATTTTAGGTCACAAAGCAAACTTGTCCAAATTTAGAAGCATTGAAGTTATACCTTGCATTCTCTCAGACCACAGGGAATAAAATTAGAACTCCATACCAAAAGCCACCAAAGAAAGTCCTGTAACACATGGAGGCTGAACAACACAGAATTGAATGACCAGTGGGTCATGGAAGAGATTAGAAAGGAAATTCAAATGTTCATGATATACAGCAAAAATGAACACAAAAACCATCAGCTCCTCTGGGACACAGCAAAGGCAATACTCAAAGGCAAGTTTATAGCTCTGAGTTCTTACATCAACAAATTTGGAGAGATTTGCAACCAACAATTTAATGAGACACCTGAACCACCTTGAAAAAGAGCAGCAAGATAAGCCCCAATCCAATATACGGAAAGAAATCATAAAAATGACATCAGAATTAACTGAATTCGAATCGATAAAAAAAAAAAAATAGAAAGAATCAACAAAAGAAAGAGTTCGTTTTTCAAAAAAAATTAACAAAATTGGGCTAGGTAGGTGGTTCAGTGGTAGAGTGCTTGCTTGCATGCCTGAGGCCCTGGGTTCGATTCCTCAGCACCAAATAAGCAAAAAGAAAAAAGCCAGAAGTGGCGCTGTGGCTCAAGTGGTAGAGCACTAGCCTTGAGCGGAAGAGCTGAGGGACAGCGCCCAGGCCCAGAGTTCAGGCCCGATGACAGGACTCAAAAAAAAATTAACAAAATTGACAGAACCTAAGCAAATTTATCAAGAAAGAAGATAACAGACCAAAAAAAATAAACTCAGAGATGAGAATGGAAACCACCACAGAGAGGGGGGAAAAAAACAAACAAACCAAGATTCAGAATATTATAAGGGAACACTTCTCAAACCTTTATGCTAATAAGTTTGAGAATTTGGCAGAAATGGACCTTTTCCTAGCAAATATCGACACGCCGAAACTAAACCAAGATGAGTTAAACAATCTTAACAGGCCCATATCAAGCATTGAAATAGAAACAGCAATAAGAAAAGTTCCATCTATGAAAAGCCCAGGACCAGATGGATTTACAGACAAATTCTACAAGGCTTTCAAAGAAGAGCACCCA
Organism: Dipodomys spectabilis; assembly: GCF_019054845.1. Lineage (NCBI taxonomy): Eukaryota > Metazoa > Chordata > Mammalia > Rodentia > Heteromyidae > Dipodomys > Dipodomys spectabilis. Next base: position 4,523,614 of record NW_024870787.1, read on the forward strand.
CCAATACTCTTTCAACCCTTCAATGAAATTGAAAGAGAAAGTTCACTACCGAACTCAATCTATGAAGTCATGATAACCCTCTTCCCAAACCAGGCAGGGACTCATCAAAGAAAAAGAACTATAGATAGACCCATTGCTGTGAAGAATATTGATGCAAAACTTCTTAACAAAATTTTGGCCAATCGGCTTCAACAATTCATCCAAAAAATCATATACCACGGTCAAAAAGGATTCATTTCAGGGATTCAAAAAAGGTTCAATATAAGCAAATCAATTCATATAATTCATCATATCAACAAGAGCAAGGACGCGAATCACATGGTTATCTCAACAGATACAGATAAATCATTTGACAAGATCCAACACCCATATATGATGAAGGCTCTGGAAAAATTAGGAATCCGGACATTCATCAATACAATAAAGGCTGTATATGACAAAATTACAGCCAGTATTATACTTAATGGTGAAAAAGTAAAGCCATATCCTCTTAACTCAGGAACGAGACAAGGATGTCCACTCTCTCCACTTCTCTTCAATCTAGTATTAGAAAGCCTAGCTACAGCAATAAGACAAATTGCAAACGTAAAGGCAATCCAAATAGGGAAAGATGAAGTAAAACTCTCCCTCTTTGCAGATGACATGATCTTGTATAAAAAGAATCCCTCGGACTCCACTCCCAAATTACTCAACATGAATCAAAGCTTTGGCAAAGTAGCTGGATATAAAATTCACCCTCAAAATTCAATGGCTTTTCTGTATGCCAACAATGAGAAATGCATGGCTGAAATTAGGAAAGCAACTCCATTCGTAATAGTTGCACAAAAAATAAAATACCTGTCTGGGAAGGGATGTGAAGGGTAAACAAAGAGGAAGCTGCAATGCTTGATAAGAAATGTACTCATTATTTTGACCATGTAATTGTAACCCCTCTGTACAGTATGTTCACAAAAAATAAAAATTAACATTAAAAAAATACCTAGGAATTAAATAAACCAAATAAGTGAAGGACCTCTATGACGAAAACTTTAAAACCTGAAAAAGGAAATCAAAACAGAACTTAGAAAGTGGAAAAACCTCCCATGCTCCTGGATTGGAAAGATCAACATCCTGAAAATAGCAATTCTTCCCAAGGCTATCTACAAAGTCTATGCGATACCTATCAATATTCCAACCTCATTCATCAAGGAAATAGAAGAGGCAATCCAAAATTTCATATGGAACAAGAGAAGTCCCCGAATAGCAAATGTGAAGCTTAATAGAATGAACAGTGCTGTAGGAATATCAATACTAAATTTCAAACTCTACTACCAAGCCTTAGTAATCAAAACAGCTTGGTACTGGCATAAGAACAGACCTCAGGACCAATTAAATTGAAAACCCAGAAATGAACCTACAGACCTATAGCCATCTAATAATCAATAAAAGAGATAAAAAATAGAATGGAAGAAAGACAGCCTCTTCGGTAAATCGTGTTGGCAAAATTGGTTAACTACTTGTAGAAAACTAAGTTTAGATCCTTGTATATCACCTTGCACCAGAATCAACTCCAAATGAATCAAAACCTGGGAGACAAAGCACACACTCTGAAAACATCACAGGATGGAATAGGATAAACCCTAAGTCTCCCTGGCACAGGCTGAAATTTACTTACTAGAGACCCAGAAATATAACACATCAAAGAAAGGCTGGACAAATGGGATTGCATGAAGTTGCAGAGCTTCTGCATGACAAAAGACATTGCTAACAAGCTCAATAGAAAGCCCACGGATTGGGAGAACTCTTCACAAGACACGGGTCTCATATCTAAAATATACCTGGAACTCAAAAAATTAAATCCCCCAACATCAAATACTTAAAGAAACAACTGCCGTATAAATAAGTTTGCTAGACTTACAGAGAAACTCCTCTGAAGAGCAAAGAAGGATGGCCAATAGACTCATTAAGAAATGTTTAACCTCTAAAGCCATAAAAGAAATGGAAATCAAACAACTTTGAGATACAACCTCACCCCAGTAAGAATGGCTATAATCAAGAACTCTAATAACAACAGATGCTGGAGGGGATGTGGACAGAAGGGAAACTTACTGCATTTTTGAAGGGGGTGTGAACTTGTTCAACCACTTTGGAAAGCACTATGAAGGTTCCTCAAAAGACTCCACATAGAGCTCCACTATGACCCAGCCATCCCTTTCTTGGGCAATTACCAAAATGATCACAAACATGACCATCCTAAAGCTACCAACACAGCTATGTTTATTGTAGCACCATTTACCATACCTAAGATGTGGAACCAACCCAGATGCCCCTCAGTGGATGAATGGATCAAGAATAGATATATATATATATATATATATATATATATATATATATATATACACAATGGAATTCTATGTCTCCATCAGAAAGAATGGCATGGCCCCATTTGTTAGGAAATGGAAAGAATTGGAAAAAATCAAGTTAAATGTTGAAAGCCAGGCCCAAATAAATAGAGGTCCCATGTTTTCCCTTATTTGCCACTTGTATATGTCTGAGACAAGCAGAAAAGTTCAGATAAGTTGATGTTATGTGAAATGAACCCCAAGATAAGTATTCAAATGTTTTTGCTTTCATGCGATTGTTTCTAACATATTTATATTATTTCTGTGTTGCTTTGTTTGTCTCTCCCCTACTGTATAACCCCTGCTCTCACTGTATTTGATGTTGGTAGAATTTTTGGAGGGAAGGAAAAATGAATTTGTTTAAGAAGGGATAAAGGTTGACCCATTGTAACAATGAGATATAAAAGTCATTGTTTCGAAAAACGAACTTTGTAACTTTTGCCGAAGGAGGGGGGTCAGAGTGACGGGGGGGTAGATGGGAAGGGATGGGAAGGGGAAACAAATGAGGAGCCAACAATGCTTGATAAGAAATATACTTATTATCTTGCTCATGTAATTGTAACCCCTCTGTATGGTATTTTCACAATAAAATAAATATATAAATAAATAAAAACCTAAGTGCATCTTAAAACTTTGGTTTAAGTGTAAGTTTGTGAACATGCTCAATATAATCTCATCATAATACATAAAAACCGTTATATTTCTTATCAAATGTGCTGTTTGTTAAAAGAAAACAATTTTATCAAGGGTAGTAGTAAAAGGAATGAGTCCCAGCTCAGCTCCTAGCCAGCTGTGATTAAAAACACCAGTAATGAGGTAAGAATTGTTTTGAAATATTTTTTCCACATATCTGTTCCCGACCTCAGAAAGTTCGAGTATGTAGGAGAAGGTATGAGTATGCCTTAAAATACAGCTTATGAGTAAAGTTGGTATGTAATTGTTGGCTGTGATTTAACATTAAAACTAGCATGTCATTCTGTATGTCCATCTAAAGTCAAGTGTCTTTAACCAGTCTATGTATAATTTTGTAAGTAACTAACCAGGAGATTTGACACTTCATCTGAGGGACGCAGTCTAGCCCAGATCCTGCCTGAACCATCCTACCTCCACCATAGTATACTGCACTCCTGCTTGACTATATCACACACAGCTGAATCTTGGTAAAAGACTGCTTTAGGTTTACAAGATCTAAAGCTCTTGTGGGACACTCTCTTTAAACCTTACCCAGCCTGACCTGAAAAAGCTAGCTATGTTGTTATGCTATTGAAACATGTACAGGCCAGGAGAGCCTCTTATACACTTTGGTTATCTGGTTTTCCAGGCAGCCAAACTATGCTCAAACTCTCATCCCATCTATTGAGTTTTGTCATTGCAGAGTTCTGGCAAGTATTTGTTGATCAATTCTTGACAGGGTGCACATAAGCTCTACTTGTTCCCACTGATCTCTGTGTTGCTTTAATTGGAAGTAATAAAGGATTTTTGTGTGGCAAAGACTGCAGTTCAAAGCCATCCCAGGCAGAAAAATCCCTTCAGACTCGCCCAACTAACCAGCAAAATGCCAAGCTGGATGCTGCCTCAAAAATTAACCAGCTAAATGTGGCCGTTTGACTCAAAATGGGAGTATGCTCGCCTTGAGCAGAAGTGCTCAGTGAAAGTGCTCAGGCTTTGAGTTCAAAGACCATGTCCCAGCCACAAGCACCTAGATCCCAGGACAATGTGGAAAAGAATAAGAGGAGATGATGTCACATCAGCCACTTTGTGCCTGCCCTTTCAAAATTAACCAGAGCCAAGAAGTCATTAGAAACAAGATGAGAAGCTTGTCCATCTAATGTTCATATCTAAAAAACTTCTAACTGGACAGGAATTTACATTCTTGCCTTTGTTACTGCTATTTATAGGAAATTATCAAGATATTTTATCAGGCCCTTAAATACTCCAATAGTAGTTTCTGACTGGTTATGGGCTGATGATCCAAATGGAACTTTTCTGACATTTTCTCAGGGTGTGTTTTCCTATGTCACTCATATCAACTAGTCCTTCCACCTTGTCAGCCTTTTCCTTGGTCTCAGCATTTTCAAGTTTCTCTCTAACAGGATAACAGCCCTCACTCAAGACTTGGGACTAAATCAAGGCCATCCTATTACTGCTGGCAACCAGAGACTTTCCTTACACTGCTCTGGACCGAGCACAGACCTGGACCTGAAGATCCCAGCCCCAGTGACTCCTCCACACCCCCATGCCAGCTGGAAGTAGCCAGAAAAGACTACGATGCCCCTCCACCTTTTATACTCCAGGGTTCAAAATGATGGGAATCTGCTTTGTTCTCATAACTCCATGATATTCCTCTCTCAGCCCAATTCTTTTTCTGTATCCAAAGATCCTATATGAAGATCTTGCCTCTCCCCTCTTGGCCCTATCATTTTATGTATCTAACGAGAGAATATGAAGGATTCACCCCCACCCTAATTCCCAGGCCCATACAGACTCCAAGCAAAATCCCAGGTATGTGTGAACTCCTTTGAAGTGCAGGCAGGACAATCCACCTAATCCCAGCTGTGACCTAAGGGCTATTCATTAACCTCTAACACCTTGCTCAGACCTCCTATAAAAACCCAGATCCTGTCCCAGATCCCTCACACATCCTCCAAACCTGCTGGCAGGACTGTGCCCCTCACTGTTCGGCAATAAACAGTCCTCGCCTGTTGATGATAGAGTCCAGCCTATTCCTTTTCCATTCTCCTCCATTTTCCTAACAAGGACAGTCTGTATTGTATGATCCAGAAGAGAGAAACTTAGGTAAGCATCTATTTACATCCTTCTGAATAATTCTGATTTTGCCCACAACAGCTATCTCTCCATACCTGTGCCTAAGAGGATTTTAAAAGAATTTAGGGATTTAAAATTTAAACTTAAATATAGAATGAAATTGATTCCAATGCATTATGTTAAAATATTTAGAAACCACTGAGAAAGCTAAAGGTTTATAAAAAAATTTTACTGCAAGTGAAGTGATAGTGGAATTTGGTTCTCTATATTTTAAGCAATTTGCAAAAAGAATTGGCAAAATAAAATTTACATTTGCAGCAGACTTGACACATTAATTTTTGTATATTGATAGGAGCACAAGCCTCAACAATATGTCAATGCCATCCTCTTTTTTATCTCTAAAGGTTTATGCTTCTGGTCTCTTAATATTAAAACTTCAAAAAATTTTAAATCTTTAGGAAGTTGTGCAAAGTGGTTTCACGTCATCATGTCAGTGATGAATAGAGTGTATGTACATTTCAATGTACATTACATCTGGATCATTGTCAATCTTCCACTTTTCTTCTTTCCCTTACCCCAACTTTTCTTACTTATATTCTCACATATGTACATTGAGTGTTTTGACTGTATTCATCCATTTCCCTCTCCATTCTTCTGCCCTACTCCCCTTAAGCCCAGCTCTCCCTGTGAAGACTCGTTTCAACTTCATGGTATTTTGTTAAATTTCTCTGCCTTTGACATTTGGCTTAGGGCTTTCCACATTCTCTCAACCATGTTTGACCTACATAAATGAGGATATTTCTCCACATTTCTATCTGAATGGCTGAGATAGGTCTCCTTTACTATTCACCTTCTGTCCTAAATTCAGAATTGGACCTTCAGACCCATCCAATGAAGCATTTTTCTTCTCTACACACTGAGGATGGAAGGAAAATAATTTCCATGCCCTTATCATGACACTATCCATCATGAATTTCCATCACTTATCACTTCAGCAATCTAATTTTTTAATTTTTATCCATTTTTATTGTAAAAATCGCGTACAGTGGGGTTACAGTTACATGAGTAATGTTTTCTGCATCATATTCACACACTTTAAGTGAATATTGAGAGTAATTTACCTAGTATTGGAAGTTTAGGAACGGTCTTCAATTTCTGATGATAGAAGCAGGAGCCAGTTTAATTATTCAGATTCCACTATGGAGTGAGCCCTTTAGTCTTCTAAATTTTCAATAAATTTAGAGTTACTTTTTTATTAATAATCACCAACGTTTTATTTCAGTATTTGAAACACTGCCCCAAATATTGTAAAACTTTCACATTAAGCTAGACTGAACTTTTGCCTCCCACTTTCCCCACTAGTTCAGGTTAAGTCTACTTTGGCTTTATTGTTTGAGAGGCCAAGGTATAAGAGTAAACAGAGAGATGATCATTACTCAGGTATCTCCTTCCTCTTCTGTTTGTGCTATTCCTGCTGAGAGGAAGAGTAGATCAGGGAACAAGAGTGATGCTTGACTTCACCATACAAGGGAGCATTGCTTGCATGTCAATTATTGTTTCTCAGAATCACTTAAACTGCTTACTCTAGACTTCTCTGAAACAGTAACCTCACTGTGGCACCCTTGGTGCAGAAGGAAACACACTAACAGGTTATTACCTGTAAATTAGTATTGTTTATCTCAACTTACTACTACCAAAAATATAAACCTTTGGCTACATAAATGCAAAGGCACTGATTGGCCAATAATACTTTATAGACAATTCTCCTCAGCTTGCCCCTCCTCTTCTATACTCCCTTCCCCTCCCCTCATTTACCCTCCCTTTCCTTCTTCTTTCTTTGGGTCTCTATCCTTCATATTTATCTCTAACTTCTCTCTTTCTATCTTCCAGTAGCAAGTGATTTGGTTTATCAGACAACATAAATAATTGAACAAATATTTTTTTCTCTTCTTTGTGATTTTTTTTAAGAAGTTAGTTCTAGCAGAGCACCAGTGGCTTACACCTATCTACTAGGTAGGTTCAAATTTGACCATTGCAATTCGAAGGTATTCTAACTGAATAAACTTAAGTCATTCTTTTCTCAAGTTGTGGTAAAAGGAAGAAGTGCAGGTGTGGCTCAGGCGGTATAGAGCAAATATTGAGAATTAAAGCCCAGATAGTGCTCAAGACGAGGAGTTCAAACCCCAGTACCAGCACAATATAAAAAAAATGTATTCTTCCTAGTTGAATGGTAATATTTCTCCAAAAATTCATACCCAGGACATTTTTCAAGGTCAAAGATTCTTTCAAAGTCTCTTTCATATCCCAACTTTTATTTGAATCCTGTATCTCATTCAGCTTCCTTACAAACATGCATGCATATTCATGTTCACATACATCCCCATACTCACATGACATACTAAATGTAACACTGTAATAAAAATAACATAGATACTGAAAAAGAACACCTTCGCAAATGTAATTAATTTCTTTTTTTAAATATAATTCATTGTTGAAATACTGATGAAAGAGCAGGTGGGAGGATGTTTCAAATATTAGAGTGCCAACTTAAAGATCACGTTTCTCAATCCAAACATCATTATTTCCATCCTTCCTTCTCCCATTAAAAAAATGAATACAGAATTCATGTACCTGTTCCTTAACTGCCGATTGAATAAAGAAATTGTAATATATACGTATATGCATATATACAAAATGATATATTATGTAACTACACATAATAATGAAATCACTTCATCTTCAGGAAAATAGATAGAACTGGAAACCTTCATATTAAACCAATAAGCCATACTGTGAAAAATCAATACTAGATTTCTCATATGCAGACTCTGAATGACCCAAGTGTAAAAGATGGAACTGATTAAGTTTGGAAAAAAGTGAATGAGTAGATGCAGAGAAATAGTGTGGAGTAATATGTTCAAATACTTTATAAGTTAGTATGATCACATAATAAAATTTAAGTATAAAAATAGAATAATGAAATTAATAAAGGAATAAAATATAACAAGCTGCATTACGTAGACATATGTGTTTTACCCAATAAAATTACTTTGTGAAATTAATATTTGCTACTAAAAAGACAAAAACTCATTCCAGTTGTTATAGATTCATATATTAATTTCCTTTATTTTCAGTTATTTCCCGGACAAATTAAAAGGAGAAATAGATTTGGTTTATTCAGAAGGACAATCTTGTCCAATTAGCATTAAAATATTCTAGTTAATTACGGTCAATTGAAATTGCTCAATTAACTTAATTATTATATTAGAATATTTCCAATGCTTTCATCAAAGTATTATCTCTACAGGGATATACTTTTTGCTATTTATTGAATATGTTTTCTTTACTTAATTGCTATATACCATTTTCTGAATATAGTTTGGTATATGAAACTAGGATATATTATAACTGATCTGAAAATCAATTATTCAAACAGTTTTTTTGTTTTATCAAAAATACTTATAGTGAAATGAAGAGATAAATGCAAATTATGTATATTTGAAGACAATGCTTAGTTAGTCCTCTTCTCACAATCCCCATTCCCTTCTCGAGAATAATACACAGTGTAAGGAAATGCTTAGAATATTTTGGAGAAATAGCTTGACTTGAAACCAATGAGTTACTCTATGCTGCATTTTGTTTACTTTATATCCAGAAAAGCTAAATTCTTACTTTATCGTTTTCCTTAAGCTTTATACTCAGTTTAATCTCTGATGGGTGACAGATAAAGATATAAACATTTTTTAACAGTGGCTTAATTTAGGCTGAGGAATCTAGTTACAACTATAGATAGGCCTTATCAGTCATGAGACTATGATATCGAAATGTTAACCTATGTGTACTGAAATCATGCTTATGAGATTTTGTGTATTATAAACAGTGGTTATTAGCTTTGTTTTATAATCAACATCATTTCATGAGTTAGGAACTGAAGTGAGACATTATACTCAGAAAAAATTTAAGGAGGCATCCAAAATTAGTTACCAAGATATACATCATTTAACAGAATGTTTTTAAAATGCAAGCTAAAGGAAATAATTTATGAAAAAAATCAGTTAAATAAATGCAGAATCAGTGTGATTGGCTTTCTTTTACGCCAGTTTGCAATAGGGATTGTATGATGATTTTTCTGTTTATATGTTTATTTATGTCTTGATATTTAGTTGAAGTTATGTTCTTTCATATATTCATTTTTTCAGATCAAAGAGGAAATGAATTCCATGCCAGAGTCAACATCCATAATAATTAGTTAGAGATGTATCCTACTACTTTGCCAAAGTTTCAAATCAGCTCGAGTAACATGGGTCTTTTTTGGAACTAGCTAAATTGCTATGCAATTTTGTCAGTACTAGAAAGATTTTGACCACCAATTATTAAAATAGTATTTTCCAGAAACTACTATTCTCTCTTTTCATGAGATTTTTAATTTCATTTATATAATGTGCTGATGTTTTCCTTTCGATAACCCATATTCAGTCTTCTACAAACAGTGTGATTTAGAGTAGTTTTAAGTTATGTACAGTCATGTACACTGCTCAGATTCTATTATTTGCATATTTGGTTCTTGTTAAATAAGTGGTATTTAGTTCTCAATATGGATACTATTGTACTTATTCATTGGATTTCAGAATTTCTTAGGTATGTCATGATTTTTGTGATTTAATTCATAGCATTTTTTTCTTTTAAATATGTGCAGATATTAATTCATATACAGTAAAAATGTTTTAAACAATTTGATCCATTCAAGAGATTTGCTCTATTAGGGTAATCCAGATAAATTCAATTACAAATTAACACAGTCTTGTTTCTGAGACAGTTATCCTTATAGCTGTACTCTAATTAACCTGTATTTGAGGTTTTTGTACAGAAAAAACTGGGCACAACATGTTTTTGTTCCTGGGGAAGTTACACTTTGATGGATGCTTTTCCAGCTGTGGTGATATCAACATATGTGTGCATTTTATTTCGATTGGTTTGTGTCTGTATTTTGTTTCATATAACAAAAAGTACAAAGAATCAGTGATTTAGAACTTTTACAACTAAAATTCTAAGAGAGACACTTGAATTTTTATGACAACTGGGAAGGGGCAGGTATGGTGGAGGGGGTAGCAAAATTACAGAGATATTGTTTGGTGTGAGTTGAATTCTGCCTCCTTTTGCCTCACTATGGCCAATAGTATTGCTTCAAAGTCTTTAGTGAAAAGAAAATAATTTTGTCTGTATGAACTCAGAATTTTTGGTTTAATTGGGACACACTACATATTTATATTTGATTTTAACTCTAAAATATTTTTTGCTTAGTTTTAAACCACAGATGTGAATTTATAATGCTAAAATAGCATCTAGTAAAAATTTATATGAAATGGCTCAAACTATTTTCATTTCACTCTATATGAAATATAGAATGGAATAATAATAGTGTGTAAGATAGTATGTAATAATTGACTTTGTGCAAAATCAATGATAGTGGATTTTAGTGAGATAATGAATAATAGTAAAATTATATTTGAATCTATTAAAAAATCCCAGTTACATCTAAAAATAACTCAGAGTTATAAACTAGTGCTGAAAAAATAAGATTGTATATTGGAAAAAGCCAGAAATTTCAATAAGATTGCATTTTTAAAATTGACTTGGATCTGGGTTTGGTAGCTCATGCCTGTAATCTTTGCTAATCAGGAGTCTGAGATCTGAGGATATTGGTTGAAAACCAGCCTGGGCAGAAAAGTCTGTAAGATTCTTATCTTATCTTATCCACCTATAAACCAGAAACAGCAATGTGGCTCAAGTGGTTCATTGGTATCCTTGAGCTGAAGAGCTGAGGGACAGTGCCTGGACCCAGAGTTTAAGAACCTCGACCAACAAAATAAATTGACATGGAGATTTACTTTATTATTTCATGATTTTTATGAGTGGTTGTTCCGTGAAAATGAGCCTACTATTGTCTTAAATTAATCACAAAACCTATCTGATTCTATGACAGCATAAATTTTGTGGGTAATAGTTAAGAACAAGTTGCCCTTTTGAAAAAATATTAATATCACCCTCCAAAAAAGAGGAAGAAAAAAATGTATGCCAGAAACTTACTCTGTAAATCTAGATGGACTAATAGCCTGTCAGTTTGTTTTAACTTTTAATGAAAAATTGAAGTAATACTGGGTAATATGAACCTATTTAAATTTCTTCATTCTTGTCATTTAAGAATCCCTTTAAAAAGAAATTCAACAGGTGGCAGTGTTTTTTCCTTACTTTTCCAAAGAAATGATCATTTCATCATTATAATGTATAGCACAATATACCCAGAAAACATTTGTTTAGGAAATTTTTTTTCCCATTCTTTGGTTTGATTCAGTCTGTGTTTAAAGCTTCATACTACATCTTACCCACCCTATTGTCTGTCTTCTCATTTGAAACATTTCAGTAAGTTTTCCTTCCCTGGAGTGTCAGCCAGCAAAGTTTTACAAAACAGCATGCTTTCTTTCATTGTGCTTTCCAAAATATATCTCACAACTGCCAACAATGAAGGACAAACTGAAACATTTGTGGATTTTCCCACTTATGGGGAAAAGTAATCACTTTCCATACTCCATAGAAACACCTGCTCATAAGCATTAATTGCTCTGTCACTTCCATGCATTAGAAGAGCAACATTTGTAAATGGCATACATGTTAATTTTTTCTTTTTTTTTACCACATCTGGTTTGTTTTCAGCAAGGCCTGTCTTCACGGAATATGGTAATAGATTAGTTTTGCAATTATGTAGTTTAATATGGCTCTGAATTGTGGATATAGAATATCCATTTAAATGACTAAATTTTTAAATCCCATAAAATGTATTCCTTCAATTTTCTGGCAAAAGTGTTCTACAATCTAGGTACTTTTAAAAGAAATATTGTATGTTGTTTCCTTGGTGACAACGTAGTTGGAAGACGTAAAAATTTCCTATACCATGGTCATCTTAAACCAGATAGATGTACTTGGGTTGGCATGCAAAACTTTTGGGACAGCATTAATGTTTGAATGTTGGATAGGATTTGATTGGGAATTGTGGCAAAATTTCATGGTATGAAAAAAAAGAAAGGCCATACTAATACTTTTATCTGCTACTAATACTTTTATCTGCTACATTGTTATATTAGTTTATTCAAACACACACATACACACATACAAACACACAGATATTCACATTTGTAGTATAAAGACCCACTCTGTCTGCAAGAAAATATTTTGATAAGAGTTCCATGAAATATTTAGTCTTCTGAGATCTAATTAGAATTTACAGAAATATCTAGTTTCTTCCACCCCTGAAGTCATTTTGATTGGTGAAGTTATTGCCATTTGAATTTTGTATGCCCCAGAAAGATCTATGTGTTAAAGAAAAATGACTTTCTATTTCCTCCCATACTGTGAAGAATACCTGAATAGTTATTCTGGAGATTAAGTACCTCAGTGTGAAATTTATGAGAATATACACTCTCATCTAATTTCTTCTTTTCTCTTTTAATCATTCTAGGTCAAAACCATTTATCTTTGACATACTTCCCACCTTGACATTGTCTTTTAACAGGCCCCCAAAGCAACAAAACCAACTGAACATATACTGAAACCTTCAAACTTGTAAATCTGAGGAAGCCTTTCTGTTTAATAAATGGACAGTTTCACTTATTATGGTAGGTTATAAAGCTAACACAGAAGTCTAGTCTTTCTAAAAATGTAAAGTATATTAAATTGGGCTACATTCTAAAATATCTAACTACATGTTTTATTTTCTGTTTTACTTTCTGTTGATGCCAGGGTATAAAGTCAGGGCCTGGATGGTGTTTTTGTGTTCTAGGCCAGTCTACACAGACATTCTGAATTTGAAACTCCATTTGCCCTATTGGTTAATTGGAGATAAGAATCTAATGAACTTTCCTACTCAGGGTGACTTTGAACTGTGATAAGCAGATCTCAGCCTCTTAACTAGAGAAGATTATATCCTTGAACCACCAGTGCCTAGCAATGTTGCATATTTTGTGTAATTCCCTTTTTCAGCATTGTGCAGATTCTCCTACTGCAATATCAAAAAACTTAATCTTGTTTTCACTGTATTTGATGTTGGTATAATTTGTGGAGGGGAAGGGAAAAACCAAGTTGTTTAAATATTGATACAGGTGGACCCAGTGCAACAGTGAGATGTACAAGGTGTTATGTAGAAAAATGAAATTTACAACTTTGGCTCAAGATGAGAGAGAGGATCGGGAAGGGGGGATGGAAAGGGATGATAAAGGGATAGAACAGAGGAGGTAACAACGCTTGATAAGAAATGTACTCATTATATTGTCCCTGTAATTGTAACCCCTCTGTATGGTATTTTCACAAAAAAACTTAAAACATAATAAGGATATTTTTAAAGTATATAATGAAGGAAGAATTTTCATCCTTTACAAAATATATGCAAAATCTATGCTAAATTCTTGATATTTTACTGTACCTTTCCTGCAACCAGTTTGATAGACTTTAATACTTGTCATTCCAAGTTTCTCTATATTCTCCTGGAGATTTAATTTTTCATGTATGTATATTCATGTATATGTATATTAATATACATATGTATGTGTACCTATCTAGATATGTTCCAATGTGGATCACCAGACTTGAAAATTTGCTTTGTTTTGTTTTTAACCTGGTTGGTTCATTATGTGACAATATCTGTGCTCATTCTCATCATTCCTTTATTTACCTCACCATCAGCCTTCTAAAATCAGCTTCATTTCCTGGAGAAGAATACCAATCAGTCAAACCAATATTCACCCAGGGGAGTTTAATAAAGGAAGCTTTAAGAAAGGAAGATAACATGTGACAACTACAGAATTTCTACAGAGACCTGACACCTTTCACATTTCTGCCTTCCTAATTATACTTAAGAAATCATTGATTAACTGTATAAATATACTGCATTTATATCTTAAGGATCAGTGTTTGTTTTCCAATCTGAACCCTTCTTTTCCATGATTTTTTAATTGTGAAAATACTGTACAGAGGAGTTGCAATTACATGGATAAAATAATAAGCACATTTCTTATCAAGCACTGTAGCCTCCTCCTTTGTTTCCCCTTCCCATCCCTTCGTATCCTCCCACCCCCGCCCCCCGTTCCCCACACCAAAATTGTAAAGTTCATTTTTGGTCATAATGACTTGTACATCTTATTGTTGCAATGGGTCCTCCTGTATCCCTGTTTTAACAATTTGTTTTTTCCCTTCCCCTCCACATATACCAACATCATATATAGTGAAAGCAGGGGTTATACCCTGGGTGAGGGACATCCAAGACAACAACAATATAATCTTATAAATATGTTAGAAACAATCGCATTAAAGATCTCTCTCTCTCTCTTTTTTTGTCAGTCGTGGGGCTTGAGCTCTAGGCCTGGGAGCTGTCCCTGAACAATTCAGCTCAAGGCTCATGCTCTACCACTTGAGCCATAGCGCCACTTCTAGTTTTCTGGTGTTTTTTTTTAATTGTGATTAAATGATTACATAATTTCCCAAATTTCACAATATTGTGGGATAATGATGCTGATTTAAAGTCACAAACTCATTCTAACTTTCCTGGAGCAAATTGTCTATCATGGTCTATAACATATAACGGTGTACACATACACAACATACATATGATCAGCCCATGAGGTTATTTAGTAGTGCTTCGACCAGATGAGTGGAAGTTCTTTGTTTCTTAAGTCCTGTTAATTTTGTCGTATCACCTAATATTTTGGATTTAACATACACTTATCAGGGAGACCATGTACCGTTTGTCTCTTTGCTCTTGGCTTACCTCACTCAGCATGATTTCTTCTAGCTCCATCCATTTCCCTGAAAATGCCATTATTTTGTCAATTCTAATGACTGCATAATATTCCATTGTGTATAGATACCACAATTTTTGGATCCATTCCTCTGTGGTGGGGCATCTGGGTTGTTTCCATATCCTAGCTATTGTGAACAGTGCTGCAATAAACATGGAGGTGCATGTGTCTTTGTATGTTGGTTCCTGTTGTTCAGGGTAGATGCCAAGAAGTGGTATGACTGGGTCATAAGGGAGGTCAATCTTTAGCTTTCTGAGGACCCTCCAGACGGCTTTCCAAAGTGGTTGTATAAGTGTACATTCCCACCAGCAGTGTAGTAGGCTTCCTCTTTTTCCGCATCCCCTCCAGCATTTGTCGTTGGCTGACTTGTGGATGTGGGGCATTCTGACTGGGGTAAGGTGGTATCTCAGGGTTGTCTTTATTTGCATTTCCTTCACAACCAGGGATGGTGAACATTTCCTCATGTGTTTCTTTGCCATTTGTATTTCTTCAACTGAGAAGTCCCTCTTTCGTTCCCTTGCCGATTTAGTAATTGGTTTGTTAGGTTTGGGAGGGATTAGTTTCTTGAGTTCCCTGTATATAGTGGATGTTATCCCCATGTCTGATATATTGCTGGTAAATATTTTTTCCCAATTAGTTGGTTGTCTTTCCAGCTTGGTTGTGATAGATTTAGCTGTGCAGATACTTTTTTATTTTAAAGTAGTCCCATTTGTCGAGTCTCTCTCCAATTTGTTGTAACCCTGGGACTCTGTTCAGGAAGTTCCTTCCTGTGCAAGTGTCTCTCCTACTCTGTCCTGCAGTAGTTTCAGAGATTCAGGTTTAATGTTAAGGTCTTTAATCCATTTTGAGATGATGTTGGTGCATGGTGATAGGCTAGGGCCCACTTTTAGTTTTCTGCATGTGGCCTCCCAGTTTTCCCAGCACCAGTGGTCTTCAGGTCTGTTTTTGTGCCAGTACCATGCTGTCTTTGTTATGGCACTATAGTTGAGTTTGAAGTTCGGCATGGATATCCCTCCCATGTTGTCTTTATTCCCTAGAATTGTTTTGGCTATTCTAGGTCTTTTGTTGTTCCATATGAAATTTTTGGACTGTTTTCTGTGTTTCAGTGATGTTTGTCACTGGGATTTTAATAGGAATTGCATTGAATTTGTATATTAATTTTGGCATTATTACCATTTTCACTATATTAAGTCTGCCTATCCAAGAGCATGGAAGGTCTTTCCACTTCCTACTGTCTTCTGCAATTTCTTTCTATAACTTTTTATAGTTTTCATTAAATAGTTCTTTTACATCTTTGTTTAGGTTAATTCCTAATATTTTATTTTTTGGGAGGTTATTGTGAATGGGGTTGTTCCTTTTATTTCCCTCTCTTGTACATTGTCAGTGTACAGGAAGTCAACTGATTTTTGTTGGTTGATTTTGTATCCTGCTACTTTGCCGAAGTGATTTATGATTTCTAACAGTTTGGGGATGGAGTTTTGGGGATCGTGAAGGTATAGTATCATGTCATCTGCAAAAAGGGATAGTTTAACTTCTTCTTTCCCTATGCGGATCCCTCTAATGTATTTTTCTTGCCTTATTGCCCTGGCTAAGGGTTCCAGGACTATACTGAAGAGGAGTGGAGACAGTGGGCATCCTTGCCTTGTTCTTGATTTTGGGAGAATTGGTTGTAGTTTTCCCCATTAAGTATAATATTGGCTATTGGTCTGTCATAAATGGATTATTGTTTTAAGAAATGTTCCTTCTATTCCTATTTTCTCCAGAGCTTTTAGCATGAATGAATGTTGAATTTTATCAAAGGCCTTTTCTGCATCTGTGGTGATAATCATGTGATTCTTGACCTTGGCTCTGTTGATGTGTTGGATTACATTTATTTACTTATGTATGTTAAACCATCCCTGCATCACTGGGATGAAGCCTACCTGGTCATATTGTATGATTTTTTTCATGTGTTTCTGCATTCTATTAGCTAGAATCTTGTTAAGGATCTTTGCATCCGTGTTTATCAAGGAAATTGGCCTGCAATTCTCTTTTATTGGTTGGATCTTTGCCTGTTTGGCGATAAGTGTGATATTGGCTTCGTAGTTTGGGATAGCTCCCTCCTTCTCTGTTTCTCTGAAGATCTTGAGGAGTATGGGTATTAGTTCTTCTTTAAAGGTCTTATAAAATTCTGCTGTGAATCCATCTGGTCCTGGTCTTTTTTATTGTTAGAAGACTTTTGATAGCTTCCTGTATCTGATTGTAGGATATTGGCTTATTTAATTGGTTTACTTCTTCGTTGCTCAGTTTGGGCAACTTGTATTTCTCTAAGAATGCATCCATTTCTGCCAAGTTTTCTTCTTTTAGAGAGTATAACTTTTGAAAGTAGTCCGTTAAGAATGTATGAATATCTTGGGTACATGTTATGATGTTTCCCGTGGCATCTCTAATCCTGTTCATATGGGTTTCCTCTCTTCTTTTTTTAATTAATCTTGCCAATGGACCATCATTTTTGTTTATGTTTTTCAAAGAACCAGCTTTTGGTTTGGTTAATTTTGGCTATAGTTTTCTGATTTGCTAATTGATTAAACTCTGCTCTTAATTTGGTTATCTGGCTCCATCTAGTAACTTTAGGTTCCATTTTGTCATGTTTTTCCAACTGTTTTAATTGCAACATGAGATTTTTTACTTGGTCTGTCTCTATTTTCTTGATATGGGCACTGAGGGCAATACAATTGCCAATCAGGACTGCTTTTGCTGTGTCTCACAAATTACTTTACGAGGTGTTTTCATTTTCATTGAGTTGTTGGAAATTTTTTTATTTCTTCTTTGATCTCTTCCATTACCCAGGCATTGCTAACAAGTGTGCTGTTCAATTTCCATGTATTAGAGAAATTTCTGTGATATGCTTTGTTATTGAGAACTAGCTTGATTCCACTGTTGTCAGATAGGATACAGGGGATAATGTTGACCCCTTTGTATTTGCTTAAGTTCCTTGCATGAACTATGATATAGTCTATTTTGGAGAAAGTTCCATGAGCTGCTGAGAAGAATGTGTACTGTATTGTTTTAGGGTGACATACTCAGTAGATGTCAGATAATTCCGCTTGAAGTATGGCCTCACTTAATTCGGTAGCTTCTTTGCCAATCCTCTGGTTGGTAGACCTGTCCTTTGGTGAGAGTGAGGTGTTAAAGTCTCCTAGTATTATTGTATTGGGATATTCTGTAAGTTTGAAAGTATTTGCTTAACATATCTGGGTGCACCAATGTTGGGGGAATATAAGTTGCTCATGGTATATCCTCCTCTTGGATTGTTCCCTGTATTAATATGTAGTGTCCGTCCTTGTCTTTCTGTATTGATTTTAATGAAAAGTTTATTTTGTCAGATATCAGGAGAGCTACACCTGCTTTCTTACTGGGGGCATTTGATTGGTAGATCCTTTTCCATCCTTTACTCTGAATTTGTTTGTATGCTTGGCTGAGAGGTGGGTCTCCTGAAGGCAACAGATGGATGGGTGATGTTTTCGATCCATTCTGCAGTTCTTTTTCTTTTGATTGGCAAATTAAGCCCATTAATATTAAGTCCCTGTCATTTCCTGTTTTCCTCACTTTTTCTTCTTTCCTTTCCTTCTGTGCTTGCTCAGTTAGACTTCAATTAATGCCTGTCTGGGTGCAGGTCCCAGTTCCTGGATGCTTTCTTCAGGTTGTGTCCCCCCTCTTAGTATTCTTTGTAATGCTGGCTTAATGTTTATGTATTCATTTAGTTTTTCTTGCTATTAAAAATTTTCAGCTCTCCATCGAATGTGAATGCTAGCTTTGCTGGGTATATCAGTCTGGGTTGGCAGTTATTGGCTCTCAGTGCTCGTATGGTACTTTCCCAGGCCATTCTAGCATTCAGTGTTTGTGTGGAGAGATCTGCAGTGATTCTAATTTTTTCCCATTGTAGTATAGCTCCTTCTTCATGTTTGCTGCATGCAAGATTGTTTCCTTATTATTCAGAGCTATCATTTTTACTATGATGTGTCTAGAAGTGTTTCTCCTGGGATCTTGCTTGTTAGGTGTTCTATATGCTTCTGTTATGTAGGTAAGACGTTCTTTTTTGCGATGGGGAAAAATTTCACCGATTATCTTGTTGAATAGATGTCGCATTCTCTTGCTCTGATATTCCTCACCTTCGTCCACAATTATATGAAGGTTAAATTTCTTGGCACTATGTGCTTTCTCTTGAACTTCCCTTTGGCATAATTTGAGTGATTTTTCCATATCTGTCATTTTTTGGTTCAGTTGGTGTATTCTGTCTTTTGTATCTGACACTCTATATTCCAGTTCGTTCACACTGTTAACTGTGGCTTCCATTGTCTTTTGCATGGAGGAAATGGACTCCTTTATGGATTCCATGTTGGTTCTCAAAGTACTGATCTCACCTCTTAATGAGGTATGTACTGCCTCTATTTTGGCATTTATCTCACTTCTTAGTGAGGTGTATGCTGCCTCTATTTTTGCATGCATTTCTTATTTGATATCCTGCATCTCTTTTGATAGTTCATCCCTGTGCTCTTTCAATTTCTGGTCTATTTCTCGCTTTATTTCTTGAGTCATTGACTCCAGCATCCCTTGGATGTAGCTTTTGTCTTCCATTCCTGCTTTGCTCTGACTGGGGCTCTCCCCTGCATGGCTGCTGGCTATTGGTTATAGCTTGCTATCCTGGGTATTGATAAACCTTGTAATTTTTCTCTGTGATTTTCGCATGGGGGTTCAGGGATTATTGGAGACTAATCTGAAATGTTCTTTTGGTGTGTCTGTCTTTGCTTGGTTGCTGTTTATGTATTTGTAGAGAGAGTCTGTAACTGGGTTCTGTTCCCTACCTGCAGTTGCTGGTCTGTCCTATATAGGATTCTTGGCTCTCTGCTGTGTAGATCACTGGCAATTCCCATATTTGGAAGGTTTGAGCAGCCTAGACTGCTCCTGTTTGCTCCTACGGGTGCTCTTGGCAAGATGGGATGTTCTGGATGCACCCTCCCAGATGCTGGAGTCTGCTATGGGCCCCGAATGTTTTTTTTTGGCCGGTTGTGGGCTGGAACTCTGGGTTTAGATGCTGTTCCTCATATCTTCAGCCAAAGCCCTTTCTGCTTATATTGTGCTGAGGAATCAGATCCAGGTCCTCATGCAACCAAGACTAGCACTCTAAAGCTGAGCCACCTAACCAGCCTGAGCTCCTGCCTATTATCAGGTGCTGGTGGCCTCTGTTGTCCAATTCTCATCCTAGAATATATGGGTCGGGTTCCGGTGGGGTTTGGGCTTCTCTTGTCCTGAGCTTCCAGGTCTTTTGTTGTCACAGCCATGCTTCCCAGGGGGTGCAGTTCCCTGTTTTTCTCCCCCTGCTGAAGTGTATGCTCAGTTTTTGATTTCAGTTGGGAGGAGTTGGTTGTGTTGCTCAGGCACCAGATCCCCAGGTTTGGTCCCGGCCCCCCACCTGGGGGGCGCAACCCTAGTTGGGCCTGTGCTGCTGTGTATACCACCTAGGTTATGCAGCCTGGGGTACACAGTTCAAATTTCTTCTACTGTTGGGTGTCTTGACCCAGGGGCGCTGTTCCTAGCTTGGGCATTTAATCTCCCCTCTAGGGGCTCTCTTGCTCTAGCCTGGCCAGTGGAGTGTGCTCCACAGGCTGGTGGAGCTCTCACACAGTTCCCAGTTTTAGTGGGTCCTGTGCTCCAGGTGTTGGGGTAGGGAGTCTGGGTCGGAGTCTGGGGATTCCCACCAGCTCTGGTCTCCCTTGAGGGATACACTGTCCCCTGTGGGGTACTCACCCTGGAGCTAGTTGTATTTGTGTGATATAGGACATCAGTTGCTGTTGCAATCAGAATTCAGATGGGGTGGTTGTGGGCTGGGCTGGGCTGGGCAGTGATGGCTCTTTGTGATTCTCTTCTGTCTCTGCCTCTGTCTATGCTGTTGGGTCCATGCCATGGGATGGGCCTCTTGCCTCTGCCTGAGGGGTGGGGGTGGGCCTACATACAGGTTCTGAGCTCTGGGGTTTGTCTCTGTTTGCACTCTCCGGATCAGCACCAGTTCCTTGAAGGTCTTCTGCTCTGGTGTTCTGTGGGCGTTCCGTGTAGCACTGGTGCTCCCATCATGGGGCCTAGTTCCAGGCTCGGTCGTTTCTCCATTCGTCGTAATCGGAGAGTCTGACGCCGGTACCTCAGGTGGCTTCTGTGCAGGTTATCTGCAGACAAGTCCCTGTGTCTCTGGGATTCTTGCAGCCCCCGCTGGGCTGGCTGGTGGGGGCTTGGTGTGCTACCACATGGCCAGTAAAGATTGGGTGTGTAGCACTGGGGTTCCCGTACTGGGGTTGAGCAGCTTTGGCGGGATGGGCCTCTCTGTGCAGATGGAGAGTGAGGGGTGGGGAAGGGATCTTTGTGCAGACTCCAGGCTGGTAGGTTTCTCTGTTCATGGTGATCAGCTGGTCAGCAGAACGGTACCTCAGGCAGCTTCTGTGCAGGTGATCTTCAGGCAGCCCCATGACTCTGGGACTCCAGTAGCCCCCATGGGGCTGGCTGTCCACTTCTTGGCACTCTGCCGCATGGCCAGTAAAGGCTGGAGGAGGGGTCTTTGCTCTTCTCTGTTCTTTTTTGTTATTTTCCACCTCCTGTTTTTCTCTGGGTGTTCATCTTTTTGTCATTGTCAGTATCTTGGAACTTGAACTCTATTTTTGGTTGGGGAGAGCTGTGACGTTTCTCTACTGCCTTGTTGCCATCTTGGTCCCCCCTCCTTCCATGATTTTTGACATAAACTTTTGGTAGATTTTTTTGATTGTGATGGGATTCCATCCAAAACAAAACCATGTATATCAAAAAAGCCAATGTTTTCAACTCAGTACTAAACAAAAGAGGGAGAAAATTAAGGTTAGCTGTATATGTTAAACACAAATATAGACAATATCAAGATATTTTAGAATTGTTTCCTTTTACTGAATAAAGTGACTCAAACCTATAATATTATCTAATTAGAAAACAGAGATTAGAGAATTCCAGTTCCAGGCAAGCCCAGACACAAAAAGAAGTTTCAGAAACTAACCATTTGCTGGATGCAATGTTTTTGTGCTTGTGTTAGGAGGACCGCAGTCCAAGCAGGCCGAGGCATAGTTATACTACGTAAAAATAAACAATCTTATTATAATCTGCAGGTATGGTAGTAGTAGAGATGCTGTTTCACAAGTATAGGGTTTTGGGTTCAATACTCCAGTATAGCTAGGAATTTAATTATGCGCCACGGTAAGAAAATTGGCATGTCTAAGGTCAAGACTTCATATTCATTTTACAAGCTCTAATAGAATCTTTACCTATTTTGCTATTTTTAAAGTATAACCATAATTTCCATGCCCAAAACAAATAATTTCCTATTAGAGATTTTCTTCTATCCATTAAGTATTATGTTATGTGTTGGATACTGTCCCACTGAAATCATACTAAAGATAAAAATCCCATTGTCTTAGAGAGTGATTGCATATGGAAACAGAATCTCAAAGGTAGCATTTAAGTTGGTCTCCTCCAAGAGAAACAGAAGTGTTGGGTCTTCGACTATCCTGTGGAAGACGGACAAGGTTCAAGGAAAGGTAAGTGCACTGCTCACCCATTCCCCAGCCTCCTTTAGCCTTGGAGACAGTCAAATGCAGCGGGGAGTCAAGTCAAACAGGAACTCATTTATTAGCCCAAAGCAAGTACTTTTTATAGCAAAATAAAACCCCATGCACCATTAAAGAAGAGGAAAATGAACCAACCACTCCCTGTAGAAGTCACCCTATCATGCGCCTAAATTTCTATACTTTCCCTGCTGTCCACGAGCTGTTTACTCGCTGATGTCACTTTGCGTGATTGTGGTATCCAGTCATATTTTAACATAAACAACTCGGGCTCTGCCCACTCAACTTCGTCTCAGCGCCATTTTTGCTGCACAACTCCTAGTTAGTTATCCTTTTTCCCTCCTCTATAAAGGTTATTTTAACAGGATTACATTGGTAAGAAGAGCATCGGCCATGCAGGGGGTTCGAAGCCTGTCTGGACAGCGAAATTCACCATACAAGGTTAGGGCCTTTGTGCATGATTCAAGAAACTGTCCCAGTTACCTCACATCCCCATCTAGCAAAGTAATAAACGTCAGCCCCCCCCCCAGTTAGAAATGTCCGAAGCAGTTTGATTACTTCCGGTGCATATATAAAGGTCACTATCTCATAAGGTTAACCTCTTTAAAACATGGGAGCAGCCTGGGTATTGGGGTCCCATATATGGGGCATGGTGCATCCTCCTGGGCCACCACACTCATGCCATCCTTGGTGAAGGGGAGTCCAATCTCCAACATCCCAGTATCCTCTGGCCAGTTCACAGAGGACAAAATGAAGGTCATGCCATCAGGTCGAAGGGACAGCTTCTCTCCTGGTGCTATTGATGATTTCTCCTTTGCCAGCACTGATCACTCCCCAGGTTACCCATTGAGGTTCATGTAGATTCCGTAGGGCCATTGCCAGGACTGGGAGGGTCAGGACAGTCAACAGTTGGAGTATCAACATCTGCAATTGTTAGGGAACATGAGAGCTTCTCAAGCGCTTTTTGTCCTTGGGGATGATTAGTAGTTATCTTTTTAGCTTTTCCTCTTTAAAACACAAGCTGTGACCACCATAGCCATTTTCATCCTTGTTGGCAAGTTTATCCTTGGGCATCCTCTTGTATAGAGGAAATGGGTAAAAACTTAAATTCCTGACCATGATCCAAATCAGGGCTGTCTCTCCAATGGGAAAAAAAACATCCAAATCCCCTTCACATGGTAATTAGGGGGTCAGGTCTTCTCCAATGTTGTGTCAGAGGGTCCTTCCACCTGACTTTCACTTGGGGCTTAGGGTTTAATTGTCCCCAGTGCTTCTGAAATCTGGATTCAGATGCCCCTTTTGAAAAATTTGAAATGTTAATGGTGAATAAAGCTATCTGTAAATGTATGTGGGGGTTAACTCTCCCTTTTTGTTTTAATTAATGTTCCTTAAGACATTGGTGATTTCTTTCTATACTTGCATGGCCTTGGTGATTATAGGGAATTCCTGTAGTATGATTAATATGACATCTGTCAAAAAAGTCTGACATAGCTTTACTAGCAAAACAGGGTCCAGTATCGATTTTAACTTGTGCTGGTAGACCCAAGGTGACAAAGCATTAAAGAAAGTGTGCTTGTGAATGTTTAGTTTTTTTTGTTTGTTTGTTTGTTTTTTTGGTCGGTCGTGGGGCTTGAACTCTGGGCCTGGGCGCTGTCCCTCAGCTCTTCAGCTCAAGGCGAGCGCTCTACCACTTGAGCTACAGCGCCACTTCCGGTTTTCCGGTGGTTTATTGGAGATAGGAGTCTCATGGTCTCTCCTGCTCGGGCTGGCTTTGAACCATGATCCTCAGATCTCAGCCTCCTGAGTAGTTAGGATTACAGGCGTGAGCCACCAGCGCCCGGCGTGAATGTTTAGTTTTATCTTCTGTATGTGCTGTGCCCCAAGATGCTCTTGAATATAGGATATATAGAATCTATAGAACCAAAAATATATTTAAGCTTACCAAAGGCTGGGAAATGAGTAACATCAGTTTGCCAGAGGATGTTGGGTTTGAGGCCTCTGGGATTTAACCCTAGTGGTTGTAATTGGGGTACTTTTAGGAAGGGCTGGCATGTTTTGGAGATATGTACTATCTTTTTGAGGTCCTTTACAGGAACCTGAGGAATTTATGTTGAAGTTCCCTCCATGACCACACTAAATGCTATCAAGAAACAGAGAAACTGGATGCTGGCAGGAATGTCAAATGGGAAAGCCACTTCTGAAAACATTTTGACAGTTTCCTAGAATATGAAATATGCAGCCACCCACAGTATAGCACAAGAATTGTGCTCTTCAGGCTTTGTGTTATAGAAATAAAATGTAACATTCACTCAAAGGCCAAAACACAGAGGATTATACCAGCATTATTTCCTCTACCTAAAGAAATGGAAATCAATTCAGGCTTTCTTCAGTTGAATGGCAAAGGAATTGTGCTACATTCTCTAATGACAGAACCAAAAGGCAATTAGAGTGAGCACAATACAATATTAAGTCATACAAAAACTGGGAATAATCTACCATACATTTGAAGGCAATCCAAAAAGCTTATTTATTGCATGATGTAGAAGTTGGAGAAAAAAAATGTGTTGGTTTCCAGGACAAAACAGGCTTGGGATGGCACAAAGAGAAGTAGTGGGTTTAATATAAAAGGGAAGTATGAGACAGACTTATTTTTTGTTGAAGGAACATATCTTTAAATATGTTATATTCACATAGAGTTGATAAAATTATACTGGACTTAATATGTGCACAAAATAAAGTAACTGAAGTCTGCATAAAGTACTTGTGAAATATTAATGTCCTATTTGTGATGTATACTAGAAATATTTAAATAAATTGGAAAAAGTATTCAAGGCATTTATCTGTGATCTTCCAGCATCATAAAGATCCATAATAACCTTAGTAGAATTTAATGATAGCTAGAAAACAGAAGTGAATATTTAATGTTTACATTGAAAACTAGTCTGGGTCCAAGGTTGAGATGAAATACACCTTGCTAATTAGAAGGCAGAGATTTAGAAGACTGATATCAGGGCCAGTTCTGACAAAAAAAAAAGCGCGAGAAACTACAAAAACAAAGAAAGCTAGATATAATATAATTTTCCTGTTATTTCCACATTTGTGGAAGACATAGGTCAGAGATGATTGCTCAAGGGAGGCTTGGCCTGAAAAATAATCTAAAGTATTTAGAACCTTAGTAACTTCAAGCACCAGTAGTGACAAAGGAAAAAAGAAAAGAAGAAAATAGAAAAGGAAACAAAAGGATAGAAAAGGAATTATTTCCTCTCGTTCTTGTAGTTTTAAGTAATTGGGTACAAAAAATGAAAGTATTTGGTTTACTGTTTGAGGATTCAGGCCTCTCAAATATGAAAGCATTACTTTCAAATTATTATTGTATTACTACTATTTATTAACTTATTATTAGACCTTCTTGGAGATTGAACCCATGGCTTTGTATATATTAGTCTAGTTCTACAACTGAGCTGTACCCCAGCTCTCTTGTATAGTTTTGGAAATTGGTTATGAATTCTTAAATAGTTAGCTATTCTAATTTTCAGCTTATGTTTTCTCTCCCATCTTTTCCCCTATGTATTTTAGTTTATGTGTTGAAAACTTTCCTCAATTTTATCTTCTAAACTTAGAATTTCACTTTTGAGTTTCCAGAGAGGTTGGTTATTTTATGACATCTTTTAAAATTGTAAACATATATATGTATTTCATATGTATGATTGATTCTTAGAGTTGCTTGCAATAAGCAACATTTATACGGTCATATGCACATACGTATTGAGCCATTGTGATCCTCTCCTAAGAATAGCTTCCCTTGTTCTTGCCATGTGAATGTTTAGAGTACTGTTAGTTAATCATATCCAAGTGCAATTATTTGTCTTTTATTATCTATTGGATTAACTTGTAGATTTATGGACATATCTAGTTATTAGAAATGAGGAAAACCATGTAGCATATATTTAATGGGATCAAGCTTATTTCACTTAATATCATTTTTTCGTAGTCTTTCCATTTCTTCAGGAATGGGTAATACCATTCTTTCCAATGGAAGCACAGAATTCCATCAATAAATAGAATTGAAGATCCAGAAATGAATACACTCCTATAGGCACATAATCTTTGATAAGAAAGCCAGAAACACAGGATGGAAGAAAAACAGCCTCTTCAAAAAATTGTGCTGGTAGAATTGGCTGTAAACAGAAAACTTAAGTTAGATCCTTATATATCCCCCTGCACCAGAATTGATTCCAAATGGATAGAAAACCTCAATGTAAGTCCAGATACCTTGAGAATGTTATAGGAAGACTTAGGGGACACATGAGGTCTGCTTGGCACAGGTCAAAACTTACAAAGTAAGTCTGGATAAATGAGATTACATCAAAACAAATTAATCATTTGTCAGACTCAAAAGCCATGAAAAAAATGACAGTGTAGTACACAATTATTAGGGAGCAAACCTACAGATGAGAGTCTCAGCCAATGCTTAACCCTTTCTTCCTTTTCTTTTTTCATTTTTTTTAATTGTGGAAATAAATACAGAGGAGTTACAATTACATGGGAAAGATAATGAGTACATTTCTTATCAAGCATTGTTGCATCCTCTTTGTTTCCCCTTCCCCTACATTCCTATACACCCTCACATCCTCTCACCTCTTCTCCCCCACCAAAGTTGTAAAGTTTGTTTTTTGACATAACTACTTGTACATTCTCCCTTTTCTAACTAGGTTATTTATACTGGGTTTACATGAATGTAAGAGTTTTCTGGTGGGGATTAGTCAGAAAACAACTAATGCTAAGACAGAGATAGTATTTGAAATAAGTTGTAGCTGGAGAAAGGGAAGGATTAAGGAAGGAGGGTTTAGTTCAAACCCTTGGCTTGGTACAAACTAAGTAAGGTATATCTGCACCAGGGAAGGGGGATAAAACAGGAATGGTTAAAAAACAAAAGGACTGCTCTGAAGCCTCAAAATAAGGACCCCAGTCTGTGTCAACCCAACTGTCTCTACTATGAGGTTTTATTTAAAGTAACAAGCACCATTTAATATTTTTGCAGAGTGGGATGGTGCATAGTCAAAGGCAATATCTCCTATGTCAGGTAATCCAATCTACTCTTTCATGTTACCCAATAGCCAGGTTTCAATACAAATGAATACAATGAGATTGTACAAATGAGACTGATTTTTTCCTCCATTGAATAAAAATTCTGTCAAATGATTTCTGTCTTCAAGTTGTTTACACATTTCTCGTGATTTTTTCCATTATCTTGTCTTCATTATTGAGGTTCATAATACTTTTTTGTTGTTGTATTGTGTTTATATGTCATTTTTAGGGTTTAAACTCGATGTTTCTCCCTTGTATTTTTTGCTCATGGCAGATAACACTCTATCCTTGAGCCACATTCTCACCTTCTGCTTCTTCACATTTATGTCTGTTTAGACTGACATTGAACTAAATTATTCAGGTTTATCCTCCTGAGTTCTAGGATTGTACACATGAATAACTAGCACCAATCTTTGCTTTACAGTTAATTATGTGGTAGAAGAAAGTGGAAGTATATTTGTGTTTAGTGTGCAATTTTCAAATACAAGTTTGAATCAACTTGATATAATGTAACTATTAACAATTTTAAGAGTTAAATCAATGAATATTACACATTCCCACAGAAATATAATTGAAAACAAAAGGCATAATGGTTTTCTTAAAACAAGCAATGGAACCATGAATTTCTTTCACTTAACAAATCATGTTTTATATAACTTTAATTATCAGACTTCTTTGACTAAAAGTAAATCTATTAATTTTATACCACAAGATACAAAGTGATTATAGTTAAGAATAGATATTTAATCACAGTCAGAAGAAAAGTTTTCGAGCATCCTCACTATAAAGAAATTTAACATGCAGAAATTAATAGATACAATGTAGCTTGATCATTACACAACATATAAATGAATGGGATTACCACTCCATACTTCATAAATGTGTAAAAAATAATTATGTAGCTAGGTGCCAGTGGCTCATGCTTATAACCCTAGCTACTAAGGAGGCTGAGAGCTGAGAATCATGGTTCAAAGCCAGCCTAGGCAGGAAAGTCTGTGAGACTATTATCTCCAATGCACCACCAGAAAAATGGCAGTGGCTCAAGTGCACTAGTCTTGAACTGAAAAGCTGAGGAACATTGTCCTGGCCCAGATTTCAAGCCCCACGACTGACAAAAATTAAAAATAAACATTTATAAATTAACAAATACTTTGACATAAATGTTAAAATATATATTCTAAAAAATTTTAAATACTTACTAGATATACTAGTTTATATAAATATAGAGAAGTGTTTTCTGGATTTAGTTGTCATTGAATCAACTTTGTAAATCACACGTTTCTTACTCAATTCATATTTGTATGTTTATATACTTTAAAAACTTAAATATAATTAACTGATAAGTGATAAACAGTGCTGTTTTAGGAATCTCCCTTGGCTTTCTAACATTAACCTTTCTACCTTAAAATCGATATGCCCTCCAAACTTATCAGAAGTTTCATCTCATTGGAGCAGAAAAGTTTAAGCCATAATCTTTGTTTGGAACAACTATAACATTTTACATATATTTCACTTTTAGTTTAAGAATAAAAACAGGGGGCTGGGAAGGTGTCTCAGTGGTAGAATGCTTGCCTTGCATGCCTGAGGCCCTGGGTTTGATTCCTCAGCACCACATAAGCAAAAAGAAAAAAGCCAGAAGAGGCTCTGTGGCTCAATTGGTAGAGCACTAGCTTTGGACTGAAGAGCAGAGGGAGAGCGCCCAGGCCCAGAGTTCATGCCCCATAACCGGAACCCCCCCCATAAAAAGAACCAAAAAGTTCAAGTTATCGTAACAAAGCTAGTAATTCCAGTAATAGCAAAAAGTCTTATGAGCTTTTCAGTCTCTTAAGAGATGAAAATCTTTAATTATACATCTATTTTTTTCTGCCTAATATCTTAGGAAGATCTTTTTGTGTAACCTTGTGTTCCTGATTAGAAAACCAAAAAAGGGCAATAGTGAAAATAGAAAAGGAAAATACTCGAAAACATTTAAAAAAGCAATCACAGACACTCCTATTTTCACCGGGTTCAATGAGTATATACATTAAAGTATCACGTTTTTGTTGCATTAAAAGAACAATAATTAAACTTTAATTAGTAGTGACGAAGGGAACAGAAAACTTGGTTTCAAGACAGCTTGACTTTGAACAATTCAACATAAGCATAATGTATTTATCTTGTTTTTCTAGGTAATTGCCAAAATAATAGAGAACAACACCCAAAGACAGGAAAACACCTAAGCCAAACCAGTAAACTTTTGTGTATAAAATAATTGTGTGGGTCTGACTCTTTCAAAGTCAGGCTTGCAAAGAGGGAAGTGTATTTGCTTTGGTGTGAACAATAAAAAATATGAAAATACTTTATTAATCTTTATCATATCTTGACTAGGACTTCTCGTGTTGGAGAAGAGGAAAGGTATAAAAACTTCAAGATTGTTTGACTATTCCACAAAATCATTCTTATTTATCAGCTATCTGGGTTATAAGCTGCAAACCCTTGAGTATTAATAAAGGGTCATTTCCTAAGAGAGGAAAGTTGCTGTGTAAACAAAGCTAAAATATCCAAGGCTTAGCATAGTGGAAACTATTTTCTAGCTATATCACAAACTGTAGGTGTAGATTTTGTTTCCCATTGTTCCAGGGGACCCATTTTTGTTATCTTCTTTTTCACCATCTAGTGATCCTATAATATCCTATACCATCCTGGTATGGCTGTATCTTTACTGGATTCTCTAATTTCTGTTGGAAATTTAGGAGGGATAGAAAATAGACTTTCTGTTTCTGTTTTACCTTATTTTTTTTATTACTTTAGAAACTGTAACACAAAATGACAGGAATTATCTTTATAATATTAGGAGACAGTCTACATTTCCATATTCTTACCCTAGGCTTCTACATAACTTTGGTCCTTAGTGATCCCCAAATGTGAAAATAAAGGAAGGGAGCTTCTTATTTAAATATTATTTAGAATTTCAAGACTTGCTTTATGTAAGGCCCTTAGTAGTATGTACATCATACATGTGTACAAAGCCGGTGGCCAAATTTTCTTATTCTCAGAATCTAGGGTATGTGATGTCTCTGTAGTTGCATCAGGAAAAGGCTGTAGTTTTGAATTAGTTTACTAATCCAAATCTGCTGTAAAAAATTCTACAAGTTAATTGGCTTGAATAATGCCTGTTTATCATTTTATAGTTCTAAAGGACAGAAATCTAAAGGAAATCTCACTAGATTAAAATCGAGCCACCTACAGCACTAACATATTTTTCAAATAATTCTAGTGGAAAAGGCATTTATTCCTGTTCTGTTTTCCAGAAATTCAGAATCTGAGTTGTTGTTTTTTCCTTTATCTTCGAATGGAGCATCTTTACCTCTTTCTGATGTTTGTTACCTAATCATGTGCGTACCAATTACACCTGGGACTTTTAAGTATCCATTTGAGTATACTTCCCCAATCTGACAATTATTCAAATATGTTTTCCTTGGGTAATGAAAGGTGATTTAATTTGTCAATTAAACCCTCTACTTACAGTCAGCATTGTATTATTGTTACATCAGAATCCTTCCCTACAAGCAAATGAATATGAGAAAATGAAAGAAAGGCATTAAAGCAAATTGTCTTTTTAGGCATTTAATCATAGTGGTGAATGTCCTGTCTGAACTCTTCAATTCAATAAAAGCTTGACGTTTATAAGAGCACTTGCTACATATAAAAATTTGTGGCAGGTTGATTAACAGGGTTATTTCAGCATGGAGATATCCCTAACAAAAATTAGATTTCAATATAGTATATGGCAGTTATGGTGTTTCAATGAAAATTGAGGCATTTTCTATTCTAAAGAATCACTTCGAGGAGTCTTTAGTCACATCAGTAAAGCTATATGTTTAAACTAATATTTGGTGTTACTCGTCCTACATTTATTATTAATAGGCTGATAAGATAAGATATCCAAACATATCCAAAGATATTTCTATAAAATCCTAAACTGATGTGGATACATGGGCCACTAATTGGAAATGTAGGACAAATTAGGGTTGTCTGTGCTGTAGTTCAATCCATAATCTCCTGGCTAAACAAAGGCTTCAAAAATATTCACAGAATTCCTCTAAGTAAAGTTCAGAACAGTTATATTTGTATAACTCTTCTAAGGTCAGGATAAAAGCATTTGTTCCCAACATTTAAAATCAACAGGATCTGTTGAATTCATGGATACAGAATTTTATGGCTTCACATTCATATCTAAAAATTTTATCAATATAATTTTCACCAAAACACTGAATTGAATTTGTCTATGTTCTTTTAATTTTCAAATCCAAGTAGTATATTTCCTTGAATATCTTCCTGCAAATTCTTTCCTTCCTTTATTTCCATAAATTTGTGTTTATTACTTTTTTGTTTCCTTATTTATCTCTTCCATCATGTCCACACTGCTGCTCACATTGCTCACACTTGTGTCTGAAATTTACTTTTCCTTTTCCCTTCAATAATGCCCCTAATTTTATTATTCTTTTTCAGATTTCTGGCCATGGATATTTTGATGATGTCTAAACAGACCTATCTTTCCATCTGTTTAATATAAACTTTAGAACTATCAGAATTTTTTCCCCTAAATCCATCATTTCCACCTGTGTTCCTTATCACTAAGAATAACACTAACACAGTTCCCAGCCAAACATATGGAAGCATTTTAGATTTCTTCTTATCCTTCTACTCCTTCACATTAGATAAGATGAATGATCAAGTTTTTCTCAGTTTCTGTCACTAATATTATTTGTATGTACTCCTTTTTATGCCCCTGGCACCAGCCTGTTTCATTCACTCATCACTGTCACCTAGTCCTAAAACAACCATTTCCAAAATGGCATTTTCCCCATAGTCATTTCATATTGGTCCTCTCCATCACCAAATTACTCTCCTTGTAAGCACACAGAGTGAAGAGCTCAGACAAAAATTCTAGTTCATTATTTCTTCTCTACATTGACTGTTGGCCTTACATTTCTCATATGTAAATGAATGTAATATACAAGAAATAATGAAGAATATATTTTTTGACGTGTAGAGAAAGAAAAAATGAAAACTGAAGTGTCCTTACATTTTCGACCTTAGCTTTCAAATAAGGAAAGAGTCAAATTCAGTTTGTTGGTATAAAGTCACAAATTGTTTCATGCAGAAATAAAAATAAATTTTACCTCCTGGCTTTAAGGCCTATGTCCTTTTAAGGTAACTACAGATATGTAAGTGGTTTTACGTAAATTGTGTCATGTGTTTACAGCTGTAGTGAAGAACATACTTTTAATATATCATTGGAAAACATTGGTGATTGAATAGTATCTATAGGAGAATGTTATTTGAACTAACCACACTAACTTGAAAACTACATCTTAGTCCATCAAATCTGGAAATAAACAATTTTATTTATAAGAAAATAATAAAACCAAGAAAAGTGAGTATACATTAGGGAGACTGCAGAAATAACATTAGCGTTTTTACAGTCTCTACTTATTTATGTGATTGTATTTCTTCATATTGAAACTCTGCTCTTGTTATTCTTATTGTATGTAATCCAATGCTGTGTATTACTATGTATTCAATGTGGGAAATCTAGCTTCAAAAACGTAAAACTTTTTCCTTTTCAATCACAATATTGTCATTAGCAGGTTACACTGTGGTCATCATCTTCACCAAAATTATTGTTAGCATCATAAGTGGTAACTATGGAAAGTCTGATATGTATGTATGATTTTGCAATTATTTGTATATTGATTAATAATTTTAATGTTACAAATGTGCATGCATCCATATTAGAATTTTGAACAAATAAAGAATCAAAAAAAACTAAACCATAACAGGAAAATTGACTGTGCTTATAACAAATGTGCTTATAACAAATTATGGAATAGATTTTTGAAGGATTGCAAATTCCTAACCAGTATGAATTAACTTCCTCTCTACCCACCACTACACAAAAATATTTAAGAGTTTGAACAGAATTATTTCAAGTAATATATTGTAAATGTTACTAAAATATCATGTGTATATCTAAAATTCCCTTGAAAGTAATAAACTACATTCTATTGAAATATTTGTTATTTTATTCTAGGAAACTTTTGGGAAAATAGACGGTATGTCTTTGAAATGAAAAAGTCAAAAAGAATAGCATAAAAGTTTTAAAGGGAGTCTGTCTTCAGAAATATATATATATATATATATATACATATTATGTGTATATATATATATATATACATATTATGTGTAAAAAGACAGACATTTTTAGAGATAATATGTCATCAGAAATATAAACATATCTCTAAATTTATGTACAGAACGATGTACATTATAGTTTAACAAAAATCTTAAAATATAATTAAAATTTAAAATATACATCAAACCAAGTGCCAGGGACTCACGCCTATAATTCAAGCTATTATGGGTAATGAGATCTTAGAACTGTGTTCAAAACTAGCCCAGACAGAAAAGTACTTGTTAGATTCTCATCACCAATTAACCACTAAAAACAAGAGTTAGCTCTGTGACTCAAGTTGTAGAGTGCTGGCTTTGAGCATAAAAAGGCTTAGGGACAATGCCCAGGCCTTGCAAACAACAATAACAACAACACAATATATCACATTAATTTCATAAAAGCATCTTTTAACTGCTATGAACATTATTTGGAAACATGAATACATGCCCCTGGAAAACGTTAAGTAAAAATTATAAAATATTTACATCCATGTTAAAGACGTGACTATTCAGATTGTTTAAGATATTTAGGTAATGATTAGAAATAAAGAATAATGATTATATATTGGGACTGATCTTTTATTCTATTTTATGATAGTAATAAAATGATATTTGTAATGATTATATAAAATTACTCTTCTTTGGTATTGGAAATATAATAAGTGTTAAACATTTTTAAATGATTTCCATAGGAAAGGATCATTTTCATAATGGTATCAATTCTTTTGTAATTTCAAAAAAATTAAGAAAATTATTCCAAGACTGGTTTGCTCCAAGACTATATTTGTTTGCTTGTTCAAAGTTTCATATGTTGGTAGAAATTAAAATTTCAAAAATTCAGTGGATGTTGGCATTCAGGAACTTCTTCATAGATACTAATAGTGGAGTCCCTTAAGTGGAATTATTTTGTTTCATTTGTTATTTTCACAAATAAATCAAGACAATTGTGTATTTTGTTTCTCTTCACTGATATTGGCTCTTATCTTGAGAATACTTTTTCCTAGCAAAGTAGAGACAAGCACTTTGATTGAGCAAGGGACATATGATTTTCATAAAATGCAGATGCATAGATTTGGGTCTTTTGTCATTTGCTAACAGCTTCTTCCAGAAAAGGTTATCAATTACTTATAAGTGATGCATAATTCCTAGATATTCCATTTATCACATACACTTTTTGATTGAGTTATCTCTTCCTAAACTCAAAATAACAACCAAAAACCCCAAAATAAACATAAATCACATCTTTGTTTCAAAAGCTGTAGTTTACAAAGAATTTTTAGCCAACACCAAAAACATCTTTTTAGGTATTCTGCAATCTGTGTGAAGTATTTTTAACAATAGTTATTTTTTGCTTACATGAAATTCTCATGCATAAATTATCTCCTTTTATTGTATATATTTTAGTGCTTTGGAAATGAATGGTACGATCATAGGTTTTCCAAGCCTAATATTTACAAACTTGCATTTCTTCAACTAGAAATGCTGTAATTTTAGAACAGACATTAAAATACATATAAAATTCAATTACAGGAATTTGTCCAGCATACATCCTCTATAGTGTGTCTTTTCAAAATTTGTTTTGAGAGATTATTTCCAGGGTCTCACACATAATATTCAAGTCCATTGTCAATGAACTACATTCCTTGCCCAAAAAAGATTTCACTTCTCTTTAATATATACATGTAAATGTAATGGCTGGATCCTATACAATTCTCTTTAACCTTTTGAAGACTTGAAAACTTGCTTCCTAATATAATTGCAGTATTATACAAATCATTCTGCTATGTGGACTATATCAA
This sequence comes from Dipodomys spectabilis, assembly GCF_019054845.1. Lineage (NCBI taxonomy): Eukaryota > Metazoa > Chordata > Mammalia > Rodentia > Heteromyidae > Dipodomys > Dipodomys spectabilis. The sequence goes on from NW_024870787.1 coordinate 4,559,325, forward strand.
TTTCTCCACAAATGCATTGCTATATTTTGTGTCATCTTTTTATATGATGGTCATATTAGTGAGTTTTCTTTTTAATTTTTCTTAGATACTAAACAGGAGCTTAATTCATAGGCTCCTCCAATTGACTATTAATTTACATACGTTCTTTAAAGAAATATCATGTTCAGGAAAATACTTATATAGAATTAGAAGATATAAAAGTACCTAATTCTCAGGATCATTGTAGCGTTAATATTATAGCATTAACAAATGTGTGCCGTCTATCTGTTGGATATGTTTTCACTTCTTTCATAGAATTATGAAAGGTTATCAGTTGATATTAACCAGTTTATTCTTGCTTTTCTTTAGCCAGTAATGTTTTCCATGTCAAATTTTTAGAAACCTTCACGGATGCAATGTTGTAAATTTTTACATTTATGTTTTATAGGTTTTTATATTTCACACTTAGTTTGATAATCATTTTTTATTTTTAATTTTTGTATATGGTTTGAGGTAATAGTCTAAGATCGTTCTTTAAATCTAGAGAGGCCACAGTGCCAATACACCCATTTAAGATTCTATTTTTATTTCATAAAGTCATGGCATCCTTTTACAAATCTATTCACCATAAAACTATGAATTTATTTTGATAAATGTCTTACATTCTTCTATGTGTCTGTTCTTATAGTAGAGCTATGTTGTCTTCACTACTAAACATAGTAATAAGATTCAAATCTAGTATGAGGGCTCAAGCTTCACCATTTTACAAGATTGTTCTGACTGACCTGTACTTCTTCAATTTACATACAAGTTTATTGAGCAGGTGGACCAATATTCTACAGAAATATCTAGATGTTTGCTAGTCACTCATATTTTGTACCTTGTGAAACACAAGAACCCAAATATTATATATAGAAAAATGTCTTTAGAGAATGCTTGAAGCATCTAAAATTAATTTAGGAATGAGTTAAGATTTAGATAACACTATAACATAATAAAGCTGAATGATAATGACTTGAATTGTAATACAGAGGAGAGTGAGAGGGGGTAGAATGATGAACCACATAGGACCTGTATGTCATTGTTATTGTGTTTCAAAAGACAGAAAGACTTTAAAGAAGAGAAGGAGGATAATAATCAAAGTGTTCTGAATCAAGTTTCTTTTTAATCCACCTAGTAGTGTCGACTGAGAGTCAGAGAAGGTGCAAAAAATAAAGCATTGTATGGACATGTTACAATATAAAGAAACTGTAATAGAATATGATAATTAAATTCCAAAGAAATAAGAGAAAGAATGGGTAAACTCTAAAGGCAAAAAATGAAGAAAGAAATAAAGGAAAGTAAAACCTTTATCAATAAGAAAGGCAAGAGTTTGGAAATGGAAAGGCAGTGGAAATATTCTATATAACAATACAATAACAATGCAAATCGCTAACGTGGATAGACTATGGATCACATTTTATCATATATAATTTTGATAAAACATACTAGGAATGAAAATTTAGAAGTCATAATTTAAAACACTATTTACATTTTAACTAAACTGTAGAGTTCAGTGGTAAAACCTTGGCCTAGCATATGTGTAACAATGGTGTGATCTGCCAAGGATTACAAAGTACACAGAAAGCACACACACACATACAAACACATAAACCCACACAGACACACACACACACCACATACACACATTTGGAATATTGATATTATCATATTAAACAGAGGAATTTATCACTAATAGTAAAAGTAGGTTAATATATGAAATAATATTGCTCATACTATTTAAAAGTTTAGTAGAAATAAAATAGTCACAATATACTTGAATTCTTATAGATTAAGTAAATTGAAAATTAAGAAATAGAAGACTGGAGAACCTTTGCAAACCAGTTTTAAATAATAACCATTTTGAAACAGGTATCCTTTTATTTTGACAAAAGATTGGTGTTATTGGTGTTTTAACTTAAAATTTAGAATATGAAAACCAGGTGTTCTATATCTCACTAGGGATTGCTATATCTCTAATCATTTCACTCTGGATATTTTTTATAATAAGATCTCATAGTTTCTCAAGTTCTCGCGAATTACAAACCTATACGCAATTCCTACCATAGGTAGAAAATGAAAGCTACAAATCACCATGCCCAGCTCAAACTTTTTAAATTCAAGTACAAATATTTACAAAAAAATGACCAGGTAATGAAGCCTTTCTTAATAAAGTATGTGCTTCTTGAAAATACAGAAAGTATTTGTTACATGGAAAAATATCTTTAGAAATATAAGAAAATAAATTTATTTAAATTCACCAACCATACAAAAATTGAGAAAATAATTTTAAATATTCACATGTTTAATATTTTAAAAGCAAAATATATGTGTCTGAATTATTTACATGTGTAAAAATCATTCACAAGTAAATTAACTAATCCTACAACTCTGAGAAAAGCAACCTAAAGAAACAAAAGAAAATAAGTTATTAAGTTCAAATCTTGAAATTTAGAAAATAAAATGATGTGTACTCTTTAGTTGGCTTAAGTAACTGTAAACCATTTGTGTATCAATGTTATAATAAAATTCATGAATAATGAAAGCAAAAGTACCCATTGATCAATAGCAACAGCAAAAGCATCAGCAGTTGTTTGAGTGTAGAAAAAAAATCGATGGCGGGGATAACAACATTCCTTCCATAAGAAATGAACTCATTACCTTACTTATGTAACTAACCCTTGTGTACATCACCTTTACAATAAAATTAAATTGAATTTAATAATAAACAAAATAATATACCAATCAAGAATTCTTAGAAGCAATTGGTTAAAAACTTTGTAAAAAACTGCTCCATGTACCCAAGGAATATACTTTGATGATACTAGTTAAATACTTAAACTTCAGCAGTGCTCAAAAAGTTTAAAAACTGTTACACAGTAAAATAATAAATCAGAATAATAAATTACTATAATAATCATTAGGTGAATTTTTAATGGTAGTCAATTATGTAAGAAATGAGGCAAATTGCCATTCGTTTGCACTTAATAATTGAAAAAGAAGTTTCTAAGTCTTTTTAAATATATCACAAGTTTAATGAAGAAACTATTCTGCGACATCGTAGCATAATCAGGTAAAGATGATATTAGAGCGAAGAACAGATTGTACTATGTTTTTGGATGTTAATGTATATACTTATTTTGGTTGTGGGAAATTGTGGGGATTTCAACTTGGGGTATTATTCTTGCTAGGCTGGCATCATATCAGTGTTTAACTTTAGGATAGGGATTCCCTTTCGACAAGAACATTCACCTGATCTGTTGTTAGCCTTCCATTCATCAATGGTATCAGAGTTGTATACCAATTTATCGAGCTTCTTACCTTGGCTGGCCTGGATCTGCAGTCTTTCGAATCTTAGTTTCTATGTAGTGCAGGATGGTGGAAATGATCCAATGCACCCAGCTATAGATAGAGATGGAAGTCCACTAAAATTTGGCCTGGGTTCTGGTGCCAAGCAGTAACAGTATTTTTAAAGCAATTAGACATATATATCACTTAGACTTGTGATTACCTCAGGCAAAGAATTAAAGAGCAGTGAAGCACAGAGGACAGGCAGAATTTTAATTACCTACTCAGAGGCTGAATCAGCATAGCTTGCTACTCTGGAGGCTGAGATCTGAAGACCACTGTTCAAAGCCAGTCCATTCATGAAAATACATGCGATTATCTCCAAAAAACCAGAAGTGGAGCAGAGACTCAAGTGGTAGACCACTATCCTTGGGCACAGAAGCTTAGAACTAGTGCCCAGGCACTATCAAGCCTCAGGAATGATGAATACATGCATGAGCAAATGAACATGCGCGTGTGTGTGCACACCCACAAATACACACCCAAATGAGTATTTCAATGCAGAGTCCTTAATTTTTTCACCTTGCTGTACTTTATTTCCCTGTATTTGTTCACCAATTAACAAAATCAGCTAAGCACCTATTTACATACAACTCATTATGTTTCTCTAAAATCTACTCTCTTTTTGGAAGCCTGCTTTTATTTCATCCAAAAGGAAATTATTCAGGAGGTCAGTTCAGCTCCTTCAACTCTGTAGTGTTAGATGATTGTTTAGGTTTTTCCTAGCAATATGATTTTTTGAAATCGTACATAAAGCAGCATATTTCTTTCACGAGAAGGGAAGCCTCTGTCAAACAATTAATAATAGGTTTTTCTCCTCCTGGCAAGCATCTGTAGTTTTATCATCTTCATAAAATTCATGATCAGTCTGTGTATGCCAAAGACTGCTCTGAAAATAAAAAGACCCTTCTCAGCTCTTAGCTTTCATATGCCATTCATAGATATGAAGGTGTTTAAATATTATTGAAATTTCTTTGGACTAAATAATGTTCACCTTGAATATCTTGAGAAAGAAAAATTGGTTTCTCAGCCCTTTTGGTAAGAACTGGAGTGAAAGAAACAAAAGGAAAAATAAGGAAGAACTAAACACATACATTCAAATGAAACAAGACAACCCAAGAAAACACAAATTAATTCAGTACTCAAGAACCTGCAGGAAATGCAAATTTTTTTTTAAAAATCAGCTATGATAAGCTTATGAAAATTCTGACTCTATGGGAGTGCACTGTTGTGAGGATAGTGGTTAAATCCCAGACTGAACAGAAAGATCTGTACACAATGTTAGGCACCTGTTATTCTAAATTCAAGGAAGAATAACATAAAGTGGACTGAGCCCACGATCATACCCAAGTAGGAAGCCAGATTCTATCTGAAAATTAATCTGGATAATTTAGGGCTGGGGCATGACAAAGTGGTAAGAACACCCATGTAGGAGACACAAGACACCCAATTCAAACTCTAACATTATGTGTATTAAAGAAAAAACCTATTACTTTACATAATTGGAACAATAATAAGATTTGAGTATTTGAGTGGAGAAAAATCCATGAGACAGATAGAGTGAACCCATGTTGCAATGCTTTCTACTTAAATGAAAATCTTATGTGATACTCCAGGCATAACAGAGTTACCTTGCAAATGAGCATAGATGTGCATTTGGGTGATGGAAATACTCTACTTACATAGGGGTAAATTAAATATTTTTTTGGTAGATTTTAGTTCTTGAACTAAGAGCCTGGGTGATGTCCCTGAGCTTTTTCTCTCCAGGCTACCACTCTACTACTTTGAGCCACAGTCCCAATTCTGATTTTCTGTTGGTTGTTTGGAGATAAGAGGCTCATGGACTTTCCTGCCCAGCATGGCTTCAAATCCTGATCGTCAGATCTTAGCCTCCTGAGTTACCAGGATTCCAGGCATGAGCCATCGATGTTTTTAATAAGTTAGTAAATTGTACAGTTACAGAAATTATAAATTATCATTATAACCTGTATAATATATGTGTGTATGTACATATCAATGCAAACGGAAAGAAATATTTTAATATATTCAAATCATCCTTCATTATAAAATAAAATGGCAACAAACATTAATGAGGAGCAAAACAAAGGGAATTGTCACATGTTTCTTGTTGTTGAATGGAATATGAATTGTGAGAATTAGTTTGTGAAAACCATCTTTCCTTTAACAAAATGGATAATGGCTATTAATTCCAATACATTTATTTACCCATATTGTGCATCCTCACAGATAGTGTCAAAATCAAACCACATATTTTGTCTTTGTATTTAAATCACCTGTTATAATTTAGGGGATAGATGAAGTAATCAAATAAAGATTAATATAATAGTAAGTGAGGTTATGAGTCAGAAATGATAATTATTTTAAATATGATAATAGCTAATTAAATTTCTTACATAAAATCTATTGTCATGTCTCTCATTCCCACATTACGAAAGTACATAGAAGGTTCTCACTAAATTATGTGTCCAATCATGAAAAAAATGTATTGAAAGAATATGGGCACCGTGTGGTTTTAGCTTATTGAGACCGATAGGAAGTAGTGTGTTTTTGAGGACTTGCACAACGTTGTGATGGAGATGAAGGGTGGGATGTACTTATTCTGTAAAATTGGCTAGAGGATTGCTCCTGGAAAAATAGTGATGAATTCTTCCAAAATGTTATAGTAAAATCACTTTCACAACCATGTTCACTGTTGCACTATTCACCATAGCCAAGTTATGGAAGCAGCCCAGATGCCCTTTGGCAGAGGACTAGTTGGAGAAAGTGTGGCACATATACAAAATTGGATTGCTCCTACTCATAGAGAAGATTGTTACATCATTTGCAAAGAAATGGATAGATCCAAAAATATGTTAAATAAACGAAGTCAGAGCCAGACAAATAAAGGACCCATGTTCTGTTGTGTATTTGGAAGCTAGAACTTTATGCAAGTTTACACATCAGAATTAACCAAAGCATACTATTTGCAGAGGAGGAGTTAAAAGGTGTAATTTCTTATAAAATTGAACTTTTAATCCCACAAAATGAATACCAGGAAACTATCACTCAGAAGACGTGAGGGAAAGTCAAAGGGAAGAAATAAAGAGTGTTATGGAGGAAGAGTGTGAGGGCATAACATTCAATGCAGATAGTATGAAACTTGAAAAAATGAAAGTGGAATGTGGAAAGGTATGTAAAGATCCATTATACTCATAAACTGATTGTTGAATGGAAATTCCTCATACAACCATTTAATTAAAATTTAATTAAAAACAATGTAGACATCTAATCTTAAACTGTGTTCCCTTAAACCATGAGTCAATATAATAGTTTCCTCCTCAAAAATTTTCTTTGCAGGTATTTTCCTTATAATGACAGAAAAGTGAACAACGCAATGAATATCAGTACATCACATTGCATATCCTAAATAGATGCAATATAAAAATCACATTGAAAATGTAAGAATTCATCACATGATAAAATAACCGGTAGAAAGTATCAAATGCTGATTGTTTTTCCAAGTACTTTACCTATGGTATCTAATTTAATCCTCACAATAATCCCATAAAGTGGAACTATTTCTATTTTTAATTCTCAGATGATGATACTGAAGTCTTCACAGTTGGAATTACTAGTATAATATTGCACACATGGTAAGTGTTAGCCTACAGCCAATTTCCACCATATCAAATAACCTCATTGTATTTTATGACTAAAATTCCAGCACGTTGCCTACTAATTATAGGCAAAAATCCCAGAATTATTTGTGTACATTCTGATAATATTTCACTTTATCTTTGTTAGAAAATAGGTAACTAAGCCGGATGCTGGAAGCTCACACCTGTATTCCTAAGTATTCAGGTGGCTGAGATCTGAGGATCCCAGTTCAAAGCCAGCCCGGGCAGGAAAGTCCATGAGACTCTTATCTTTAATAAACCTCTAGTAAAACGGAAGTGGCACTGTGGCTCAAGCGGTAGAGCACTGACCTTGATTCCAAGAGCGCAGGGACAGCGCCCAAGCCCAGAGTTCAAGCCCCACGACTGATCAAAAAAAAAAAAAAGTAAACAGGTAATTGTAATATGAAAACTAAAAGTTCATAAGCAATTTATACCTCGCTGGTGAAAGGTACTGCTAAACTATAACATTCTTGATTTCTAGCTCAAAATACTAGAAATCACATTCTATCGCATGAGTCATCACTGCACTGCCTGGGGACCCCATGTCTGTTTAACACTGTCATACTGAAAGAATGACTTGCCCAGGCAGTCATTCCTGATGGAAACACATTGCAGATCTTATGGACCAATCATTTCCACATTGTAGCCCACCTAAGTTGTCTACCACTAGAGGTATTTTGATTGCTTTTTATACACAACATTTTGACAGAAATATACTACTTTAAAATATTATTAAAGTAAGACTGACATAAAAATCGCCTTTGGCTCCAGGTAAATATTTTACCTTTCATATACCCCAAAATGCAGTCTGACCTATCATTAATGTTAGGAATGAGAGGTTAAAAATCATAGACACCAAGACCTAAGCATGAATTAAAGACTCTCCAATTTGTGAATACAATTGTTTTAAAAAGACATCAATACTACTGCATTTTTAAAATTCTCTATGATAATGATAACGTTAATGATAATGATAAAGTATTAGCACTTGCAAATAAGTCATTTTCTTGGGAATAGGACACAAAACACAAGATTAATCCTAATCATTTTAAAAGACCTTTATTTATACTGCAAATTCCCTCCTAAAATTATAAAAGTTCTAAAACTAACTGAAGTAGAGAGACACAAAGAAAATAATGCATCATCTACATTCAAAGGTCTGTGTTAATAGAAAAGAAAGTTATAACAAAAATTAGCTTACCAAATTCACTTACATTCTTTTATTCTATTTCATTTACTTTCATAACATCTGAGTTTTCATAAAATGATGCATAAAAAGCCTATATACCTACTTACATTTTCTGATCTTAACAATATTTATTTCAAAAATGTCTTTAGCTATATAGTCAATGAACTGAAATAGTACTAAAATATTCAAAGGCTTTTCAGTAATTTACGACTCACTCTGGGATGTTATTTATATTGGAAAAAATATCCAAAATGCGATAGTTAAAGTTGCGATAGTTACTTCCATAAAAGAGCCATTAGTGAAGATCCCTTTGCATTTACAAAACAACTTCAAACGCATCCACATTCTTGATGTGACACATGCTTTTTGTTTGTTTGTTTGTGAAATGCATATCTAACAAGCATTTCCACAATACTGATTTTCAGTCAATATGATGGGATATTCAAACCTAATAAATATGGGGTTGATTATCTTAGTGAGAATAGATATGAACTTACAAAGGAAGTTATTTTCAAAAGAAATCTGGAAAGAGTTTATCCACCTTGTGCTGCACAGAAATAACCAGAAAGTAATACTTGTGTGGTCTGGTCGGTCAAACTCACTCCATGAGTATATCTTAAATGTATAAACAATTTAAGAGGTCAAATACATATTTGTACTGACAATCATCTTACGACAATAACTTGCTACCTAATTATGTCTGTATCTTCTCACCTAACATATAATAAGAACTGAATGTGGTCTCTTTTTATCTAAATTATTGTTGTAAATGCTTTGATTATGATGATGTTATAATTTGACAACTAAACTGTACAGAAGGGTGGTTCCACTGACATGACATGACAGAACACTGATAAATAAAGTATTGCAACACAGTTAGCTCTTTTTAGCCTCAACTTGTCCACATTGGCAAGCAATATTGCCACATCACACGCACACATATACACATACATGTGCGCACATGTACACAAACATATACATGCATGGTAAATTCAGGGTTTGTACAAAGAAGTTCAAATAAAATATTAGTGATTAGGACAAATGATAATTTTCCTTATTACAAAATAATACACAATCCAGTCACTACGGGTATTACATTTTGCTTGCTTTGCCAAATGTGACCACTTAATTTATTTTAATTAATTAATTCATTCATTTGTTTGGTGTTAATATTAAGGCTTGAACTCAGGGCTTGGCTCTGTCCCAAAATTTGTTGTTTTTTCGTTTTAGTCTTCTCAAGGCTAGCATTTAACACCTTGTACCACAGTTCCATTTCTAGCTTTTGCTGATTACTTTCAAATCAGAATCTAATGATTATTTTTTGCTTGGATTGGCTTCAAATCACAATCCTCAGATTTCATCTTTCTGAATAGCTAGGATTAAAGACATGAGCCAACAGTGTGGCTTCTACTTTTTCCTCTATAGTTATCTAAAGCACATACTTTGATAGTAATTTAAAACTTCTTAAGACCATAAACAAAAAATACCATGATATAATATGAGAAATCACTATTGAACATATGAACTTTAAGAGCTTTCTAATAGATCCATTAATTATTGTTATTCAACATTAGAAAAAATGTATAATGCAGTAGTAAAATAGAAGTCCTTTGTAGGACTACCTAAATTCCTTGATTTTTTAAAGACACTTGTTTTCATCTAAAATGCAGGCCTGTTTATTGTCTTCATGTGATTTTCATGATTAAAGTTGCTTAGTTACAAGTCGAAGAGGATTTGTAGTATTTGCTATCAATTAAATCTCACCTTTTCTTCTTGGAGAATATAATGATTAAAGCAATAATTCAGAATCACCAAGCAATAGTTCAGAATCACACTTCCAGCGCAAATGGCAATATCATTTTCCACAAAGTTTTGCCACAGATACAATCTGCCTGCCTTTTCTAGCTGCTTTCCTAGCCTGGACATATTCTTTAATTGTACAGGAAAGGTATGATTCAACTGATTTCAGTCAGATCTGTTACTAGAATTATTAAGGATTTAGATTCTTGTCTGTAATTTGGTAAAAGCCATTTCTCTTTATGTAAGCTACTAACAATGTATGTACTAATTTCAAGTAAATACATACATTCTATTTCCAACTTTTCAAAAAATAAAATTTTGTTTGTTGTATAAATTAATCAGAGGTATGGATTTTGTGGCTAGCTAAATCATTGCACATCTGTCTCTCTCTTCCTTTCTCTCTTTCATGGTTCTCATAGATAATATGATTGCTTCATAATTATCTTAATTTAATTTGCTTTTTTATTTTTGGTTGCAACATTTCACTTTCTGCTCTGCCATTTCTTAAATCATTTAAATAGAAGACATTGTTTCATATTTTCTCATTCCTAGAATAAGCTGAACCTGAAGACACCACTGGTCCTCATTTTCAGTCTGTACCTTTGAATACCGAGGAACATCTTTCCTCTTCTCTCCATCAATTCCCTATTCCCCAGTTAGAATAATTTAGAATAGTAAAAAGACAAAAAGAGAATATAATTGATGGTGAAAAAACATATGCAAATGTTCATTGGATATTTCTGACCAGTTCAAACTACGTGAACTACTAGGGAAATACATGGACACCTCATTCCTACTGGCTCTCAAAGTCATTGGTTAGGCAACTCATGATGATGAGGAACAAGATGAACAAGTGAGGAATGGTATCAATTGCAAGAAAAAAATGGAGAAGGATCCAAGCAAATTTCTTCTTTGGGCTGCCAAAAATAATCGGCTTACTACAGTGCAGAGACTATTTCTCAAAAATGCCACTCATGTGAATACGAGGGATGACAATGAGTATATCCCTCTTCATTGAGAAGCCAACAGTGGACACTTAGACATTGTCCGTGAGTTGGTGGCTCAAGCGGCACATGCAATAACTGTAGATGGCTGGACAGCCCTTCACAGTGCATATATGTGGAATAATGCCAGAGTGGCTTCTTACTTACTTCATCATAATGTAGATACCAATGCCAAAACTGAAGGCCTCTTGACCCCCTTGCACCTTGCTGTTGAGAATTGAGATAGCAAAGATATGCTGGATCTCCTTCTGTTGAAGCATTATGTCAAACCAGGCCTGAAAAACAACTTGAAAGAAACTGCATTTGGTATTACCAAAAGGATAAATATGTATCACTACATCTTTGAAGTTGTGGAAGGCTGTACAAAATGTTCTCCTAAGTCCTAATGGTTCGGTTAAGTTTCTTAAATTTCAAAAATGTCAGTACATACTTTGTGCACATACAAAATATTTTCACAATCCAAATAACAGCAATATCCTTTTTTGGATGGTTGTGGGGTTTGAACTTTGGGTCTTTGCGCTATCCCCGTACTCTTCATTTCAAGGCGAGTGTTCTACAGCTTGAGCTACAGCTTCACTTCCAGTTTTCTATTGGTTTATTGAAGATAAGAGCCTTATGGACTTTCCTGCCGGGCTGGCTTTTAACTTCAATCCTCAGGTTTCATCCTCCTGAATAGCTAGCATTACAGGCGTGAGCCACTGGCACTTACTGTAAAAATTCATGGATTCCGTGGAATTCTTCCAAGTAAATTGCTTGCCTTTGATTTCAAAATGTATTCAAGAAGTTTTGTATACATCTATAATGATATCTACAGACTTTGTGATTTTTTCAATCAGAAATAATTTAAACTTATCTGTAGTAAAGAAACTAAAGTATTTCTGGTCATTGTCTGAAAAAAGCGTATTTTAAAATATTCTATATTCTATGTTTGTATAATGTCCATAATCTATTTTATTCTTCCTAGATATACTTTGAGTTTTACATTGTTTTATAATATGTAGGTTCATTAATGTGTCCTTTCAGATTGCATTCCATATAGAAACAGTTTAAGATTCCTTTTTTTCCTAGGTCCTTATAGTGTGATTTTTTTGGGATAAAATATCAATGGTGTCAAATTTCAAAAGTTTTGTAAAGGTTATGTAAAAGGTTTTGTAAAGGCCTTTCTAAGGTGAAGATTTAATACACTGATGTCAAACTTACTTTTAATTATATGAATTACGTGTATTGTTACACTTCTAATTTTGTAATCAACTTTTTAATAACTGCTTTTCTTTTCTTGTATCTGAAGAATGAAAAATATGGAATACTTCATAAATCTACATATCATCCTTGTGCAAGTGCCATGTTAAACATTTATTGAAATTAGTCTATACACTGCTGAAACATGTAGTATCCTCTAAATTTAAGTAGTTAATGATGCAATCTTATACAGGCTTATATCCTTGTGTGCCTATTTGTAACAAAAAAACCTTATTGTTCCTAACAATGCTATTGACCTTATTTCCCTATAATTCTCGGATTAGTGGAAAAAAATATATTTTCTGTCGATTGCTTACATTTGCAATTTTTTGTCAATGACTATTTTTATTTTTTTATTTTTATTTTTTATTATTTTTTGTGAACATACTGTACAGAGGGGTTACAATTACATGGGCAAAATAATGAATACATTTCTTTTTTTTTTTTTGTCGGTTGTGGGGCTTGAACTCTGGGCCTGGGCGCTGTCCCTCAGCTCTTCAGCTCAAAGCGAGTGCTCTAACACTTGAGCTACAGCGCCACTTCCGGTTTTCTGGTGGTTTATTGGAGATAGGAGTCTCACGGTCTCTCCTGCCTGGGCTGGCTTTGAACCTCGATCCTCAGATCTCAGCCTCCTGAGTAGCTAGGATTACAGGCATGAGCCACCAGCACCCGGCCCATGAGTACATTTCTTATCAAGCATTGCAGCCTCCTCCTTTGTTTACCCTTCACATCCCTTCCCAGCCTCCCCCCTACCCAATCCCACCCCCACCCCCCCCACCCCCCCCACCCGCACCAAAGTTGTAAAGTTTGTTTTCGACATGACAACTTGTACTTTTCATAGTTGCAACGGGTCCACCTGTATCCTTAAGCGACTTGTTTTCCCCATCTCCTCCACAAATTATACCGACATCAAATATAGTGAAAGCAGGGGTTATACTGTGAGGGAGGGACATACAAAGCAACAAAGAAATAATCTTATAAATGCATTAGAATCAAATGCATGAAAGAAAAACACATTTAAATACATATCTAAGGGAACATTTTCCTAACATCTCATTATCTGACCTTTTCTGCTTGACTCATACATATACTAGATATTGCAAATATGGGAAAACATGGGACCTATGTTTCTTTGGGCTTGGCTTACTTCACTTAATATAATTTTTTCCAAACCTTTCCATTTCCTAACAAATGAGGAAATGTCATTCTTTCTGATGGAAGCATAGAATTCCATTGTGTATATATACCACATTTTCTTGATCCATTCATCTACTGAGGGACATCTGGGTTGGTTCCAGATCTTAGATATGGTAAATAATGCTGCAATAAACATAGCTGTGCTGGTAGCTTTAGTGTGGTTTTGTTTGTAAACATTTGGGTAAATGTCCAAAAATGGGATTGCTGGGTCATAGGGGAGCTCTATGTGAAGTCTTTTCAGGAACCTCCATACTGCTTTCCAAATTGGTTGAACAAGTTTACAATCCCACCAACAACGAAGTAAGGTTCCCTTCTGTCCACATCCCCTCCAGCATCTGTTGTTAGAGTTCTTGATTATAGCTATTCTAACTGGGGTGAGGTGGTATCTCAATGTTGTTTTGATTTGCTTTTCTTTTGTGGCTAGGGAGGTTGAGCATTTCTTCATGTGTCTATTGGCCATCCTTCTTTCTTCTTCAGAGAAGTTTCTCTTCATGACTTTCACCCACTTATTTATTGGGCAGTTGTTTCTTTGAGGATTTGTTGTTGGGGGATTTAATTTTTTGAGTTCCAAGTATATTTTAGATATGAGACCCTTGTCCGTTGTATGGCTAGTGAATATCTTCTCCCAATCCGTGGGCTTAATTATTATTAATCTTGCTAGCTATGTCTTTTGCCATGCAGAAGCTCTTTTTCATTTGGGATTTGATCGTACTTTCAAATATTTATAGTTAGGTCCAAAGTTGATGGCTTTTTCAAGTACTTGTGGAGATAATGGATTCAAAGTAAACCTTGCTTAAGAGCTACTTCTAAATTTCTGCAGCTGAAAATTTTCCAAATGAGGTCTTACTGACACAAATGTCTATCTGACCCTTTACCCTTCTTCCATGTAGGAACAGGCCAACAAGAATATCTTACCTTGACACCCTAGATTGTCTTACTGGAATAAAAAAATGTTGGTTACAAGGGATCACAGAGAGACGAACAGTTCAGACAATACTGTACAGACTAGAAGGTATTTTATCAGAATATAATTATTTTCTATACCTACCATTTCAAAAGTAGCTAAAGCCAAGAAGGTGAAAAAAATTTTCATATGCATGATTACCTAATGTACTGGCCTGTCTACCACCCAAGTAGGCAGGAACTTACACTACTGTCTTTCTATCACCAAATATTTTCATAGTTGCAGAAGTCCATATGTTTCTCCTCGTTATTAGTCTTTAAATTGGTAATGTTTTAATCACAATGTTTCCTTTTGCCTCCAGGCTGTAAATCTACAAAAATATTAAACCTTTAGTTCTAACTCTATCAAACACTGAGGTAGAGATAATGGAATAATACTTTAAAACAGAGTTGCCTTTGATAACCTAACCACAAAAGAACAAGGCATAACAAGTGCCTTTTTTATTATCTTATATATAGTCATATATTTTATCTTTATAAGTGCTGATTTTTTTTTATTTTACATGGTGAAACTTACTAGAATGAGTTGATAATTTGACAAATGAATTGGTATTTCTTTATTACAGTAAGTAGAATTGGAATATAAACAATTATGTTTAGAATATACATTAGAATATAAATAGTATCAATGCAATGTCTTCGGTATAAACTTGATTCCGTCTAAGTGTTCTTGTCCTTCTGAATTCACATGGAAAAAAAACAATGTTTTCCTCTAACCTATAATGGATTTTATTCTGCTGCTCTGTTTATTGTTTTAACTCGCTTGTCCCAAAATGATTTTCTTCATATTTTTGAAGCATTCCTACTGATTATGCACAAATTTTGCTGATATGATATCTAAAAAATATTATTCTTCTGCAGGACCCTTGAGTCCTAGGATCCCAGGTTCCAGTTACCTACATGATCACCTAGGCCCATGCAACAGGCAAACAGAAAGTAATTGAAAACACATCTCAATTCCTCATTTCTCATATTTTAGGGCCCCAATTCCTTGAGATGCAAGAATTAGCAGTAAGCAATTGTAAAATGCAAGGCAACTTAAAACGAAAGATGAAATCACAAAATCTGAGAGAAAGTACTCTAATTCAAACTTTCAATTTACAGATGACCAGCCCATATGAGTGAACAAGATCACAAAGTGTCATAAGATTATTTTTAATACTCCCCCTAGTGACTAATGAAATATTTAGGTCCAGAATAAGTGGGCCAAAAATTAGGTCCTGGAAGGAATCCTTAATTGGTCTACCAAGAACCAGAAAACTTGACTTAGAGGTCAAATGTAATTCAGAAAACAATTATTAAGAAGATCATTAGGGCTTCAAAACACTGGTATTTCAGTACAACTTGGGTCTGTGGTATAAAAATGTTGTTATTCTCAAACCAATGATAATCTCCATTTAATCTCCTGAAAGTGTATTCCTTTTCAAATAAAATTTTTAAAATCACATTCAGCAAAATAACATTTGACAAGTAGATGATACTTACATTACAAGCTTTTCAAGTGTAGGGAGCAAGTTACAATAGAGTTGATTTATTTAACCAGCACTAATGGCAAAAAGGTTCAATGATTCATTAAAGTGTAGAAATAGTACCACCTAACATTTGTGTTGTTCAGTAGGTGCCTTCCAGAAATGTGTTAAACAGATAAGCCTCCCATATTTCAAACCCAAAAGTTAGCTAATAAAGTAAATTTCATCACTTAATAAGGTACATTTTAAAAAGTCACAAATAATTGCCTTATCATATGTTGTTTTATGTTTTCCCTATCTGTCTAACATAGTAAGAAATATGAATTTAAGTCTTGAATTTGGGTACTCTTCAGAGATGTGACAAACATAAAATCTGTCTTCTATTTCTATCATATTCCTGTATAGTCGTAAATTTAGTTTTCTTCTTTTTCCAAAACTTATAAGTAGTAGAAAGTATTATCCCATGTAAAATAAAATAATCACAATCCATTGTACAAAACCATTTATAAAAGCTGGTAGTTAGGAATATTTTCTAAGACATTTTTAAACTTTCTTGTTGACTGAAGATTAATCTTCCAAATGGATAATAATAAAATCATGTCTAGGTGCTTCACGTCTCCAGTCTTGCAAATAGTTACTGCAGATGAATGAATTATGGAAATGTAAGCTGACATCAGTTCAAGTATATGCAACATTGACATTCCATGGAATGTATATAAAGCTTGTAAACTGTTAACAGACAGTTTAACAGAATGAATATTAGGAAGTTGAAAGCAGAGAGAAATAATAGTAAAGACATGAAATAATGAAAAATGGAACAAGGGGCTAGTACACCTAAAATACTCAATGTACACGTATGATAAAGGAAGTGATAAATCAGATATAAATCTTGGAGAGGGGGTTGGTTGAGAATGATAGGAGTGACTGATCTAGGAGCATTCGACAATTAGATGGATATATTTAATTGCAACACACTTGCACAACCTTTTAAATTCAGTTAAAAATAAAACAAAAAACAAAAACACACAAAAATCACAAACAAACAGCAATCTCTAGAGAGTATGAATATGACCTCTCAAAATTTTAAGCAGTTAATGAAGAGCAGTCTTGGGAAAATCAAACTAAGCTGTTCAAAGTGGGCAGTTAGGGGTAGGGGAGAATTTTGAACAGATTTAAGTAGATTGTCTCAGATTATAAATCATCTACATCTGCTGCAAATATTATCTTTCTTCTGCGAGTTCTCTTTGTCTGAACTGGATACTCCAGTCCTGAGACACCCTTGATAGATTGTGAAGATAGAATGGAAGAAACAAGCTCAAGGATCCATTACGCCACTGGACAGAAAACAATCCTCGATGGTTACTCTCATCTCTCTACACTACTCTTTCTTCATACTTTTAAGTAAATTCATTTTGAATTATATTGTTCCTTCTTTGTTTTGGCAAAGTAATTGGTCAAAGTAATTCCCTAAACATTATTGGCCATTTTTCCATCATGCTGTTTACATGTCCAAACGAGTCCAGTAAACTTCCCTCTTGCATTTGGTTGCCATGAAACAACATCTATGTTAATGAGGAGAAATCTAATGTAAACCTTTTCTCCAGAAAACCAGTCCAAGAAGCTGTGATCACAAACATTTGGCTTCATTTTTTTCCTTTTTCTTTTACCTTGAAAGTCTTCTTGTGTCTAAAGCCCAGAAAAATAAGAACTCCATCACTCTTTGGTTCAATCAATTCAAAGATATATTTTGCTAACATGATGCTTAGAGGAAACCGAAAAAGTCTGCACTTTTATGTTCTCTCTTATGTCTCTCGTTAGATACCATATCAGGAACAGTGAAGTGATTCTTTGCAAAATTATTTCAATAGATTATTTTTCTCTTGATCTTGCATTTGCTCTATAATATGTATGGAGGAGAATAGTATTAAATCACTCATACCTGGGAAGACAGTGTCTGGTAAAAAGGACAATGCTTACATGTTCTACTTCTATGTCCTCCTCTTAGCTCTTGCCTGATTTCCAATTATTCACAGCTTCTTGGCTTCAAGTCTAGTGAAGCTGAAGGACTATAAATCCTCCCCCACTTCTACATGTTCATGATTTCTCTTTTAAAAGTCTTTTAAGTTGCCTCTTTTGGATGTGGAATTTATTTTCATGTCTTCATTCAATCTGTTCTGCGTTGTAGTGAGCCAAATCGGCTCTGTAAAATCACTTTAGGTCGCAAAAATATTGACAAAATGTATATCAAAAAGTTTTGGCCTCCCTCCACTGCTGAAGCCAATACACTTAGCTAGGGCTTCTAAGAACACTGTTTTCTGACATTTTCAATTTGTTCAATTCTTTTCCGAACCCAAAACTTTTTTGTCTTATGTAAGAAGAGAAGTCTTCACTACCTCACTATTATATTTTGTGTACCACTTACAAATGTGAAATTATTGGTTTGAAATATCCAATAGATTTTTTGTGTGTTTCAAAGCTTCACGTGTAAAGATATTGTAGAAAGTGTTACAAAAAGAAAAGTGTAAACCCAATACATTCTTTCATTGTTAGGGCACTTTCTCCCTAAATATTTTGACCCAAATTATCTTTTTCAGAGTATTACTGTTTGGTAAGTAAAGGTTAATTCACAAATTTTGACGTCTTATTTTTTATAAACTTTGAATTTATATTCCCTACAACCTTGTTTCATACAGTGAGAGGATATTTCCCGGGTAAGGACAATTCTCAAGGGAACCTACAGAATTTACAGCAAGGTTTCTGAGGTTTGTTTAATGTGAAAAAAGCCATCTTCATCCTCATTGCTCCCTCTCTACTAAGTCTCTATGGATTTCTTTGCATGAAAACCTATTCTCCCAGGCAATTTCTTAATAGGCTAAGTTGTTAAAAATGTTTGAACAATTAAAATTTAACTGTCATAACTTTAAAATTCTTTTGAAATTCCTTTATCAGAATCACGAATTCACCAATCCTAATTACACCTTTACCATAAAAAAGTTAACACGTTTTTTTTCATGTTATAGTGTCCATGTAACTATTATTTTCCAATGGCTTTGTTATGCGTACATCTGACCATTTAAGCTGATGCTGAGCAAAATGAACTCCACGATTTGGAAACAGATTTTTTTCATTTGTGGTTGTTGTTTTTGATGTAATATGTGATTTCTGTTTTCTTTGGGTTTTTCCCCTATGGTTTATCCCTGCTATATTTGATTTTGTATTGTATATAAATTTACCTTAATTAGGAACGGAAGAGGAAAAACAAAATGGTGAGCAAAGGACAAAGGGAAAACCAATGCAATAGCAATATGCACAAGACAATATGTTTGAAATGTACATTACAACTTGTGAGGGGTGAAGGGGTAAAAGAAAACTGTGAGAAAAATGAGGTAGGAGTAACAAGTTTGAAAAGTTAGGAGTTCACTACCTTACAACTACTGTAACCCCACTGTACATCACTTTGGTAATAAAATTTTAAAAATAAGCTGCATAAAATATAAATTCACTGTACTGATATGGCAAATATTATTCTTCATGTAGTAACATTTAAAAGTCAATACTATTTGGCATCTAATTTGAATTAATTACCCCTTCTTTATCAGTGGACCATCAACTTGACTGTTATCCAACTAGACAATATTTTCACAATGAACTTGCCAATATTTTGAAAAAAGAATAAATTTAGTATATTCTCATACTAAAACCTAAAACAGTTTATTTCTAAGGAAACCCATAACTTTTAAAAGTAAATAAATTGTTAAGAGGACAGAATATATGTGTTCTTCAAAATTTGTATCAATAATAACTACTCATTTTTAAATTCTCAACATTCCAAACCTGAGAGGTTCAAACAGTACCTGTTTGCATGTTATGAAATTCTGGAATAGATGCAGTTTCAAATGGGGTCTTACAGATTGAGAAGTCAACAGAAAAATAGAAACATTCTGTTAGAGGATAAAACTATGAAGCATTTGTAATAATTAATTTTTCATGAGTAAGCAATTGATTATCAGTGTAAACCATTATTTCTATGACCGTCAATTCCAAGATTTATGCCATAAAGTCATACTAGCCCAACAGTTTCCAACTTGTAGGGTGTATCTTAAAATTCCTTAATTCACATCATGAATAGCTTATCTCTATAGTGAAAATACTACACCTCTGCTAATGTGATGCCCTCCTTATTCTGGAAAGAACACCACAATAAACTGAGCTGCATCATTTTTCCCACAGTGTTACTCTTGAGATCAGAACACTTGCAAATATTATTTATATTTATACTTTATAACTATATTATATATATTCAGGATGCTAAGAATGTAAAATTATGGTTCAAAGCCCACCCAGGCAGGAAGATTTTTAGACTCTTATCTCCAATAAACTTCTCAGAAAAAGCCAGACACAAGTGGCAGTGAGATTGAAGTGGTAGGGCATGAGCCTTGAGCTCAGCGACAATATCCAGGATGAGAGTTCAAACCCTAGGACAAACCAATAAAACAGAAACAAAAATAAAATTGAACCCTAAACCTAGCATTTTTATCATTGTGTACAGACGGACATAATTAAGAAAATTGTTTCTTGTTGCATATATGTAGAAAAAAAAAGATGTCACGCAATTATTCTATTCATACCATGTTATACCAAAGACTCAAAAAACGCTTCATGTTCCACTTAGGAGTACTGCTTTTTCTATATCAATCCCATAAATCTACATACTGGACTTGGCTTCAATGTTTTAATGTTGTCTTATTTGTAGAGATTTTTATATTGTATTGAACACTTATACTTAAACACAAAACTTCTATTTTTCCTATTATTGCTATTGGTTCTCTTATTTTTACCTCATGTGCACTTGGGAAATTAATGCACAGCACATACACTCACAAGAAAATCATCTGAGATCTTTCCTACCGTTTAAAATTCACCTTACTTTATAGAGCACTTAAGAAGTTTGAACTCAATCTACTCATGGATAATGTATTTAAAAGCAATTTAAATTTCATATTTTCTCTTTACTAAGTTGTCTCTGAAACATGTGTGACCTCATGTCCAAAGCTGTCCTTGTGCTATTTCAATGAAGCCAAAAAACATTCATTTTATCTGGAGCAGCGCCATATATTCTTACTGGAAGTAAATGGAAGTAACTTTTACTGGATGTGAAAATTGATTCCAGGAGAGGAATTGAACATAGGGGAATGAAAAAATTCAAGTTAACTTTTGCTTTCCTCTTTATTGTAAGAGAAAAGAATCCAAGGCTTGAAGGAACCTCTGTCATTGACTTTTTTGAGTGTCTTCTTTACTCATATAAAACTTCTAGTTGAGAGTATTACAAAAGGAAACAATGGCTGTTTCAAGGCCAGCATATAACAAAAGGAAATAACTTTTTTTTTTAAAAGTGTTCTACTACAAAGAAAAAAACCACGGAGGTTAAAAACGTCTTACGGATGAATGTTTCACTCCTGAGGTGATTCTTTTTTGGCAGGAGTCACTTATCAATTCCTTTAGTCTGGTCCTGAATTTTCTATAGCAATAAGGATTCCAAAAAAGCAGGATCCAATGAGTATGATCGGCAAAAGCAACCTTTTCTCAGACCAGTACTACTTTAAAGAGGGACCCAAAGAAATACCTAGGATTTCCTTTGTTTGGTTGTTTGTATAGTTTGTGCTGGTTCTGGGGCTTGAACTCAGAAGCTGGAACTCGTCCCTGTACAGTTGTCTTTCCTGCCCACCTGCCCCCAAAACTAGTACTCTACTGCTTGAGCCAAAAATCAACTTCTGATTTTTTGGTGTTTAATTACAGATAAGAGTTGGACAGACTCTCCTAAATGGGTTGGCATTGAGATGAGATAGTAAGAAAGCTAAATGACATCAATTGTATAGACTTCTCTTTTGAACAAAGAAATTTTAGGTGAAGTTTATTATAAAACCAATATTTGACAATTTTTGAAAGAGAATATGTCCAGCAAAGAAGCCATAACTTAAATAACTCAGCAAAAGTAGGTGCACTGAATCATTTAGGAATTACTTTCTCTGCTTGGGAAGATTAATCTTGAATTCATCATTCCTTTTGGGGAAACAAAGTTTTATTTGCACTTTTTTGTTGGTTGTGAGGCCGGAACTCTGATCCTGGTCATTGTCCCTCAGCTCTTCAGGTCAAGTTAAGTGCTCTACGACTTTAGATACAGCACCACTTCTGATTTCCAGTGGTTAATTGAAGATAAAAGTCTCATGGACTTTCCTGACCAGGCTGGCTTTGAACCACAATACTCTGGTCTCAACCTATTAAGTAGCTAGGATTACAGGCATGGGCCACCAGCACCTCACTCATATTTGCATTTATTGCAGTTAATGACACTAAGTAGACAAAGAATGGAAATCTGAATCAAATGATGTGACATTGTAGCTTTTCAGAAAAATTGTGATAGCAATAAATATGTCCTCCTTTTCCATTTTGTTATATTAATGGCTCATGAGCTATGGAACCCTTACATTAGCATTCTCTTCCATATGTGTAGGTGTATTTAGTATCAGGAAATGTTCATAGAGATATAGAGAAAGACAGATTTTTAGAAAACAAAGGAGATCAGGTATGAAAGAACAGCAAAAGAGATACATTTATCACCCAGAGATTAAGAACTAGCTTAAGAGATTTAGAATGCTAAAGGCAATGAGCAATAACCTTGGTTGATAACTAATTCTTCAATAACCAAAAATGGTTCCCTAGAACGCTTTCTGCTATATCTTAGTTACTATCATTTATTCCTTCCACCTGGAGTTATTCCTTCTCTTCTGTCAAAACTGTTAATTAGCCGCTGCTTTTTGGTGCTATGACTGGCCTACAAAGTTTCCAAATCTCAGTTTACCCTTCTCATTGTGATTAGCAGTGACAACTCAAAAGCCTGGAATCTTTGAATTTACAGAATTAATCTGCACCTGATATCTAAGCCCATTCCTGGCATTAACTGTCATGACCTAATGAAAAAACATTTTTTTCAAAACAGTATCGTAATATAAGTAAAGTACATGAATTAGGGACTATTGTCAGGTATCAGTATGGAAGGAGGAATTATATATTTCAAGTATGGGTTCTTTATTTTGCATTTAATAACTAAATGTTTATTGTTGCTTCTGTTGTTGTTGTTGTTGTTTTGCCAGTCCTGGGGCTTAAACTCAGGACTAGGGAATTATTCCTCAGCTTTTTTGTTGTTGTTGTTCAAGGCTAACACTCTACCACTTGAGGCATAGCACCACTTCCAGTGTTTCTTTTTTCTGTTTTTGTGGTACTGAGGAATTAAACCCAGGGTTTTGTGCATGCTAGGCAATCACCGTACCATAAAACCACATTCACAGAGCCCTAAATGACTTCCTTAAAATGGCATTACATTTTCATTCCATAACTATATATCATAATTTTGGCCAGAAATTTTTGCTAGACAAGGACTTTGAACATAATACTAAGTCCAATAAGGCTAGATGTACAATGAATTACTGTCATGGTCTAGCCATGGACAAAGGGCCTTACCTCATGGAGCTGGTACAACAGACTGAACGAGACAGCTCCTGACCCACAGCCCACCTCCAGAATTAGAGGGTCTCTAATTCTGGAGCCACAAGGGGATGCTGGCCTCCTCCTCCAGCACCCATTCTATCAGTTCCTTAGAGAGAGAGAGAGAGAGAGAGAGAGAGAGAGAGAGAGAGAGAGAGAGAGAGAGAGAGAGAGAAAGAAGGTCAGAATTACACTTAAGGCAGGTGCCGGTGGCTCAGGCCTCTAATCCTAACTACACAGGAAGCTGAGATGTGAGGATCATGATTCATAGCCTGCCCAGGCAGGAACATCTGTGAGACTCATCTCCAAAAAACCACCAAAAAACCGGAAGTGGTGCTGTGACTCAATTGGTAGAGTGCTACCCTTGAGCTGTGAAGCTTGGGAACAACAACCAGGCCCAGAGTTTAAGCCCCATGACTGACAAGAAGTGGACCTTCCCATCACATGAAGTGGACTGAATAGCACTCATTGTCCTAGAGAGCATGGCAGAGAAGTCAGACCAAGCTTCTTGTCAGCTGGGAGTCATGAGTAGGTCACCTGGTTTCTCTGTGCCTAAGTTTCTCCAGTTGCAAAACTGAACAAAGTGAAGGATTCCCTTCCTCATAGGCGTAGAGTAATAATGAAAGAGAGCCATGTTTTTTTTCATAATCCCATACCAGTCGCCCCATTAATAACACACACCATCTAAGCCCTTTCCAGGTATCTTCCTGTCATATGCTCACAGAATTGCTGAGAACAGGATCTGACAGCCCCTCCCTCTGTACCTGGCCCTGCTCTAGAGATCCCTGTGTATTAATCCCTTGTTTCCTCAAAACTGTCCCATGATGATACTGAGGTCCAATAGTTGAGGCCCTACCCCGAGCTTCACCTGTGGTCAAGAATCAGCTGCCATGGACTGAGTTTGGGATATTCCATCTAAACCATTGACTGAGCATGGTGCTACATGTCTATCATCCCAACTACAGAGGACCGGGCCTGGTGGCACATGCCCATCACAGATAGGAGTACCACGATCCAGCCCAGCCTGAGCATATATGAAGTCTTAATCTCGGAAATGCCCGACAGAAAAGCTTGGCTCGCATGGTCAAATACGTGAGTGGCAAGCCTAAGGCCTTGAGGTCAAACCCTAATATACCAAAAAGAACCAGAGGCCCAGTGCCAGAGGCTCATGCCTATAATCCTAGATCTGAAAATCACAGCTCAAGATTTAAAATAGGGTTTGCCTGCCTATCAGACGTCATGATGAGAAGACCCAAAGTCTGACCTATGCTGTTGCACTCCATATTAGCAGGGCTCACATCCTTACTAAGTTCTCTGTCTCCTGGGAAACCAATCCCTAAGCGCCACACTCCCAGGTCCTCCCAAGCTTCCACTGCTACCAACCAGGCCCAAGGGAGTACACAGCTCCAGGGCACACAGATCCCTTGTTCTTCTAATTTAACATTGCTGAGTCCCCTTCAAGCGTCTTACCCTTTCAGGCCCCCAGACCTCAGCTGTGAAGCCCATGCACCCCTCAAAGATAGCAGGTAGAAGTTACCAAAGCATCCAGCCTCCATGTTACAACCCACTTGTACACACAAACACACTCATTCAGACTGGTGAGAGAAGGCTCGTCCATGCAGTACCTGCAATTTGCCAACTGATCAGTCACTTGAGCACAGTCAGTCTGTACAAGGAGAAAGATCATCTCTCTCTCTGTGTCTCTCTGTCTCTCTCTATGTCTCTCTGTCTCTCTGTCTCTGTCTCTGTCTCTGTCTGTCTGTCTGTATGTCTGTCTCTCTCTCACTCTCTCTCTCTCTCTCTCTCTCTCTCTCTCTCACACACACACACACACACACACACACACACACACGACTCAGAACAGTGCCTCTCTTGAGTCTGTTGGAGACCAGATGGACCGGGAGGACCAGCATAAGCTGGCAGAGCTGGGAAATGTGATCACCTGGGAGAACTGTTGACAGCTGGGAGGGGTTGAAAGTCCACGTGTATGTGTTTGTGTGTGTGAGTGTGGAGGGATGTTCCCCACAGATATTATCCTTCTGTTTTGACCCCTGCACCCTCACCTCCCTACTGGGCTTTTCTGGAACCCTCTTCACATGAAAGTGTGACCAAGCACAGAAGACAAGGGCTCACACAACAAGGGGTTGTTTATCTTCTGTATCCAACACCCCCCACCCCCAGAGAAAAGGAAAAGACCCCAAAAGGCAGATGTGGACATGCTGCTCCCCATCTCTGACTAAAGCCACCAAGTTCCCACCAGGGAAAGGAAGGGTGCAGACTCACTGCTATGAGTCTCCCACTGTTCCAGGCCAGAGGCTCTGTGGCTCCCACTCCTCACCCAACCCTGTATTTCCCCATTTCCTAGGACACTGGCTGCTAGGGATACTTTGGGGTCCTCAGGTCTACACCCACATCCACTCCTGGGGCACATTTTTGGCAGGACCTGGGCCAGACTGTGGGACATGGGAGAGGCACAGTTTTGGGGAAAGGGTGGAGGATATGGGGTCACGGGGTGTGGGCATGTGTGGCAGCCACTCACATATGGCACTGGGAGAAGCTACTGGCAGCTGCTCTGGGTGGGGCGAGCAGTGATGGCAGAGGCATGACGGACACTCAGGCCCAGAGCAGAGGACACAGGGGCAAGGACCATGTCAGGGATGCCAGCCGGCAGCACACCAATGCACCATTGCCTGAGGACTCCAAGAACACTGCGGATCTGAGCCAGTAGCACCACCTTTGAAATGCTGTGCTGTGGGGAAATGAGGGAGGGGGCCAGGGTGCGGGCCGGCCTGTGTCGAGTTTGAGCAAAGCCTCTCCTCCTAGGCCTCAAGTCTCTTACTCACTATTTAGCCAACTCTACATTCCTCAACTGCTGGTCGTGATTTCATTCAACAGAGGGAAAACCAGTGCTACAGGGAATCATGGAATGTGGGCGTGGCTGCCATTCTTGTATCCCATTGGGCAGAAAGAACCATGAAATAAAGGGGGTGTGGCCAGAATCCTGTGATGCAGGCAGAATGGGCAGAGTCAAGGTGACAGCAGCCCCTTTTCCAGGGAACTCTGTCCAACCATTTGGGGACAAGAGGGTGACCTTATTTACCCAGATGGCTGCACAGATTGTTGTGTATGTCTGTTTGCTGCCAGTCCTGGACCTTGAACTTGGGATCTGGGCACAATCCATGAGCTGCTTTTGCTCAAGGCTAGCCCACTACCACTGGAGACACACATCTCTACTTCTAGCTTTGCTGGCACTCAAGTTGGAAAGGGGTCTCAAGGACTTTCCTGACTAGGGCGACTTTGACCATGATCCTCCTATCACAGTCTTGTAAGTATCAAGGAGAGCTGGTGAGAGCCACTGGTGCCTGTCTACTCATTGGTCTTGCTGATTTTCTTGGATAGACCAGAGAGTTCCCCATCCCTGGGTTTCAGTGGTAGGAGTTGGAGCCCACAGTTTGAATCTTGGTCCTGCCACCTCCAAATGGCAGGAGATGCTAAGAAACTCATTCTTATTCATATGATTATCAATGAAATGTGATGTATGTCATGATTGAATGGGCAGTTCTTGAATGATTCTAGGATAAAATTATTCACAATTATATTATAGGACACTGGTTGATACTTTATGAAGCATTTAAACAATCCCATTCATTAAACGGAGGCATAATGAAATACCTACGAATTGGGCCTCAGATAGTATAAAGGTGTTATTTTTTCTGCCAGGACTGAAATTTTATCTCATGGTCTGGGTAACACTGTTGCACTGTGAGGGAAGGGGAAGCTTGCCTCCTTGAAGTCAAAAAATTCAAGTCTGTTCCTTAGGCATGAAATCGATCCCCACCACTAGAAAACATCCTATTTGTGTACATTTTAAATATATGATTTATATTTATATACATATGTTGACTCCATATTTTGTTCAGTGTCTTAATTTATTTTATTTTTTGTTTTATTCATGTATTGACTTCATTTGATTGACTATTATGACACATAGAACAGTGATTACATTGATTACATAGGATAGAGTCTGCATATTTATTCCACTTCATACCTGACACTCAGGACTTTTACAAAAAAGGAAAACATATGTTACCATCAGCTTCGTACTCCACAATTCATTTTTTGGGAATGCTGGCATCTGAACTCACAGCCTACAATGCCCAATTAATGAATGGGTGAGTGTCAGCATGCCATTCTGGGGCAAATTTAGCTGACAGGCAGTTCCCAGGACCTACGATTGAGCCCTAGGGGTTGACAATATAAGAACAGATTGACAAGCAGATGGTAGTACACTAATAAATATATTTCTTTATAGAGTGCCAGAGATGTCTATACATTATTCAATTATATAGACTACATTCCTACCAATTTTTGGGTATTTATTATGCCTCCATGTAATTAACGTTATTGTTTTCATCCTTAACAAACTAAGTAAATCAATGTCCTGAAATTATTGCATTCCTGTAAGTAATAATATTCTTTTAATACTTTATAAATATTAAATAAAATCAGTCTCCTGAAATCATGCTGTCTTATTTTATAGGAGCATCATCCACTATCAACTCATTCAACAGTGACATTGATAACATTCGAATGTTATTCCTATGGATGGGAAGGAGTCTCTTATTATCTCTTGCCATTGATTGGTGTCAGGATGGGGATTCGAAATTAGAGCGTACATTGCCACGTGGACCTATGGCTTCCCGAATAGCCCAACAACCTTCAGCAATTCAAGGTGAAGTACCCTTTGCAACAGTGTCATTCAGAACTAGGACGGTAACCGTGCAAAGGAAGAAATCATAAAAAGTCCATCTCGCCGCATTTTTTTCTGTGCAATTTTTTCCATACAAGGCCTGGGGGTCTAGGATCCCAGGATCAGTTGTGGGTCCAGTGGCTGCACCCCAGCATAGGGTGATCATAGGCTGAGGCAGAGTTTCCATGACTTTAATTCAAGCCATTTGTTGAGCAAAAAACAAAATAAATAAATAAATAAACGAAATTAGCTCCCAGTATTGCAATTCACCCCGTTTATTCGGCCAGGCTTTGGATTTGAACTCAGGGTCTGGGTAAATCTGCAGTACTATGGAAGAAGGGGAAGCTCACCAAACTTGAAGATAAGAAAGTCAGGCCTGTACTCTAGGCCTGAATTCAGGCCCAGGCATGGAAAACAGACTTTTTATATACATTGTAAAGCCAGGATTTGTACTTACCTATGGATGTTCAGTCCATACGCGTTTGGTGTGGTTGTTCCTTGTACTTTTTCATTTATTCATTTATTTACTGTTGATTTTACTATGATAATACCCGTTCCATTTATTACATTGAGAGCATCCTATAACATGGCATCCAGATTTGTAGACATGTTCTCCATCATGCCTCACACCCAGGACTCTCAGAGAAAAAGAAAAAATGTTTCACACTCTGCTTACTGCATGATCCAATTGTTGGTAGTGCTGGGATCTGAACTCAGGGCATAGCAGGACCAATTGGTGAATACTTCAAGGTGAACACACCAGTCTGTGAGCAACTACGGAGTTAGGCCATACCCAGGATTTGATATTGATCCCTAGGGTGGGCCACGATACTCATAAATTCATTATTTAAACATAGGATCTATATTTACATACGTGTGGACAGCATCTTGCATTTGGTGTACTTCTCCTTATTTTCTGCCTTATCCATGGAAGTATTGTGTATTTTACTGAGTATTTTGACAAGTGCTTACATGTATGACAGCCTATTGCCATGGCTACAGGATTTTCTGTTCATTCTCCATCCTAGCTGAGACCCAGGACTTTCACAGGAAAAGAAAACAGGTGAATCGATGGGCTTCTCACATCAGGATTAATCTTTTGGCAGTGTTGGGATTTGAATTCAGGGGCTAGCAGGCCCAAATGGGGAAAGGGTCAAGGTCAGGCCACCAGCCTGTGAGAAACGGAGGAGATACACCATTCTCAGTACCTGACATTGAGTCCCAAGGAGGGCCAGATAGTCAAAAATTCATATTTTAAACGTAGGATCTATATTTACATACATATGTGGACAGCATCTTCCATTCAGCGCACTTTTCCTTATTTTTTGTCTAATTCATGGAGCTTTTGTGTATTTTACTGAGTATTATGACAGGTATAAGTGTGCTGACATGGATGACAAACTGTTCTCATGGTTATAGGGTTGCCTATGCATTCTCCATCCTAGTTGAGACCTGGGATTTTCACAAGAGAGGAAATCATGTGCAAGACCTGGCTTCTGACAGGACAATGAATCTTTGCTCAGTGCTAGGATTTAAACTGAGGTCTGGGTAGCTCTGTTTCACTTTGGGGGTAGGAGAAGCTCACCATCCTTGAAGACTAGAATGTTAGGCCTGGTTCAGGGCCTGATTTGAAGCCCCAGAACTGGACAAAATAACAGGCCTACCTTGTTTAAACATAAGATCCCTTTTTACCTACAGGTGTGGTATAGATCTTGCATTCAGTGTAGTTATTCTTTTTATTTTGTGTTTTATTCATGGATGTATTCTGTATTTTATTAAGAATTGTGATAGATTTAACTGTGCTAACATGGATGATAAACTATTCCCATGGCTATAGAGTTGCCTATATAGAATTCTCCATCCTCGCTGAGACCCAGGACTTTCACAGGACAGGAAAACAGGTGGATTGATTGGCTTCTCCCATCAAGGTGAATCTTTTGACAGTGATGAGATTTGAAGTCAAGGCCTATCAGGCCAAATTGCTGAATGGATCATGGTGAACCCACCAGCCTGTGAGCCACTAAGGAGCGAGGCCATCCCAAGGACCTGAGATGGAGCCCTGGTGGGGGTCAATATAGTCATAAATTCATCATTTAAACAGAGGATCTATATTTCAATACATGGGTGGGTAGCATCTTGCATTTGGTGTAGTCATTCTCTTTATTTTGTGTCTCATTCATTGATGTATTGTGTATTTTCCTGAGTACAGGATGACAGATATAACTGTGATGACCTAGGGGACAACCTGTTCCCATGAGTATAGAGTTGCTTATGCATTCTCCATCCTAGCTGATACCCAGGACTTGCACAGCACAGGAAATCAGGTCTAACGACTGGCTTCTCACATCAGGGTGAATTTTTGGCAGTGCTGTGATTCGAACTTTGGGCCTAGGAGGACCAACTGCCCAATGGGTTCATATGAGCACACCAGTCTGTGAGCCACTAAGGAGCTGGGTCTTTGCCAGGAACAGAGATTGAGCCCCAGGGAGGCCACAATAATCCTGAATGCATCATTTAAACATGGGATGTATATTCACATCCATGTGTGGACTGCATTGTGCATTTAGAGTAGTTATTCTGTTTTGTATGCTATTCATGGATGTATTGTGTATTTTCTTGAGTATATGATGACAAGTATAACGGAACTGACATGGATAACAACCTATTTCCCTGGCCACAACATAGCCCATGCATTCTCCATCCTAGCTGAGACCCAGGACTTACACAGGAAAGGAAAACAGGTGCAACAATTGGCTTCTGACATCAGGATGAATTTTTGGCACTGCTGGGATCTGAACTTTGTGCCTAGCAGGCCCAATTGACGAATGGGTCCATGTGAGCACACCAGCCTATGAGCCACTAAGGAGCAAAGCCATTCCCAGGACCTGAGATTGAGCCCCCAGGTGTGTGTGTGGGGGGGGGGGGCATCGGGAGGGCACACAACAGTCATCCATTCATAAGTTGAAGGTAGTATGAAAATAAGTACATATTTGTATGGAGTAGGAGAGACAGTGACCTGTGTTGGAATCCAATCTACAATGTGTCTACTGATTCATGGATATTTCCAGATGCCTCCATTTCATGACTGTCATTATTGTCACGCTTAATCACCACTTCTTCACAAATAAGTGATACCCCATGAGTCTTGCCTAACATTTCCTACTGACATCATGCAGAAACTACTCATTCAAGGATGAGATCCATTGTATTCCATGATTTTCCTGGTCCAGAAACTAGTATATCAGGATTTCCTGCCATTGCCTTCTCATAGGACGTCTGAATTCAAGCCTCAGGTGTGGAAAACGTACTCCTTACATACATTTTATACTTCTATTCAGATGCTCAATACATATCGTGTGTGGTGTGGTCAGATTTATACTTCCATACAGATGTTCAGTCCATATTGTGTTTGGTGTGGTTATTCATTTTATTTCTTGTTTTATTCATTTATTTACCATTCATTTTATTGACTCTGATGACACGTATGCCATTTATTACATTGTTTACATTCTATTACATAGCATCTAGATTTGTAGATGTGTTCTCCATCATGCCTGACACCCAGGACTCTCCCAAACAAGGAAAATATGTGACACACTCAGATTTTCAATCAAAAATTAAATTTTTGACAATACTGGGATCTGAACTCAGGGCCTAGCAGGCCCAATTCATGAATGTGTGAGTATGAGCACGGAAGCCTCTAGCCAATGACGCTGTCAGGTGATTCCCAGGCACTGAGATCGAGCCTCAAGTTTGGCCAAAAGAGCAATACATAGATAGGCAGACAGTGGGATACAAATAAATATATAGCGTTGAGAACATGGCTCAGAGGTAGAGCGCTTGCCTTGCATGCATGAGGCCCTGGGTTCGATTCCCCAGCACCACATAAGAAAAAGAAAAAAGAGCCGGAAGTGGCGCTGTGGTTCAAGTGGTAGATTGCTAGCCTTCAGCTGAAGAGAAGAGGGACAGAGCCCAAGCCCAGAGTTCAGGCCCCACGACTGGACCCCCACCCCCCAAAAATAAATAAATATTTATTAGTAAAGAGTGTCAGAACCGTCTATATATGATTGAATGACATCTACTACATCCCTACCAACTCTTAGGTATTTATTATATTGCCATTGAAATAATATTATTCTTTTCATGTTTAATAAACTATTAAGATCAATTAGCATCATAGGATTATTGCCTCTATTTTAGACTAGACAAATGCAGGAACTACTCTTTCATTCGGTATTCCTTTGCATAGGAACAAGTCTTTTGTGATCTCCTGCCATTGGTAGGTGTAAGAATCAGGATTAGAACCCAGGGCTGATGTTGTCATTTTGGATTATGGCTTTCCTGATTACCTGCCAGCCATCAGCAATGTTAGGTCAGATCCACTTTGCAACTGTGTCATTCAGAACCAGGATGGTGACTGTGCAAAGAAAAAATTGTAAAAAAAACCCCAGCTCACCACTTTTTATGCTATTCTGCTTTTTTTTTTTTACTTCCTGCAAGCCCACTGGGCCTAGAGTCCCAGGATCAGCTATGGATCCGGAGGCTGCACCCCAGCCTAGGAAGATCAAAGTTGAGGCAGAGTTGCCAAGACCTGAGTTCAAGCCACGTGTTTGGCAAAATTAACTAGCTAACTAACTAACTAACTAAATTAAAAAAAATAAAGCTCCATGGTTTGAAATTTCTGCCAGTTTTCTTTCCTAGCCTGACATTTCAATTTAGCGTCTGGTAAATCCGTAGCAATGTGAGGGAAGGTGCAGAGTTGCCAGTACTTGAGTTCAAACCCCATGCCAAGCCAAAAATAAATAAGTCACTGAGCTCGGCATTGAAAGGTGGTTGTGGAGATGGGAGGGAAGGGATAGTGGGAAAACAAAGAGGCAACAATGCTCAATACGAAATGTTCTCATTACTTAGCTCATGTAACTGTAACCCCTCTGTACAACATTTTTACAATTAAAAAATGTACAAAAACTAATGAGGAGCTCAAGAAGCACTTTGGGGATAATGGAAGGGTATCTGAACACTGTACAAAATTCTACACTGCTTTTTTTAATGTTCAGTATGGAACTGAATAAACATAACTGCTTCCATTACAAACATTAAGTCACTGTCTTGGAACTGGGGCCAATATTTCTGCTACTGATGGGTTTTGAGATCACCGTCCAGGTAACTCTTTTACACCATTTGTGAAGGGGAAGCTCACTGTCCTTGAGGAAAAAAAAAATTCAAGCTAGAGTTGCCAGGGCCTGAATTAAGGCCCTGCAATGGAAAAGGTATTTATATACATGTGTAATATTTGATATATATGTACATATGTATGTTTGTTTCATATTATGATAATTATTATTGATTTTGTATTTATTTTTATTTTATACATTTTATTTTTTATGGTATTTAGTATTATTATAAACATAATATTTATTATGTTTTGTACATCTATTATAAAATTATACACAATAATTTAGGACATTGACTCATTTTTCATTAATACTTTATTAAGTGTTGAATCATGATACATAATTAAATTGAACCATTAGTCACATTCAACATGTGTTTAGAGTCTGCCACCAGTATGAGATTTGTCTTATCTTTGGACAACTTCCTATAGGGATTTTTTCAGATGATTTATACTCAGAAGCCTTTTCTTGAGGATAGGCAAATTGAGGGATAAAATTGAAAGCTTGGGGCTGGGAATGTGGCTTAGTGGTAGAGAGCTTGCTCAGCATGCATGAATGCCAGGGTTTGAATCCTCAGTGCCACATAGTCAGAAAAAGCCAGAAGCTGTGGAATGGCTCAAGTGGTAGAGTGCTAGGCTTGAGATAAAGGAGCTCAAAGACAGTACCCAGGTCCAAGTTCAAGCCCCAGGTCTGGCAAAAACAATAGGCCAGACGCCGATGGCTCATACGTGGAATCGTTCCATCTCAGGAGGCTGAGATATGAAGACCACAGTTTGAAGACAGCCTCGGGATGGAAAGCCTGTTAGACTCTTACCTACAATGAACCCCAAAAGACCCCATGGGGCCCTGTGAGTCTAGTGGCAGAGTGTTCACCTTGAGCTGAAGGGCTCAGGGACGGTGCCCAGGCTTCGATTTGAGAGACACAACTGGAAAAATAGTGAGGGATAATCAAAGTCCTTTTCCTATTTGCTAATTATGAGAATATTTTCTGGAAAATGAACTCTGATGTACAACAGAATTGGAGTCCGAGCTCAAGGTTCAAGTATAGTATATCCATATTCGCAGCATCTCAGACTCTAGCATTATAACCTTGTGTCCTACAGGGTTCTGAACAGTCTATTGTTGAAGGGCTTAATATACTCCCCAAGCTCTATTTGATAAGCAGTTGACTTGTATTGTCAATGTTACTACAGTTCTGAACCTAGCAGAGAACCAATAGCTCATGTCCATCACCCTAGCTCAGGAGACCGAGGTCTCAGGATCACAGGGTGAAGCCAGCCAGGGCAGGAAAGTCTATGACACTCTGACTTCTGCTTCTGAAAGGTGTGTTTCCTCTGTTTCCCTTGGTGATAAGAAGTTACTTGCACTCTCAATGTTCTTAGATTTCTCGAGCTATAGAAGTAGGAAAGAAATATCATTGACCCATCCTGGGTTCAAATGAAGTTCTCAGGATGCAAGACCTAGCTCTGTTAGCAGATGAAGTCCAATGTAACACTGTATTTGAACGACAGAAACCAGTTGCAAAGGCCAGGCTAGGTGCAGAGCCCTCGGCCTGCAGGATTAGGAGGCAGAATGTACACACTCAACAACAGGGAACTGAGCTTCAAAAACACTTATTCACTCCAGGCACAGGCAGCAACGGGGGAAAACCTGTAACATTTGTTACAGTTACACCAGGGTCAGGCTTTTCTCAGCTTCTTTAAACAAGGACTAATTAACCT
Organism: Dipodomys spectabilis; assembly: GCF_019054845.1. Lineage (NCBI taxonomy): Eukaryota > Metazoa > Chordata > Mammalia > Rodentia > Heteromyidae > Dipodomys > Dipodomys spectabilis. Next base: position 4,594,416 of record NW_024870787.1, read on the forward strand.
TCCTCCCTCAGGTGAAGGGAGACTCAGTCTATCTTTAGTTAGCAATAGAGAGCCAGATTAGTGGGGGAGAGGGAAGGAACAGAGTAGAAAAACCCTGTTCTCTGGTCTTAGGGAGTGGGTTTTTGTTGTTTTTTTTTTTTTTTTTTTTTTTTTTTTGCCCGTCACGGGGCTTGAACTCTGGGCCTGGGCGCTATCTCAAGGCAAGTGCTCTACAACTTGAGCCACAGTGCCACTTCTGCTTATGTAGTGCTGAGAAATCGAACCCAGGGCTTCATGCTTGCAAGGCAAGCACTCTACCACTGAGCCACCTTCCCAGCCCCGGGTTTTGACTCTCCATCTATCAGATTTGAAGGCCCTTCTTCATCTCTGCAAATCCATTCTCCTTCCTTCATTCTCCATATCATTAATGCAAATCCCCAGTCCAAGGAGAAGCAGGGTCTTTCTTCTTCTGTCTCCAAGCACCTGATTCTGCCCTCGTGACTCTGGGGGCTCTTGGCTACCTGAGTAGTGGACCAGAGACCATCTCCCTGCTCTGTGGTTGTGTGAAGGTGATGCTGGTTTCCTGGCACACTACAGAAGACTTCATGATTGGGAAGTGTTCCCTTCTTTTCCTGCCACCCAAAACCAGATTCATCTATCAACTTTCTTTTTTCTATCATCTTTCTTTCTTTCTTTCTTTCTCTCTTTCTTTCTCTCTCTCTCTTTCTCTCTTTCTTTCTCTCTCTCTCTTTCTTTCTTTCTTTCTTTCTTTCTTTCTTTCTTTCTTTCTTTCTTTCTTTCTTTCTTTCTTTCTTTCTTTCTTTCTTTCTTTCTTTCTTTCTTTCTTTCTTTCTTTCTTTCTTTCTTTCTTTCTTTCTTTCTTTCTTTCTCTCTCTCTCTCTCTCTCTCTCTTTCTTTCTTTCTTTCTTTCTTTCTTTTTCTACCTACCTACCTACCAACCTACCTACATACCTATCTAGCTATCCCTTTTCCAATCCTTGGGTTGAACTCAAGGCCTAGGCACTGTGTACAGCTCTCTGCTACTTGAGCCACAGCACCAATTCTGGTTTTTTCTGTGTATGTGCTGCTGAGGAATCGAACCCAGGGCTTCTTGCATGCTAGATAAACACTCTCTCACTAATCCACATTCCCAGCCCCCTCATATTTTTCTTAAAGGTAGTTTTACGTAAGTACGCTACCATTTTAAGTTCGCAAGTTTAATTTTCTGAATACCAGTTACTTCTATGAAACCTGATCTTCTCTTCCTCTGCCTGATTTTTGACTGTTCCTGTATTGGTCTCATAATAAAATGTAAATAAAGGCTGCTGAGAGCTTAAGTGTGCATCATATAAGGACACAGGCCTGGAAACCTGGAAGAGAAAAGCGATGGGCCTGAAATGAAGAGAATGATGTAGTGTGCACAATTACAATATCTGAAAAGTAAACCAGTGAATAAAAGCAGAATCATTGCATAGGTATGTTTGCACTCGGGGAGGTAATATATATACACACACATAAGTAGGTAGGGTACTGATACATAAACTTGGCCTTCTATTTTTGAATGTTTTGTGGCCATCCTAAGACTTAAACTCAGGGCCTGATGTGTTCCTGAGCTGTTTTGCTCAAGGCTGAAGCTCTACCACCACCACAGCTCCACTTCCAGCCATCTGGCCATTAATTGGACATAAGCAACTCCCAGGCTTTCCTGCCTGGTCTGCCTTGTATCTCCGGCTCGGTTTTCATTCTCAAAGCTGGAGCTCTACCCTCTGGGCCTCTGCTACACTTCTGTTTCTGTGGTGGTTTATTGGAGACAAGAGTCTCACAGACTTTCCTGCTCAGCTGGCTTTGAATGGCAATCTCTCACTAGGCTTCAAGTGGCTTTACTCAGGGATTCGCCAGAGAGCCACTCCACACAAACCTTTAGTCTAAATCTTGAGAGGTACTACAGAAAAATGGAAACATGAAAATGCTACTAGTGTGTTTTAGATACTTAAAGTTGGAGACACAAAACACTCATAATTATTAGTTCATTTTATAGGCAAAAGGAGCAATGCAGACAGTATGAGGATCGCTCCAGCTTTCAGTCCTCACATCCTGAGACAGTAAATTCACTGCAGCTCAATGCTAACTGACAGAACTGGCATGTCCTGTGGATATTTGCTCCCAAATCCTCTGACACTCATTTCTCACTTTTGGCCTCAAATTTGTGACTAGATGGTAAGATGAGGAGAGAAAATCCTTCTCAGTGAAATCAGCTATAAAGAACATTGGAGTAGTTTACTTATAAATTCAAACCATTGGAATGACCATGTTAAGAAGTCAAATTGTCACGGTGAAAAAATGAAAAAGTAAATTTGTATTTTTTAATTTTTGTCTGCCATGGGGCTTGAACACTGGGACTGGTCATTGTCCTTTTGCTTTTCAGCTCAAGGTGAGTGTTCTACCAATTAAGCCACGGTGTCACATCCCCATTTGTTAGGAAATGAAAAGACTTGGAAAAATTTATATTAAGTGAAGTAAGCCAGGCCCAAAGAAATATAGGTCCCATGGTTCCCCTTATTTGTCATAACTAATATATGTCTGAGACAAACAGAAACTGTCAGATAACTTGATGTTAGTTGAAATGAATCCCACAATAAGGATTCAAATGTTTTTCTTACTTGCAATTGTTACCAACATATTTATAAGATGATTTCTTTGTTGCTTTGTATGTATCTCCACCATCGTATAAGCCCTGCTTTCACTGTATTTGATGTTGATATAATTTGTGGAGGCAAAGGGAAAAAATCACACTGCTTAAATAGGGTTAGAGGTGAACCCATTACACAATTAGATGTAGAAGACATTATGTCGAAAAACGAATTTTACAACTTTGGTGGTGTGGAGGGTTTGGGGAGTGGGGATACAGGTAATAGAGGGGTGTGGGGTGGGGAGGTGGAGAGGTGAAGGGATGGTATGGGGAAACAAAGGAGCAGGCAACAATGCTTGATAAGAAATGTACTCATTATCTTGCCCATGTAGTTGTAACTCCTCCGTATGGTATTTTCACAATAATAAAAAAATTAAAAATTAAAAAAATGAAGAAGAAAAGAAAGAATGTGCCAGTGGCTGCTGACGGTAATCCCCGCTCCTCAGGAGGCTGAGATGTAGAGAATCTGAATTTGAATCCAAACAGCTTAGGAAAGTCCATGACACTATTATTTCTAAGAGATCACAGAAAAACCCAGAAATGAGGCTGTGACTTAAGCTTAATGCAGTACCCTTGAGCAAAAGGAGCTCAGGGACAACACCTAGGCTCATAGTTCAACCCTGGGACCTGCCCCCTCAAAAAGAGCCTGTACTTCTATGTCTTTGTGTATGTATGGATGTATTCCTATTGGTGAAGCTCCTGAGTAGCTATGATGAATGGCACCAAGCTAGAAAATTTGTTTTCAATACAATGAGTTCATAACACAGAGACTTCTTTCCAGACAGTGCATGTTCTGGGGCTTCCTTCACTGTTTCCTGTGGGTTTCTCTGTATCCCACGATTGCTGGAAGAAGTCGCTCTCATTGTCTGGACAGGCAGACAATAAGCCTCAGTCCTGTACCACTGGGTTACAAACAAATCCATCTGGGTCAGATAGTGAGGAAGAGTGTGGGCGGGCTCTGAAGGTCAGGAGAAAAAGGCCTCTTTGTACTCCAAGCTATGTCTATCCCCAGTGCTCTCTCTTAAAATGAAGCCTTCATTTGTGCTACCTCCCATGCCAGGCCAAGTTCTGTGCATTTATCCTGCCTTTGTGGGACTATATTCCGGTGTTCAGATACATGCTCAATAAAATTCAGCAGTTCTTCTGGCAGACAATTAGGGCACTGAACCTAATGAAATGTTTCATTACTGGCGATGATGCGCCTATGATGCCTCTCCTAGGTTTCCAGAAGCTTGGGAAATCCAAGCACATGTCTGATATCACAAAGCTTCCTGTCAGATAAGGCTGGTGAAGCTCATCAGGTTTTGAAACATTTGGCCTCTCCTAGTTGTGCCCTGGGTGGCTGGGTTTTGGGGTTAAACACAGGGCCTGGGTGCTGACCATGAGCTCTGAACAGAAGTGTAGTCCTTTACCATTTTGTGACACAGCTTCACTTCTGCTTTCTCTCTCTCTCTCTCTCTCTCTCTCTCTCTCTCTCTCTCTCTCTCTCTCTCTCTCTCTCTCTCTCTGTGTGTGTGTGTGTATGTATGTGCATACACTAGTCCTGGAGCTTGAACTGAGGACCTGAGTACTGTACTTAGTTTCTCTCATGCAAGGATTGCCCTCTCCTACATGAATCAGGGCTACTTCAGGTCTTTTCCTAGTGATGTGGCCCTGAGAAATCAAGCCCAAGGTTTCATATATGCAAAGCACTCTACCCACAAGGCACATTCCTAGCCCTCTAGTTACGTTTTTGTTAGTTTATTTCTGTCTTTTTTTTGTTTTTGTCAGTTGTAGGAGTTGAAGTCTGGGCCTGGGTGCTGTCCCTGAGCAATTCAGCTCAAATCTTGTGCTCTACCACTTGAGCCACAGAGTCACTTCAGGTTTTCTAGTGGTTCATTGGAGCTAAGTGTCTCAAGGACTTTCCTGCCCAAATTAGCTTTGAACCATGATCCTCAGATCTCATCCTCGCGTGTAGCTAGGATGACCGGCATGACCCAAAAACACCCACCTTCCACTTCAGGTTTCTTAGTGGTGAGTGGGAGATAATAGTCTCATGGTATATTTTATGTCCGTGATAATTTGGAACCCAGATCCTCAGATCTCAACTTCCTGAGACGGCAGGATGACAGACCTCGACTATAGGACCCTAAGCTGTGGCACTTTGCTCCAATGAGGTCGTTGGTTCCACGTGGTGGATTGCTAGTCATGAGCCCAAGAAGTAACAGTCAGTGCTTAGGCCCTGATTTCAAGGTTCATGACTGAGAAAAAAACAAAACAAACAATTGTCTACAGTAGACAACTCATTAGTTTTCAGTAATACATAATTTTGTCCCTGCCATGGGGACATATCTGAGCCTCAATATTCTTGTCTGCATAATCATCTTAGTTGTGGAGCTCTTACAAGGACAGGAAGAAAGAATTCACCCTTTGAAGGAGGACAAAACACATAACATTCTTTTCAGGACTCAGCACACAGCATCCTGTGAAAGACTCAGCACCCAGCACCCAATGAAGGACTCAGCACACTACACACTGTGAAGGACTCAGCACGTAACATCTTGTGCAAGAGTCAACACACAGCACCCCATGAAGGACCCAGCACCCCAGGAAGGACTCATCACATAGCTGTATCCCACAAGCTGTCATTAGTATTAGGGTGCTTTCATCAGTATTGCCATTCTTTCAGAAACACATCACAAAGTGAACAAAGTTCACATCTAATGATTCAGAGGAGTGGGTTTTTTGTGTGTGGGGGGGTCAGCCACGGAGATTGTACTGCCCTAAGAGATTTTGTTTAAGGCTAGAGCTCTACCACTTTGAGCCACAGATCAGAGTTTCACAGACATCCTGCCAGGGCTGGGTTTTAAACCCACCAATGTCAGATCTCAGCCCCCGAGTATCTTGGATGACAGGGGTGAGCAAGCCAGCAGGCATCTGATTCCGTGGCTGGGTTCCAGTGGTATACCTCTGGCTAAATCAGATTAGATGGCAGCTGTCAGCACCAGACTCCTGGTTTGCTCTGTGACGAGGTACTTGAAGTCCTATCCTTATAGAGTTGCAGTCACCACATTCAATCTTTTTGTGGTGCCAGTCCTGGGTTTGAGTAAGTGTTTAGACCCAGCCCTTAACCTTTTATGCTCAAAGCTAGTGCTAGACTGCCTGAGCGACAGCATAGCTTCTGGAATTTTATGTGCATGTGGTAGTGAGGAATCGAATCCAGGACTTTGTATGTACTAGCCTTCACTATACCACTGAGACCCAGGAGTGACAAGTGTATAAACAGATAAATGTGTAGATTGGCATATATATACATAAACATGTATATATGTATATGTATAAAACAAGAGAAAGATGTTTGTATATTATGAAATTACATATCCTATATTACTACCAATATTTACAATTAAATTATTCCTTCCATTTTTAAGTATCATGATTGAATACATAATAAGTATTAGTTGAAAATTAGTCAATGTAGTATAATTGTTGTGTATAATTTTATAATAAACTCATTAACTACTAATTTAATTGTTACTTTTTTAACATTCCATTTGTATGGATGTATATTGGAATGTGTTTCTTAGTATCTCCCACCAATCATTAGTGGCAGTACCGGAATTTGACCTCCAGGCCTAAGTTGAGGTTTGGGGTACGGCTTCCCTAATAGAAAGACAAATGTCAGCATGCAAGGTCGTATACACTTTCTGGGCCTTGTCATTTAGACCCAAGATGGTCGCAATGCAAGGGGAAAAAAAAATGTAAAACCACCTTCTTGAACTTCTCCATTTTATCCTTCTCCTTTTTTTTTTTTTTTGCCTTGCCCAAGATTTGAAATTGGGTCCTAGGATCCCAGGGTGAGCTGTGTCAGAGATGCGAAGATCTGAGTTCAAGCCCCATGGTTGGCCAAGAAAAAGGCCCTGGCTTGGAATTTGCTCCATTTTTCTGGCAGGCCTGGGATTTGAACTCAGGGTCTGGATAATACTGTGGCAATGTGGGTAAAGGGGAAAGGCTCACCATCCTTGAAGACAAGAAATTCAGACCAGTTCCCAGGGCCTGCATTGAAGCTCTAGCACTGGAAAAAATTATCTTCATATATGATATCTATTTACATACATGGTTTCAGTGAGTATGACGTTTAGTACCCTTATTTGTTTAGTATTATTACAATATAACATTTCATTTATTACATCCTAACACATAGGATATATTGGCAAACAGATACCTAGTTAGGTACGTAGGTAGGTAGGTAGGTAGATAGAAAGTTAGATAGATAGATGATAGATAGATGATAGATAGATAGATGATAGATAGATAGATGATAGATAGATAGATAGATAGATAGATAGATAGATAGATAGATAGATAGATAGATAGATAGATAGATAGATGATAGATAGATGATTGATGAATCTAGTCTTGGATGTCAGAAGTAAAGTTGGCAACAATTCCCAGTAATGAGAACTTCTGCAGTGTGCTAGGCCACCAGCATCACCTTCACACAACCACAGAGCAGGAAGACTGTCCCTTTTCCACTTCTCAGGTAGCCAAGGGCCACAGAGACAAGAGGGCAGAACTAGATTCTAACTCAGGTGCTTGGAGAGAGAAGAGATACAGCCCTGCCTTTAGTTGGTCTGAGGATTTACAATAATTATATGGAGAATGCAGGAAGAAGAATAGACTGGCAGAACTAAAAGAAGGGCCTGTATATCTGACAGATGAGTCAAAAAACCACGCCCTAAGACCAGAGAGTAGGATTATTCTACTCTGTTCCTCCCCACTCCCCCACATAACTGGCTCTCTATTGGCAAGCTAAAGATAGACTGAGGCTCCCTTCACCTGAGGAAGGAAGGTTAGTCATTGTTTGAAGAGGCTGAGCAAAGCCTGACACTGGTGTAATTCTAAAAAATGTTTCAGGTTTCCCCATATTTCTGCCTGTGCCTGGAATGAATGAACTGGTTTTGCAGCTCACTTCCCTGTTGAGTGTGTACATTCTGCTCTTAATCTGACAGGCCTGTTCTCTGTACCTAGCCTGGCTTTTGAAACTGTTTTCTGTCTTTCAAATACAGTGTTACACTGGAGTCCTTCCTGCAAATAGTGCGAGGGCTTGGATCCTGAGAACTTCATCTGAACCCAGGATGGGTCAATAATGTTTCTTTCTTGCTTCTATAGCTCAAGAACTCTAAGAACATTTAGAGTGCAAGTACTTCTCAACACCAAGGGAAACACAGGAAGCTCTTGAACATCTTGAACAATTTTCAGAAGTGGAAGTCAGAGTGTCACAGACTTTCCTGTCCTGGCTGGCTTCACCCTGTGAATCCTGAGACCTCAGCTTCCTGAGCTAGGGGGATGGGCCTGAGCTACTGGTTCTCTGCTAGGTTTAGAACTGTAGTGAAATTGACAATACAAGTCAACTGCTTATCACAAAGAGCTTGGGGAGCATATTAAGCTTTTCAACATTGGACCTTTCAGTACACTGTCGGACACAAGGTTACAATGCTAGAGTCTGAGAGGCTGAGCATATGGATGTGCTGCACTCAAACCGGGAGCTCTGACTCCAATTCTGGTGTACATCAGTGTTCATTTTCCAAAGAATGTTCTCATAATTAAAAAGTAGGAAAAGTACTTTGATTAACCCTCACTTTTTTCCAATTGTGTTTCAAACTCAAGATTGGGCACTGTCCATGAGCCCTTCAGCTCAAAGCGAATACTCCACCACTTGAGCCACAGCACCACATGGGGTCTTTTGGTGGTACACTGAAGAGAAGAGTCGAACAGGCTTTGCCTGCCTAGGCTGCTTTGAACTGTGTTCTTCAGCTCTCAGCCTCCTGAGATACTAGGGTTCCAGGTGTGAGCCACTGGCATCTGGCCTATTGTTTTTGACAGTCCTGGGGCTTGATCTTAGGGCCTGTGTACTGTCTCTGAGCTTCTTTTTCTCAAGGTTAGCGCTCTACCACTTGAGCCACTCCACAGCTTCTGGCTTTTTCTGAGTATGTGGCACTGAGGATTCAAACCCTGGCATTCACGCATGCTGAGTGCACTCTTTTCTACTAAGCAACATTTTAAGCCCCACCCTGACAATTTTCCTCCTCACTTGCCTATCCTCAAGAAAAGGCTTCTGACTACAAACCAGCTAAAGAAATCCCAATAGGAAGAAGTCCAAAGATAAGATAAAGCTCATACTTGGGAGAGATTCTAAACATGTGAGGACTGTGACAAATGCTCCATTTAATTATGTATTATGTTTCAACACAATAAAATACTAATGAAAAATTAATTAATGTCCTAAATTATTGTGTATAATTTTATAATAGAAGTGCAAAATTTAATAAATATTATGTGTATAATAATAATAAATACAATAATAAATTAATGAATCAAAGTAAAATAAAATACCAAATCAATAATAAAAATTATAATATGAAATTAACATATGTATGTAAGTATATATCTTATATTCCACATGTATAGAAATATTTTTTTCCTTTGCAGGGCCTTCATTCAGGCCCTGGGAACTCTAGCCTGAATTTCTTTTCCTCAAAGACCGTGAGTTTCACCTTCACCCATGGTGCAAAAAAGTTACTTAGACGGTGGGCTCCAATCCTAGCAATGGCAGAAATACTAGCCCCAGTTCCAAGACAGTGACTTAATTTTTTTAAATGGAAGCAGTTATGTTTATTCAGTTCCATACTGAACATTAAAAAAAATAAAAACAGTGTAGAATTTTGTAGAGCTATTCAGACATCCTTCCCTTACCTCAAAGTGCTTCTCTGAGAACTACAATCTTTTTTTGTACGTTTTATTATTGTAAAAATGTTGTACAGAGTGGTTACAGTTACAGGAGCAAGGTAATGAGTACATTTCCTATTGAGCATTTTTGACTCCTCCTTTTTTTTCCCCTTACCATCCCTTCCCCACCCATCTCCACAACTACCTCCCCCTACCGATGTCAGTGACTTAGTTTTTCATTTTTGGTTGACACTCAAGTAGTGGCAACACTTCCCTCACAGTTCTACAGATTTACCAAGACCTTGAGTTCAAATCCCAGGCTGGGAATGAAAACTGGCAGTAAATGAAAAAGTGGGGGCATTATTTTTTTAATTTAAATAATTAATTTTTTAGTTATTCTTTTTTTTTTTTTGGCCAACCATGGGGCTTGAACTCAGCTTGTGGAAACTCTATCTCAGCTTGGATCTCCCTAGGCTGGGGTGCAGTCTCTGGACCCATATCCGATCCTGAGATCCTAGGCCCAGAGGGCTTTCAGGAAGAAAAAAAAAAAGATGGGAAGCACAAAAAAAATGGAGAGCTGCAGAGGACTGGGTTTTTACAATTTTTTTCTTTACACGGTGACCATCCTGGGTATGAATGATACGGCTGCAAAGTGGACCTGACCTGCTGATGGCAGGTGGGCTATCAGTGAAGCCATAGGCCAACTTGTCAACATAAGCCCTGGGTTCAAATCCCAGTCCTGACACCAATGGCAGGAGATCACAAGAGACTCTTTCCTATGCTTAGGAATACAGATTGAAAGAGTAGTTCATGCATCGGTCTAGTCTAAGATTGGATGCAATAATCCTAGAATGCTGCTTGATCTTAAGTAATAGTTTATTAAGCATGAAAAGAATAATATTCCTTCGATGGTGGTATAATAAATACCTAAGAGTTGGTAGAAACATAGTAGGTGTTATTCAATCATAAATAGACCGCTCTAGCACTCTTTACCTATATCTATTTATTTGTATACCACTGTCTGCCTATTCATGTATCACTGTTTTGGCCAAACCTGACGGTCGATCTGAGCACCTGTGGACCATCTGACAGCTTCATTGGCTAGAGGCTGCCATGCTCAAACTCATCCATTCATGAATTGGGCCTGCTAGGTTCTGAGTTCAGATCCTAGCACTGCCAAAATTTAATCTTGATGTAAGAAGCCGAGTCATGGCAACTCTGCCTCAGCATTGATCAACCTATGTGGGGGTACAGGCATTGGACCTAAAGCTGCTTCTGGGATGCTAGACCCCAGGCCTTGTAGGGAAAACAATGCACAGAAAAAAAAGTGGTCTTTTTATGTTTTCTTCCTTTGTACGGTGACCCTCCTCGGTCTGAATGACACTGTTGCAAAGGGTACTTCACCTTGCATTGCTGTATGATGGCAGACTATCAGGGGAGCCATAGGGCCACCTGACAACATAGGCCCGGATTTTGAATCTCCGTGCTGAAACCAATGGCAGGAAATATTAAGAAACTGGTTTCCATCCATAGGAATAACAGTGACATGTTATCAGTGTCATGGTTGAATGAGTTGATCATGAATGATGCTCCTATAAAATTAGACAGCATCATTTCAGGAGGCTGATTTATTTTATTTATTATTTATGAAGCATTAAAGAATATTATTACTTACAGGAACGCAATAATTTCAGGACACTGGTTGATTTCATTAATAGTTGAAGGATGAAAACAATAACATTAATTTCATGGAGGTATAATAAATATCCAAGAATTGGTATGAATGTAGTCTATATAACTGAATAATGTATAGACATCTCTGGCACTCTATAAGGATGTATATTTATTAGCATACTGCCATCTGCATGTAAATCTGTTCTTAATTTGTTAAACCCTGGGGCATGATCTTAGATCCTGGAAATTGCCTGTCCGCTCAATTTGCCCCAGGATTTTGTGTTGACACTCACCCACTCATTAATTTGGCCCTGTAGGCCACGAGTTCAGTTGCCAGCACTCCCAAACAATGAATCGTTGAGTAAAAACCTGATGGTGATTCAGGTTTTCCTTTTCTGTGAATGTCCTGTGTGTCAGGTATGAAATGAAATACATATGCAGACCTATAACCTATGTAATCAATGTAATAAATGTTCTGTGCACCATAATAGTCAATAAAATAAATGGTCAATAAATAAATAAAACAAAAAACTACACTGAAGGCAATATGGTGTCAACATATATATATATATATATATATATATATATATACATATGTAGTGCAACAGAGTTACCCAGACCATGAGTTCAAATCCCAGGCCTGGCAGAAAAAATGGCACCTCTATACTATGTGAGGTCCATAATGAATATTATGCCTCCATTTTATTAATGTGATTCTTTAAATGCCTCATAAAGTATTAACTAAAATCGATCAGTGTCCTATAATATATTTGTGCATAATTTTATCCTATAATCATTCAAGTACTGCTCATTCAATCATAACATACATCACATTCCGTTGGTAATCATATGGATAGGAAGAAGTTTCTTAGGATCTCCTGCTATTTGGAGGTGGCAGGACCAGGATTCCAACTGTGGGCTCCAGCTTACACCACTTCAACCCAAGGATAGGGATCTCATCGGTCTGTCCAAGGACATCAGCAAGACCAATAGTTAGGCAGGCATCAGTGGCTCTCAGCAGTCCTCCATTATACTTACAAGCTCTGATAGGAGGATCATGGTCTAAGTCACCCTAGGCAGGAAAGTCCTTGAGACCCCTGTCCAACTATAGTGCCAACAAAGCCAGAAGCCCTGTGGCTCCAGTGTGGAGGGCCAGTCTTGAGCAAAAACAGCTCACAGACTGTGGCCAGATCCTGAGTTCAAAGTCCAGGACTGGCAACAAATGGACATACACAGCTATCTTTGCAGCCATCCAACTAAAGCAGGTCACCCTCTTGTCCCCAACTGAATTGGACAGAGTTCCATGGGAAAAGAGCTGGGGGACCTGCTGTCATCATTACTCTGCCCATGCTGCTTGCATAACAGGATTCTGGCCACATCCCCATTCTTTCATGTTTCTTTCTGACCAATGGGATAAAAGAATTGTGGCCATGCCCCATATTCCATGATGCCCAGTAGCACCAGGATTCCCTCTATTAGTTTACACCACTACCAGTAGTTGAGGAAAGTAGAGGTGGCTGAGTGGTGAGCAAGAGACTTGATGTGACTTTGCAGTATAGTAGGATATTGATGCACTAGCCCACCCGTATCTCCCACCCCCTCCCCACCTTCCCGAGGTGCAGGGTTTTAAACCTCAGGCAATGGCCCGCTGCCAGCCGGCCTAAGGCCCAACCTGGTCCCTGCCATTGATCCTCTGTTCTAGACCCATGAGTCCATAATGCTGCCACCTTGGCTGCTTGCCCCACCTGGAGCAGCAGCCAACAGCTTCTCCCAGAAACTCAGGTGAGTGGCTGCCCTAACACCACCCCAGCCCGGGTCAGACACCCCTCTGGGGCCACCATGATCCCCTGCTTGTTTTCCCTCCCTGGCTCTGAAGAGCAACCTTTCTGTCTTGGGCATTTCTGAGATAGAGACTCTATGCTCAGGCTGGGGTGGATCGTGGTCTTCCTATCTGTGACAGGTATGATCCACCAGGCCTGGTCCTCTGTTGGGAGGGTAGACATGTAGCGCCATGCTCAGTCATCAGTTTAGATGGATTATCCTAACCTCTTAGTCCACCACAGGTGAAGCTCTGGGTAGGGCCTCAACCATCGGACATCAGTCTCCTCACAGGACATTTGTGAGGAACCAAGGGATTTATACAGAGGGACCTCTGGAGCATGGCTAGGCAAAGAGGGAGCGGCCTTCAGATAAGGTTCTCAGCAATTCTGTGAGCATATGATAGGAAGATACCCAGAAAGGGCTCAGGTGGGGCCTGTTATTAATCGTGCAATTTGTGGGATTATGAAACAAAACATGTCTCTCTTCCATCATTACCTTGTCCCCATAAGGAAGGGGATCCTTCATTCTGTGGAATTTTCCAGCTGGGGAAACCGAGGCACTGAGAAGCTAGATGACCTATTTATGATGTCAAATTCACAGGAAGCTCAGCCTGACTTCTCTACCATGCTCCCTAGGACAATGGGTGCTATTCAGTTTATTTCTTCTGGTGGGAAGTACACTTTTTGTCAGTTGTGGGGCTTGAACTCTAGGCCTGGACATGGTTCCCCAGCTCCTCAACTCAAGGCTAGTGCTCTACCACTTGAGCACACAGTGCCACTTCCAGTTTTCTGGTATTTCTTTGGAGATAAAAGTCTCACAGATGTTCCTGCCCAGCTGGCTATGAACCATGATCCTCATATCTCAGCCTCCTGTGTATTTAGGATTAGAGTTCTGACCCACCAGCACCCGACTTAACTGTAATTCTTACTTTCTTTCTCTCTCTCACTCTCACAGGTGAGAGAGTGAATGGGTAAATGGGTGCTGGAGGAGGTGACCCAAAGTCCCCATGTTGTTGGTACCCAAAGTGTCCCTCTCATTCTGGAGGTTGGCTGTGGGTCAGGAGCTGTCTCACTCAGACTGTTGAAATAGCTCCACGAGGTAAGCCCCTCTGTGCCCTGGCTAGACCGTGATGGTTATTCATTGTCCATCCAGCCTTACTCAACTTATTGTATTTTATTGTTTTCTACATCATTTTCTAGCACCTGGCCAAAATTATGATACATAAGTATGGGATGAAAATGTAATGCTATCTTAAGAAAGTCATTTAGGGCTCTGTGAATGTGGCTTCATGATACAGTGATTGCTTAGCATGCATGAAACCCTGGGTTCAGCTCCTCAGAAAAAAACCTGGAAGTGGTTCTGTGCCTCAACTGGTAGAGTGCTAACCTTGAGCAAAAACAACAACAAAAAAAAGCTCAGGAATAATTCCCTACCCCTGAGTTTAAGCCCTTGGACTGGCAAAAAAAAAAAAAAAGCATTTGGCTAGTAAATGCAAAATATAAAAACCTTACTTGGAATATATAATTGCCCCTTCCATACTGACACCTGACAATAATCCCTAATTCATTTACTTTACTTATATTAGGATACTGTGTTGAAAAAAGAGTATTGTTTATTAGGTTACAGCAATTATTGCCATGAATATGCTTAGATGTCAGGTGAAGATTAATTCGGGAAATTCAAAGATTCCAGGATTTTGTGTGGTCATTGCTAATCACAAAGAGAAGGGTAGTCTAAGTGAGATTTAGAAATCTTTTTGGTCAGTCATGACACCAAAAAGGCAGAGGGTAATTAACAGTTGTGACAGTAGAGAAGGAATTACTCCAGACCGAAGGAAAAAATGATAGTAACTAAGGTATACTAGAAACTGCTCTAGAGAACCATTTTTAGTTATTGAAGAACTAGTTATCAATCCTCATTGCCCTTAGCATTCTAAATCTCTTAGGCTAGTTCTTAATCTCTGTGTGATAAATGTATCTCCTTCTATGCTGTTCTTTCATACTTGATCTCCTTTGCTTTCTAAAAATCTCAATCTTTTTATATTTCTCTATGAACATTTCCTGATAATGAAAACACCTATACAGATGGCAGAAGATATTAATATAAGGGTCCCATAGCTCACGAGTCATTAATGTAACAACATGGAAAAGGAGGACATATTTATTGCTACCTCAAATTTTCTGAAAAGCTGCAATGTTATCTTTTGGTTCAAATTTCCATTCTTTGGCTACATATTGTCATTCAGTGCACATAAATGCAAATATGAACTGGGTGCTGGTGGCTCACTCCTGTAGTCCTAGCTACTCAGGAGGTTGAGACCAGAGGATTGTGGTTCAAAGTCAGCCTCGCCAGGAAAGCCCATGAGACTCATATTTTCATTAACCATCAGAAACCCAAGAGTGGTAATAGCTAAAGTGGTAGAGTGCTCAACTTGAGCTCAAGAGCTGAGGGACAGTGCCCAGGATCAGAGTTCAAGCCCCATGACCAAGTGCAAATATGAATTTAAATTTCCGTGAAAGGAACAACAAGATCAATAATCTTCCCTAGCAGAAAAAATAATTCCAAAATATTTCAGTACACCTGCTTTTGCTGAGTTATTTAAGTTACAGCTTTCCTTTCTGGACATTGTCTCTTCTTTTAAAAATTGCCAAATATTAGCTTTACAGTCAACTTCATCTAGTATTTCTTGTTTCAAAAGAGAAGACTATACAGTTGATGTCACTTAGCTTTCTTACTATCTTAGTTCAAAACTGACCCAGGCAGGAAAGTCTGTCAAACACTTATCTCTAATTAAACACCAAAAAAAAAAAAAAAAAAAAACCAGAAGTGGAGTTTTGGCTCAAGCAGTAGAGTACTAGCTTTGGGGGCAGATGGGCAGGAAAGTCAACTGTTCAGGGACAGGGTCTAGCCTCATGGTCCAGCACAAACTAAAAAAACAATCAAATTAAAAATCCCAAATATTTCTTTGGGACCCTCCTTAAAGGAGTGCTAGTCTGAGAAGAGCCTCCTTTTGCTGATCATACTCACTGGATTCTGCTTTTTTGGAATCATTATTGCTCTGGAGAACTTAGAACCAGACTAAAGGACTTGATAACTGTCTCCTGCAACAAGAGAATCATCTCAGGGGTGAAATATCCATCCATAATAAAACCTTCATGTCTTTGTTTCTTTGCTGTAGAACACCTTTAAAACAACATTATATTTGTGTTCTATGCTGGCCTTCAAATGGCACATTATTTCTTTTTGTAATACTCTCAAACAGAAGTTTACAGAAAAGTTTTATATGAATATAGAACACACTTGAAAAATCGGGCACAGAATTTCTTTCAAGCCTTGGATTCTTTTCTTATAGGGTAAAAAGGAAAGCACAAGTTAACTTGAACTTTGTCATTCCTCTATATTCAATTCTTCTCCTGGGATCAGTTTCCACATCCAGTAACTGTTACTTTCAGTAACAATCGATGGTGTTGCCTGAGGCATAATGAGTGTTTTCTGGGTTTACTGAAATAACACAAGGACACCTTTGTACCTGAGGTAACACGTGTTTCCGAGACAACTTAGTAAAGGGAAAATATGAAATTTTATTGCTTATAAATACACTATCCATGAGTACATTGACTTCAAACTTTGTAAGTTCTCTGTAAATTAAGGTGGATTTTAAATGGGAAGAAGGTTCTCAGATCATTCTTTTTGTGAGTTTATGTGCTGTGCATTATTTCCCGTGTACATGAGTTAACAGTAAGGGAAACAATAGCAATAATAGGAGAAAGAGAAGTCCTGTGTTTAAGTATAAGGATTCAATTCACTATAGAATGAATGCCAGAGCCTTCCAGCAACAAAAGGGAATACTGATTTATGGGGCAAGGATAAGAAAAAAAAAGACATAAGGCAAAGGTTGGGGTCAGGAGGTCTGCAGCTCAAGACTGCAGCACCTTTTACTTCTAACTTTCCCTAATATATACTGTTAGAGTTCAAGAAGTAGTATAAGGTTACTATAGTCCAGAAAAACAAGGAAAATTTCAGTAAAAACAGAGTGCAGTAAAAACAAGACAAGTTCAGCTGGTTGAAAGTAAAACAAACTCTGCAGACATAGCAAAGCAATCCTGGGCACCTGGTGTCTTTCAAATAAGCCAGTTCCTTGTACGTGCCTTCAAGCGAGCACAAGGGTCAAGATGACCTTTGAACTTTATTGTTGGCTCCCAACAATAAAGGACGCTACAAATAAGACAACATTGATACAATAAAGCCAAGTCCATTATGTAGATTTGTGGGAGTGATATAGAGAAAGAATTACTCCTGCATGGACCACGAAGTATGAGGCCACTCCCTTTCTAAATCATGCTTCCAAATCAAGCAACTTTATAGAAAGTAGAATGGAAGAATAATTCTGGCTCTAATGCAAGTCAGATGTAAGAGCATGGACTTAACTGGAAAAAATGTACATCTTGAGAGAGCAGGGATTATACTAGCAATGAACTGGTGGCTAAAATTACATTTCTTTTTCTTTCCTTCACTTATATATTTTTTTTTTGTTGCTGGTAGTCTTGGCACTTGAAATCTGGGCCTGGGCACTGTCCCTCTGCTATGCAGCTCAAGGCTTATGCTTTACCTCTTGAGCCACAGTGCCACTTCCAGTTTTGTTATAGTTAATTGGAGAAAAGAGTCTCTGGGACTTTCCTACCTGGGCTGGCTTTGAACCCCAATCCTGAAATCTTACCGCCACCCATCTTAAGATTACATTTCTAACACTGTACACTCAGCATATGTAACATGTATGTTCATCTATCTTTATATGAATTCGTGCATTAAAAACTGGGCTACACTTTAGACTTTACACTCACAAATATGTTTGTAGTTCAAAAGTTGATACTACAGGAGAAATAAAACCTAAGAATGTAAAGGAGTCTGGGAAGTTCAGTTTGCATCCAGCCTGGGCAGAGCAGTCTTTGAGACACTATCTATAATTAACCAGCCAAAAGCTGGACTGGAAAAATGCCTCAGGTGATTAAATACCAGTCATGAGCAAGATTGATGAATAAGAGCTAAGGCTTTTGCATACGTACATACAAACATACACATACATACAGAGGCACTATTATGTGCACACACAAATGCACAAATGAAACAACTCTCAGAATATGTAGAAAAGTTAGAAAACAATAGAAAATATGTCCTGAGAAAGACTAGAATCAAGGGATAAGTTTTAATATTAGAAAGTCCTCAAGTGCACTTTCTTCGAAAAAGTTTGAGACTATTACCTAGGTAAGGATCAGAGATAGTAAGAGAGTCATGTAATCAAAATTAAAGGGATTGGATCCATGGAGGAATGAATCAGAGACCCCTGCAGGTGCATCTGAAAATGTTCATATCCTATGTCAAATGTTAGAACATCTTTGAAAATAGTTCATGAACACTCTGAGCAGTCTGTTGGATAATATCACGGGAGAAGTTCAGAATTGCTAGTCTGTATCTAGAGTAAATAAACCAAGAAACTATGGCTGGGCAATGTGATACAAGCCTAAAATTCTAGCATTCAGACTAAGACAAGAGATTAGAGAGTGGAATTACATAGTGATACCTTCCCTGGACCAGGTAGTATAATTTAGTCTTATTAAAACAAACCAAACAAGAAAGAAATACACAGTTGGAAGTCTGGGCTTATTTTGTCACTATGATTTGAGAAGTCAACTTTCTTATTGAAATGCAACTCATATATAATCCTCAGTTGTGTTTTAAATGCTCTCTTCATTACAGAACATTCCTAGATGCAAAATGGCTCATGATTCCCATCCAAAATTTGAAAAAGTAAGTAATCATCATTCTGTTGGATTCCAAAGAAATGATGGATTACAAAAGCTAAATTATAATCTAGATTTAAAATATTTGGTTCTGTAAGTAATTTCATATACTATAGGATACGACAAAATTCTTTTAAAGTAGAGGGTTTAATTGACAAATTCACAAATGATCATGATTTCCCTTAATTGCAATATCTAGTATAGGTATGAGTCAAGCGGAAAAGGTCAGATAATGTGATGTTAGGATAACGAACCCTTAAATATGTCTTTTAATGTTTTCGTTTCTTTCATGCATGTGTTTCTAACGCATTTATAAGATTATTTCTTTGTTGCTTTGTATATCCCTCCTCCACAGTGTCACCCCCGCTTTCACTATATTTGATGTCAGTATAACATGTGGAGGAGATGGGGACAAACAAGTCATTTAAGGATTCAGGTGGACCTGTTGCAACAATGAGAAGTACAAAATGTCATGTCAAAACAAGCTTTACAATGTCGGTGTGGGGGGGGGAGGGGGGTATTATTGGGTGGGGGGAGGGGGGAGGCTGGGAAGGGAGGTGAAGGGTAAACAAAGGAGGAGGCTGCAATGCTTGGTAAGAAATATATGCATTATCCTGCCCATGTAATTGTAACGCCTCTGTACAGTATGTTCTCAAATAAAATAAAATTAAATTGAAAAAAAAGAACTCTAATAACAACAGAAGCTGGAGGGGATGTGGACAGAAGGAAACCTTACTTTATTGTTGGTGGGGGTGTAAACTTGTTCAACCACTTTGGAAAGTAGTATGGAAGTTCCTCAAAAGAATCCACATAGAGCTCCCCTATTTCCCAGCAATCCCACTTTTGGGCATTTACCAAAATGATCACAAACATAACCATACTAAAGCTACCAGCACAACTATGTTTTTTGCAGCATTATTTACCATAGCTAAGATATGGAACCAACCCAGATGCCCCTTAGTAGATGAATGGATCAAGAAAATGTGGTATATATACACAATGGAATTCTATGCCTCCATCAGAAAGAATGACATTGCCCCATGTGTTAGGAAATGGAAAGACTTGGAAAAAATTATATTAAGTGAAGTAAGCCAGGCCCAAAGAAATATAGGTCCCATGGTTTCCCTTATTTGCAATAACTAGTATATTTGTGAGACTAGCAAAAACGGTCAGATAAGTTGAAATTAGGTGAAATGAACCCAAAGATAAGAACTCAAATGGTGTTTTTTCTCTTGCTATTGTTTCTAGCATATTTCTAAGATGATTTCTTTGTTGCTTTGTATGTCCCTCCCCCATGGTATAACTCCTGTTTTCACTGTATTTGATGTTGGTATAATTTGTGGAGGAGAAGGGAAAAATAAATTCTTTAAATAGGGTTACAGGTGGACCCATTGCAACAATCAGATGTACAACACGTTATGTCGGAAAACGAACTTTACAACTTTGACACATGGGTTGGTTTGGGGGGGGGGGAGTTGGGAAGGGATGGTAAGGGGAAACAAAGGAGGGGGCAACAATGCTTGATAAGAAATGTAATCATTACCTTGCTCATGTAATTGTAACCCCTCTGTACATATTTTCACAATAAATATCATGAAATTTAAAAAAAAAAATTCACAAATGATTCTTGTATTTTATAAGCCTAGAATATTCTTTCAAGGGAGTTATAATTAAAACTTAGTTAATAGATAATACCAACAATTCATGTATAAAATGATAATGCGAATAATGTAGACAGAGTTGCCAACAAAGAGAATAATTGTGTGACATCTAATTTCTTCTACCTGTATGTAACAAAGGAATCAGTTTCCTTAATTACGTGCCTCCTTATACAATGAGAAAAAAGCTAGGTTTGGGGGTCGTTTTTTTTTTTTTTATTGGTTTGTACTAGGGCTTGAACTCTGGGCCTGGACACTGTCTCTAAGCTTGTTTATGCTCAAGGCTTGTGCCCTAGCACTTCAACCTCAGTGCCACTTTTGTCTGGCTTTTGCTGTGAAGTTTATTGGAGATAAGAATTTGGGGAATCTTCTTGCCTGTGTAGGCTTTGAACTGTAATCTTCCGATCATAGCATCCAGAATATCTATGATAGTTAAAAAAGAATAAATATAAATAATATTTGCAAGTATTCTGATCTCAAGAATACGTGGGTGAAAAATGATGCAACCTAGATTATTGTGGTGTTCTTTCCAGAACAGGAAGGGCATCACATTAGCATAGGTGTAGTATTTTTTCACAATAGAGATAAGCTATTCTTGATGTGAATTAAGGGAATTTTAAGGGAATGAATTTCCCTTAAAAGTGTTGGGCTAGGATGACTTAATGGCATAAATCTTGATTGATGGTCTTAGATATAATAGCTTACTCTGATAAACAGTCGCTTACTCTTCAAGAATTAATTATTAGAGATGCTTCATAGTTTTATTTTCTACCAGAAACTGCATCTATAGTAGAATTACATAACATGCAAACAGGTACTGTTTTGAATCTCTCAGGTATGGAATGTTCAAAATTTGAAAATGAGTAGTTATCAGTCATAGGAATTTTGAAGAACAAATATATATTCTGTCCTCTTAACAACTTATTTACTTTTAAAAGTTATGGGTTTCCATAGAATTAAACTGTTTTCAGTTTTAGTATGAGTATGTATTAAATATTTTTTTTCAAAATATTGGTAATTATATTGTGAAAATATTGTCTAGTTAGATAACATTCAAGTTGATGGTCCTCTGTTAAAAAGGGGTAATTAATTCTAATTAGATGTCAAATAGAATTTATTTTTAAAAAGTTACTACACTAAGAATAATATTTATTATACCAATACAGTGAAATTTTATTTCATGCAGCTTACTTTTTAAATTTAATTTAATTGTCAATGTGATGTACAGTGGGGTTACAGTAATTGTAATGTAGTGAACACATAACTTTTCAAACTTGTTACCTCTGCTTTCATTTTTCTCACAGTTTTGCTTCACCGCTTCACCTGTGACATGTTGTAATGTACATTTCCAACATATTGTCTTCTGAGTATTACTGTTGCATTGGTTTGCCCTTTGTCCTTTGTCTCGCCATTTTGTTGTTCTCTTACCTTCCCTAATTAAGGTAAATATATACACAATACAAAGGGTACCAAAATCAAATACAGCAGGAGATAAACCATAAGGGAAAAACACACAGAAAATAGAAATCACACAGCACATTAAAAGCAACAACCGCAAATAAAAATTTCTGTTTTCATATCTTGGAGTTCATTTTGCTCAACATCAGCTTATATGTTCATATATATGCATAACAGAGCCACTGGAAAATAATAGTTTCATGGACACTATATCATGAAAATAACATGTGAAATGTTTTTGATGATAAAAGTGGAATTAGGGTTGGTGAATTCATGATTCTGATAAAGGAATTTCAAAAAGTTTTAAAATTATGAAAGGTAAATTTTAATTGTTCAAACATTTTTAACAACTTAGCCTATGAAGAAAATTTAAAATTGTCTGAGAACATAGGCTTTCATGCAAAGAAATCCATGGAGACTTAGCGGATAGAGAGCAATGTGGGTGAAGATGGCTCATTTTCACACTAAACAAACAAACCTCAGAAACCTTGCTATAAATCCTGTAGCTTCCCTTGAGAATTGTCCTTACCAAGGAAATATACTCCCATATGTGAAACAAGGTTGTAGTGGAATTTAAATTCAAAGTTCTTTAAAAAAGACATCAAAATTTGTGAATTGACCTTTAATTACCAAACAGTAATTTCCTGAAAAAGAAAATTTGGGTCAAAATATTTAAGTAGAAAGTGCCCTCCACAATGAAAGAAGATATTGCGTTTACACTTTTCTAATTGTAAAATTTTGCTCAATGTCTTTGCATGTGAAGCACTGAAACACAGAAAAAAATCTGATTGAATACTTCAAACCAATAATTTCACATTTCTAAATAGCTCAAATATATAATATCCTTATTAACATCAGATAGTGAAGACTTCCCTTATTACATAAGCCAAAAAGTTTTGGGATCAGAAAAAAATTTAGCAAATTGAAAAGGTAAGAAAACGGTGTTATTAGAAGACCTAGCTGAGCGTATTGGCTTCAGAAGTGGAGGAAAGCCAAACCTTTTTGACATGGATTGCCTTAATAATTTTGCTACCTAAAGTGATTTTACAGAGCCTATTTGGCTCACTACAATGAAGGACAGATTGAATGAAGACATGAAAATAAATTCCACATCCAAATAAAAGGGTTTTAAAAGAGAAACCATGAAGTTGTAACAGTGGGGGAGGCCTTACAGTCTTTCAGCTTCACAAGACTTGAAGCCAAGAAGGTGTGATTAGTTGGAAATCAGGCAAGAGCTAAGAGGAGGACATAGAAGTAGGACATAGAAGTATTGTCCGTTTTAACAGACCCTGTCATCCAAGGTATGGGTGATTTAACTCTATTCTTCTCCATACATCTTGTTGAGCAAATGCAAGAACAAGAGAAAAATAATCCATTGAAATAATTTTGCAAAGAATGACTTCACTGTTCCTGATATGGCATCTAAGCATCGTGTTAGCAAAATATATCTTTGAGTTTAGAAGTGATTGAAGCAAATAGTGGTAGAGTACTTATTTTTCTGGGCACTTTAGACACAAGAAGACTTTCAAGGTAAAAGAAAAAAAGTATAGCTAAATATTTGTGATCACAGCATCTTGGACTGGTTTTTTGGAGACAAAATTTTACATTAGATTTTGTCCTCATTAACATAGATGTTGGGTTTTTGTGGCAAACAAATGCAAGGGGGAAGTTTAATGGACTCACTTGGACAAGTAAACAGCATGATAGACTTAAAATGGCCATTAATATTTAGGGAATTAGTTTGACCATTTACTTTGCCAGAACAAAGAAGGAAAGATATAATTCCAAATCACTTGACTTAAAAGTATGAAAAAAGAGTAGTGAAGAGAGATGAGAGAAAACATAGAGGACTGTTTTCTCTCCAGTGGAGTAATGGGTTCTTGATCTTGTTTCTTCCATTCTATCCTCACAAGCTATAAAGTATGTTTCAGGAATGGAGTATCCAGTTCAGACAAAGACAACTCGCAGAAGAAAATATTTGTATCAGATATAAGTGATTTATAACCTTAGGCAATCTATTTAAATCTGTTCAAAATTCTCCCCTAACCCAAACTGCCCACTTTGAACAGCTTTGTTTGCTTTTCCCAAGACTGCCCTTCACTATTTAAAATTTAGAGGTCATATTTATACACTCTAGAGATTTCTGTTTCCTTGTGATTTTTATGTGTTTTTGTTTTTCGTTGTGTTTTTTCACTGAATTTCAAAAGGTTGTGCAAGTGTGTTACAATTAAATATGTCCATCTAATTGTCCAATGCTCCTAGATGAGTCACTCCTTCTATGATTCTCAACCAACCCCTTCTCCAAGATTTATTTCAGATTTACCACTTACCTTATCATATGTGTACATTGAGTACTCTAGTTGAGTATTCTTGTTGCCTCTTGTTCCATTATTCATTATTCCATTATTGTACTATTATTCATTTTCTGGTTTCAGTTTCCTGATAGTCATTCTGTTAAACTGTCTGGTAATAATTTGAAAGGTTTATATGCATTCCATGGAGTTTCAATTCTGCATATACTTTAACCGATGTCTGCTTATATTTCCATAATTTATTCATCTGCCATAACAATTTGCAAAAGTTGAGTCGTTAAGCACCTAGACATGATTTTATTCTTATCCATTTCGAAGATTAATCTTTAGTCAACAAGAAAGTTAAAAAATGGCTTAGAATGTATTCCTAACTACCAGCTTTTATAAATGGCTTTGTACAATGGGTTGTGATTATTTTATTTTATATGGGATAATATTAAAATTTACTACTATATAGGAATATGATAGAAATAGAAGACAGATTTCATGTTTGTCATATCTCTGATGAGAACTCATATTCTAAACTTAAAGTCATATTTCTTACTATGTTAGACAGATAGGGAAAAGATGAAACAACATATGATATGGCAACTATTCGTGACTTTTTAAAATATACCTCATTATGTGATGAAATTTACTTCATTAGTCAATGTTTTTGTTTGAAATTTGGGAGGCTTATGTATTTAACACATTTCTGGAAGGCACATACTGAAAATCACAAATGGTGGTGGTAATATTTCTACACTTTAATGAATGGTTGAACCTGTTTCCCATTAGTGCTGGGTAAATAAATCAACTCTATTGTAACTTGCACCCTACTCTTGAAAAGCTTGTAAAGTCACTAACCATCATTTACTTGTCAAATGTTATTTTGGTGAATGTGATTTTAAAAAGTTTATTTGAAAAGGAATATATTTTCACGAGATTAAATGTAGGTTATCATTGGTTTGAGAATGACAACATTTTAATACTACAGGACCAAGTTTTACTGAAGAACCAGTATTTTGAAGCAATAAGGATCTTCTCAATTAATGTTTTTCTGAATTATATTTGACCTCTAAGTCAAGTTTTCCTAGCCTTGGTAGACCAATTATGGATCTATCATTCCAGGAACTTTTTTGGCCTACTTATGCTGGACTGAAATCTTTCATTAATGATTAGAAGAGGGGTATTAAAAATTATTTTATGGCAATTGTGATCTTGTTCACTCATATGGGTTGGTCATCTGTAAATTGAAAGTTTGAATTACTGTACTTTCTCTTAGATTTTGTGATTTCATCTTTCATTTTAAGTTGCCTTGCATTTCACAATTGCTTACTGATAATTCCTCTGTCATAAAGAATCGGGGCCCAGAAATATTATAGGAAATGAAAAATTGAGATGGGTCTTCAATTACTTTCTGTTGGCATGTTGCATGGGCCTAGGTGAGAAGTCTTGCTCTTGTTATCTGATGCTGTAGATACTTGGGACCTGGATCTTAGCACCCGTGGGTTCTGAAGAAGTATAATAGCTTTTAGATATCATATCAGCAAAATTTGGGTATGATCTGTAGGAATGCTTCAGAAATATGGAGAAAAACATTTTGGGACTAGCGAGTTAAAATAATAAACAGAGAAGCAGAGTAAAATTCCTTACAGATTAAAGGAAAACAACAATTTCTTTTACCATGTGAATTCAGAAAAACAAGTACACTTAGAAGGTATCACAAGTTTATACCGAAGACATTGCATCGATACTTTTTATATTCTAATATATATTCTAAGCCTAATTATTTATTATGATGTCATTTTAGTTTTAATGTGCATTTATTTGATGACTGATGATGTTTTTCTTGTGCTTATTTTGCACAAGATATATTTTACTGGTCTCTGATTGATTTTTTTATTTATTTTACTTTTTGTAGTTTTTTTAAAATGTGAAAATACTATATAGAGGGGTTAAAATTACATGGGCAAGATAATGAGTACATCAACAATCCATCCAAAAGATCATACACCACAATCAAACAGGATTCATTCAGGGATGCAAAGCTGGTTCGATATACGCAAAACAATTAAAATAATTCATCAAATCAACAGGAGCAAGGATAAGAACCACAAGCTTATCTCAATAGATGGAGAAAAAGCATTTGACAAGATCCAACACCCCTTTAAGATGAAGGTCTTGGAAAAATCAGGAATCCATGGAACATTCCTCAATACAATAAAGGCTGTATATGACAAATCTACAGCCAGCATTACACTTAATGGTGAAAAACTAAAGCCATTTCCTCTTAACTCAGGAGCAAGACAAGGATGTCCACTCTATCCACTTCTCTTCAATCTAGCATTAGAATGCCTAGCTACAGCAATAAGACCAGATGTAAACATAAAGGGGATCCAAATAGGGAAAGAAGTAAAACTCTCCCTCTTTGCAGATGACATGATCTTGTATTTAAAGATCCCATAGACTCCACTCCCAAATTACTGAAGCTGATTCAAAACTTTGGCAAAGTAGTAGGGTGTAAAATTAACCCTCAAAAATCAATGGCTGTTCTGTACGCCAACAATGAAAAAAGTGTGGCAGAAATTAGGAAAGCAACTCCATTCATAATAGCCCCACAAAAAAAGAAAATAACTAGGAATTAATCAAAGAAGTGAAGGACCTCTATGATGAAAACTTTTAAAACTTGAAAAAGGAAATCAAAACAAAATTTAGAAAGTAGAAAAACACTCCCATGCTCCTGGATTGGAAAGATCAACATCGTGAAAATGGCAATACTTCCCAAGGCTATCTACAAATTTAATGCGATATCTATCAAAATTCCAACTTCATTCTTCAAGGAAATAGAAGAGGCAATCCAAAAATTCATATGGAACAATAAAAGACCCCGAATAGCAAACACAATCCTCAATAGAAAGAACAGTGCTGGAGGAATATCATTAACCAAATTTCAAACTCTACTATAAAGCCATATTAATCAAAAGAGCTTGGTACTGGCACAAGAACAGACCTCAGGACCAATGGAATAGAATTGAAAACCCAGAAATGAACCTACAGACATATTGCCATGTAATATTCGATGAGGGAGCTAAAAAAGTAGAATGGAAGAAAGACAGCCTCTTCAGTAAATGGTGCTGGCAAAATTGGTTAACTACTTGCAGAAAACTAAAGCTAGATCCCTATATATAACCCTGCACTAGAATCAACTCCAAATGGATCAAAGACCTCAAAGTCAAAGCAGACACCCTGAAAAAAATACAGGATGGAATAAGAGAAACCCTAGGACTCCTTGGCCCAGGCAGATATTTTCTTAATAGAGACTCAGAAATGCAACAAATCAAAGAAGGTTGGACAAATGGGATTGCATGAACTTGCAGAGCTTCTGCATGGAAAAGGACATAGCTAGCAAGGTCAATAGAAAGCCTACGGATTGGGACAAGATCTTCACTAGCCATACAATGGACAAGGTATCATATCTAAAATATACCTGGAATTCAAAAAAATTAAATCCCCCAACAACAAATCCTCAAAGAAACAACTGGCCAATAAATAAGTGGACTAAAGACTTAAAGAGAAACTTCTCTGAAGAGGAAAGGATGGTCAATAGACACATGAAGAAATGCTCAAACTCCCTAGCCATAAAAGAAATACAAATCATAACAACATTGAGATACCACCTCACTCCAGGTAGAATGGGTAAAATCAAGAACTCTAAAAACAACAGATGCTGGAGGGGATGCAGACAGAAGGGAATCTTACTGCATTGTTGGTGGGAGTGTAAACTTGCTCTATGCCTCCATCTAATTGATTTTTTTAACATTAAGTTTTCAGAATTCTACGTAGAGTATCGATTTGCGGCATTCTTCAGGTACAAGATTTGCAAATATTTTATCCTTGACTATGGTTACCCTTCATCATCATTGTCGTTGTCGTCGTCATCATCATCATCATCATCACTATTATTATTACTATTATTACTTTTGTACATGTATGTATGCTCCTGAAAATTGAACTCAGGGTCCCTGAGATTTGTTGCATTTTCTTAAAAATTTACCCTTTAAATGATGCCTCACTTCTGCATTTTTGCTGATTAGTCACAGATAAGATTTTCAGGGACTATATTTTGTGTGATGGATTCAAAAAACAATACTCATATCACAGCCTCCCAAGTAGCTGGGATGAGATACATGAGCCCTGTGCTCCCAAATTCTATTCACTACGTTTATATGAGCTTCCACACACCAAATTATTTTACAATTTTATTGAGTTCTACTATATCAAGTCTTTCTTTTTTTCTTTTTATTTTTATTGTTCAAATACTATAGAAATGGGTTACAATTACAGGGACAAGGTAATGAGTACATTTCTTATCAAGCATTGTAGCCCCCTTCCCATCCCTTCCCATACTCTCCCCCATACTCCGTCCCCCCTCCCAATGCTCCCCCCAGCAAAGTTGTAAAGTTCGTTTTCCACATAACGTCTTGTACATCTCATTGTTGCATTGGATCCACCTGTATCCCTATTTTTAAACAATTGTTTTTTCCCTTCCCCTCCACAAATTTACCAACCTCAAATACAGTGAAAGCAGGGGTTATACCATGGGGTTGGGACATGCAAAGCAACAAAGTGATAATCTTATAAATGTGTTTGAAGCAATCACCTGAAAGGGAAAAAAAACAATTAAATACATATCTTAGGGTTCATTTCTCTAACATCAACTTATATGACCTTTTCTGCTTGACCCAAACATGTACTAGTTATTGCAAATAAGGGAAAACATAGGACTTAAGTTTCTTTGGGCCTGGCTTACTTCACTTACTATATTATTTTCCATGTCTTTCCATTTCCTAACAAATGGGGCAATGTCATTCTTTCTGATGTAGGCATAGAATTCCATTGTGTATATATACCATGTTTTCTTGATCCATTCATCTACTGTGGGGCATCTGGGTTGGTTCCCTATCTAAGCTATGGTAAATAATGTTGTAATAAACATAGTCGTGCTGGTAGTTTTCTTATGGTCCTGTTTGTGAGCATTTGGGTAAATGCCCAAAAGTGGGATTGCTGGATCATAGGGGAGCTCTATGTGGAGTCTTTTGAGGAACCTCTATACCGCTTTCCAAAGTGGTTGAACAAGTTTACACTCCCACCGACAATGCAGTAAGGTTACCTTCTGTCCATATCCCCTCCTGCATCTGTTGTTATTAGAGTTCTTTAGTATGGCCATTCTAACTGGGGTAAGGTGGTATCTCAATGTTGTTTTGATTTGCATTTCTTTTATGGGTAGGGAGGTTGAGCATTTCTTCATGTGTCTATTGGTCATCCTTCTTTCCTCTTCAGAGAAGTTTCTCTTTAAGTCTTTAGCCCAGTTATTTATTGGGCAGTTGTTTCTTTGAAGATTTATTGTTGGGGGGTTTAATTTTTTGAGTTCCAGGTATATTTTAGATATGAGACCCTTCTTTGTTATAAGGCAAGTGAAGATCTTCTCCCAATCCGTGGGCTTTCTATTGATCTTGCTAACTATGTCCTTTGCCATGCAGAAGCTCTGCAATTTCATGCAATCCCATTTGTCCAACCTTCTTTGATTTGTTGTGTTTCTGGGTCTCTATTAGGAAAATATCTGCCTGGGCCAAGGAGTCCTAGGGTTTCTCTTATCCCATCCTGTATTGTTTTCAGGGTGTCTGCTTTGACTTTGAGGTCCTTGATCCATTTGGAGTTGATTCTGGTGCAGGGTGATATATAGGGATCCAGCTTTAGCTTTCTGCAAGTAGTTAACCAATTTTGCCAGCACCATTTACTGAAGAGGCTGTCTTTCTTCCATTCTAGTTTTTTAGCTCCCTTATCGCATCAAGTTTTTCTTTCCTATAAGTTTATTGCCTGAGTTAAAAATGCTTCATCTCCAAAATTGTCAAGAAATCTTTCTTTGCTTTACATTTATATTACTCTATTTCGTTTATATGCCATGTTTTAATCTTGCTTGTAGCTAATATTTGAATAAATTGTTATGTTTAAGTCAATGTTCATTTTTTAACTCTCCCCAATACTGTCTAATTTATCACTACTTATTGAAGAGAATGTAATTCGACAAACTTTTGGTTTTACTCCTTATTAATATTCCTTGATAATAATTTTGTGGATTTAATCTGGTGCCTTACAGACCCATTGAACTGTGTAATCTTTCCTCTACAAATGTAACAATTTTACACTAACAGCTTAATATTGGTCAGAGAAATATATTCCAGTTTATATTCAATTGTCAGTGAGTCAAAGAATGCTGGTCAGGTGATTTAGAAATTATCATAAACATAAATATTAATGCCAATCAAAAACTTTAACTTTCCTGAATAAGTTATCAAAAAATACAAATATATATCTCTGTAATAATATACCAACAACCAAAGAACATATGGAAAGGTTATATCATACTTAGACATTGCATACATATAGAGATTAGTAGAAATAGAAACAACAATAAGATATACCTGCACAACAACTATGTAGAAATTGGAATCCTTGTACATTGTGGCTTGTCACTCAAAGCAATATAGTCAGATTGTTAAACACACTGGCAATCATTAAAATATTACACATAGAGTTGCATCTATGATCCAGCATTTGCAATCATAATTTTATATACAATATATATTTCAACATATGTCCAATGAGACACATGTACAAGAATATACATAGCAAAAGTTTTTAGAATACCATATAATAAAATATTGAAATTGCCCTTGAGTACGTTACACAAGTATATACATGAATACAAAACAATATGCTCTATCCATGAAAAAAATTTACATGGACTTACTTACTTGGGAAACACTAATATTGCATGGGAGAAATGGATAAAACAGACTACATTTTCTAATTATATGAGCTTTTTAAAATTGACACATCTGTAGTGGTAGACCATGAAGTAATGGTTGGTCAAGTGGAGAGTAGGTTGAAATGATGACAGGAAGTGTGAGCTAATAAATATTGGAGTATTTTGAGAGGGCAGTGATGATAAAATATTCTAGAACTGAAGGTGATGTTCATAGTACATCTCTTTGACATTCTAAAAATCATTGTACTTTATCAAAGAATTACAGATTGCATTTGCATTAACCTTAGTAAAAATTTTTGAATAGTAGTGAGTGAATCTGAGTGATAATTTAGAATTTAAAATCACAGAATTCTGTAATGTATAAGTTTAGCATGTTGACGAATAAGAGTATAAATAAAATATAATCTGTGACATATCCTCTGAGTGACTATATATGACATTGTGAGTCAGTGAATATTCTACAAAATTAAGTAAATTGAGGGATAAGATAGAATTGAGATGGATGAGCGATAATGAACCTCAAGGTGCATTGTATTCGCCATGAAATGTGGATTAATTGTAGACTGTTTGCCTTGCATGTGTGAAGCCCTGTGTTTGATTCCTCATTACTACATAAACAATAAAGCTTGAATTGGCACTATGACACAAGTCATAGAGTGTTAGCATGAGGTAAAGAAGCTCAAAGACATTGTCAAGGCCCAGGACTAGTCAAAAATAAAAAGGATGCATTGTATTAAGCCGGGCACTAGCGGCTCATGCCTGTTTTACTAGATACTCAGGAGGCTGAGGATTGAGGTTTGAAACCATCCCTGTCGGGAAAGTCTGTGAGATTCTTATCTCCAATTAAAACTTAGAAAAATCTAAAAGTGCTGCTGTGCCTCAAGTGGTAGAGCTCTATCGTTCATTGAAAGGAGTTCAGGGACAGCACTCAGAACTAGAGTTCAAACCTCAGGAGAGAAAAATAACTCACTAAACACTATTCATAAACTGCTTTTTCAAACAGCAATTCCCATACAACAACATAAAGTTAAGTTAAAAATATGATTAGAATAAAATATGAACCATTTTAGGAATAAGACATAGATAGGATTGAAAGGTTGTTTACAGGGGACAAAGTAAATTTTATATCATGCATTATGAGTTGAAATTTGTCCTTCAGTATTCTTACATCATTTATGAAATTGGCAATATATTGTCCATTACGAGTCAATTTCTTTGAGGAACAGATTGCATTCTGCTGTCTTTTCATAGGAAACCATAGAGGTGATATTTTGGCCTCAGTTTTTTTCTTAATTGTGAAAATAACTTACAGGGGTTTACAATTACATGACCAATGTAATGAGTACATTTCTTTTTCTTTCATTTTTTTTTTGGGGGGGTCCAGTCGTGGGGCCTTAACTCTGGGCCTGAGCGCTGTCCCTCAGCTCTTCAGCTCAAGGCGAGTGCTCTACCACTTGAGCCAAAGCGCCAGTTCTGGCTTTTTTCTTTTTGCTTTTGTTGTGCTGAGGAATCGAACCCAGGGCCTCATGCATGCAAGGCAAGAGCTCTACCACTGAGCCACCTTCCCAGCCCCCGTTCTGAAGTTTTTAGTACAATTGTCTTAAGATATAACATAGGTTATTAAAATTAATATTAATCTAGATAACATTTATAATTACTCATAACACTTTTGAGTACAACTGTTGGTATTTTTTTCTATAGCCAAAAGAAATCTTCTGAGTAAAAGAAAGACAGGAAGTTGGAAGAAACAAGAAAGATAGAAAGTTCAAAAGAAAGAAAGGAAGAAGGAAAGAAAGGAAGGAAGAAAGGAAGGAAGGAAGGAGAGAAAGAGAGAGAAGTAGGGATGGAGGGAAGGAAAGAAGGAAGGAAGAAAGGAAGGAACAAAACAATTTAATTTATAAAATCTATTTAGCCCAGAAGAGGCAATCCAAAAATTCATATGGAACAATAAAAGACCCCGAATAGCAAAAACGCTCCTCAACGGAAAAATACTGCTGGAGGAATATCAATACCAAATTTCAAACTCTACTATAAAGCCATAGTAATCAAAACAGCTTGGTATTGGCATAAGAACAGACCTCAGGACCAATGGAATAGAATTGAAAACCCAGAAATGAACCTACAGACCTATAGCCATCTAATCTTCGATAAGGGAGCTAAAACAATAGAATGGAAGACAGACAGGCTCTTCAGGAAATGGTGCTGGCAAAACTGGTTAACTAAATGTAGAAAACTAAAGCTAGATCCTTATATATCACCCTGCACAAGAATCAACTCCAAATGGATCAAAGACCTTGAACTCAAAGCAGACAGTCTGAAAACATTACAGGATGGAATAGGAGAAACCCTAGGTCTCCTTGGCTCAGGCCGAAATTTTCTGAATAGAGACCCGGAAACACAACAAATCAAAGAAAGGTTGGAAAATGGGATTGTATAAAGTTGCAGAGCTTCTGCAGGGCAAATGACATAGCTAGCAAGATCAATAGAAAGCCCACGGATTGGGAGAAGATCTTTACTAGTCATACAACGGACAAGGGTCTCATATCTAAAATATACTTGGAACTCAAAAAATTAAACCACCCAACAACAAATCCTCAACAACTGCCCAATAAGTAAGTGGGCGAAAGACTTAAAGAGAAGCTTCTCTGAAGAAGAAAGAAGGATGGCCAATAGACACATGAAGAAATGTTCAACATCCCTAGCCATAAAAGAAATGCAAATCAAAAAAAACATTGAGATATCACCTCACTCCAGTTAGAACAGCAAAAATCAAGAACTCTAACAACAACAGATGCTGGAGGGGATGTGGACAGCAAGGAACCTTACTTCATTGTTGGTGGGAATGTAAACTTGTTCAACCACTTTGGAAAGCAGTATGGAGGTTCCTCAAAAGACTTCACATAGAACTCTCCTATGACCCAGCAATCCCACTTTTGGGCATTTACCCTAATGTTCACAAAAAAGACCACACTAAAGCTACCAGCACAACTATGTTTATTGCAGCATTATTTACCATAGCTAAGATATGGAACCAACCCAGATGCCCCTCAGTAGATGAATGGATCAAGAAAATGTGGTATATATACACAATGGAATTCTATGCCTCCATCAGAAAGAATGACATTTCTCCATTTGTTAGGAAATGGAAAGGCTTGGAAAAAATTATATTAAGTGAAGTAAGCCAGGCCCAAAGAAACATAGGTCCCATGGTTTCCCTTATTTGCAATATCTAGTATAGGTATGAGTCAAGCGGAAAAAGTCAGATAATGTGATGTTAGGAAAACGAACCTCAAATATGTATTTTAATGTTTTTGTTTCTTTCATGCATGTGTTTCTAACGCTTTTATAAGATTATTTCTTTGTTGCTTTGTATGTCCCTCCCCCACAGTGTAACCCCCGCTTTCACTATATTTGATGTCAGTATAACATGTGGAGGAGATGGGGACAAACAAGTCATTTAAGGATTCAGGTGGACCTGTTGCAACAATGAGAAGTACAAAATGTCATGTCAAAACCAGCTTTACAATGTCGGTGTTGGGGGGGAGGGGGGGTATGACTAGGTGGGGGGGAGGGGGGAGGCTGGGAAGGGAGGTGAAGGGTAAACAAAGGATGAGGCTGCAATGCTTGGTAAGAAATGTATGCATTATCCTGCCCATGTAATTGTAACCCGTCTGTACAGTATGTTCTCAAATAAAATAAAATTAAATTAAAAAAAAATCTATTTAGCCCAACACAAACTTCATCTAATTGATCCTTTAGTAAATTCAACTTTGCAATTTTCACTTCTTTGCATTTTCTCCATGCATGAATGAAACCAAGAAATGAAGGATCATAAATAACCACTTGAATCTGTTTGCATCTGTAGTAATATGTATGCAAATCTTTTTCTCATTTTCTATACATCATCAAATAACTATTTGCATACAATATACACTTAGGTATAAATATTCTAAAAACTGATGAAATCCAAGTATGTCAATATATTATAGAATGTGAATACAAGTATTTATAG
Organism: Dipodomys spectabilis; assembly: GCF_019054845.1. Taxonomy (NCBI): domain Eukaryota; kingdom Metazoa; phylum Chordata; class Mammalia; order Rodentia; family Heteromyidae; genus Dipodomys; species Dipodomys spectabilis. Next base: position 4,629,336 of record NW_024870787.1, read on the forward strand.
TGCTATTAATATTACAGTCTACATGTTATATTAATTATAAAAATGTTATTACATATTTTATCAGAGAAATTAGCATCCTCTGATTTTGGTGTCTGAGTCCTACTAGCAGACCTTAATTAAAATCAAAGGAGATCTGTATTTGTTGGCTCAAACGAATATTTCTGAAAGCAATTGACTCATAGGGGATTGTTCAAATATATCAGAAGGGCCTTAGAAAGTTGTACCACGTTTACATGATTACCTATGATTGATTCAAGAGCCACTAAGCAATCATATTTCACTTTACCATCACTGTAATTATTCCCATTGTAAGAAGAATCATTCACATAAGCCATATGATATAAGCTTGTCCTTAAGTTATTATTTTCTACGAAATTATATCCAAATTATACACTACACTGAGTTAAAGCAAAAGTTGCAAAGTGTATTGGACGATGTAACTCCTTCCATATATACATGTTGAAATTCTATTCCCCTGTCTGGTGACATTAGAATCAACATTTCAGAGATAACACTACAATAATGATCCTGATAAAAGAAGCCTTATATAACTACTCTGACATGTGAATGTCCAGCAAATGATGAACCAGAAATTGGACCCCCATAAGACAAGGAATTGCTTTGAACAACCATTTTTATAATCAATGTCTAAATTTCGAGCATATGGGTAATATACTCCTGATGGTTTTAAAACACTTACTTTGAAGTATTCTCTTATAACAGCTCAAAGGCTGACAAAAGACAAAGTAGTTTTGAGTTAATATCACAAATTCTGATAAAAAGAGATTCATAATGTTTTATTATTTGAATTTTAATCTCCAAGTCTCCAACATAAAATATTTTAAAATGGGAGTTGATTTGAGGTTTAACTCTATTCAACTATCATAATTAATATTTTCAATATTTTTATTATCTTTAAGTAGTTGTACAATGGAATTGCCATTCACTGAAACAGTTTATGGATACAGTGCATCTTGATCAATGTCACCTCTTTCAACATTCTCATCCACCCCTTCCAATCAACCCAGTCCTTATGTACCTCAAGATTATGTTATGGAATTACTTGCCATTTAACCAAGCAGTTTATGTGTACAATGCACCTGAAATTGTGTTACCACTTCAACATCTTCACCCCCATTTCACACTACCCTTTGCTTTGTATATTTCAATTCTGGGAATTATACAATGGATTCTTGTCCGTATTCTATCCTTTTCACCTTCAATTTCCTACCCCACCTATATTGCCCTCCCCAGTTGTCCTGTCTTGTAGTACATATTTACTGGTATTTATTTTGTTGGGCTTTGACTTAGTCTTTTTTGTCTTTTCTTTTTTTGTTTGTTTGATTGTTTCTCCAAAATTTTATTTTAATTTAAACTACAGGACCAGCCAGATATTCTGATGAGAAAGTCACTTTTCCTCAGAGATGGGAAATGCTTCCATGGCATAGTTAACAGCTGTATACATCTCTACTTTTTTGTGTTTATCAAGGAAGCGTTAAAAAAAATCACATTAGGTCACTGACTTAAGTAAAATTAAACCTTTATAACACAAAATTTCCATAGTGTTTTCTAAAGTAGTTGAACAAGATTACATTCTCACCAACAGTGTAATAGAGTTTTCTTTGGGCCACAACCCTATCAGTATCTTTGATTGTTCATTTTTTTTCATAATTACATTGTAACAAGGGTGAGATGAATCTGTGTTGTTTGCATTTGCATTTCTTTTATGGAGAGAGATGTGTCTATTTGTCATTTTTTTTAATTGGTTGTGGGGCCTAAACTCGGGGCCTGGGCACTGTCCCTCAGCTCTTTAGCTCAGGGCTAGCACTTTACCACTTGAGCCACAGCACCACTTCCAACTTTTTCTGCTTATACGGTGCTAAAGAATTGAACCCATGGCTTCATGGATGCAAGGCAAACACTCTACACTGAGCCACCTTCCTAGCCCCTTATTTGTCATTCTTACTTCTTCTAAGAAGTTCTCTTTAAGTCTTTACCCCATATATTAATTGGATTCTTGTTTATGTGAGGGTTTATTTTTGTTGGGCTTAACTTTTTGATCTCTAAATATGGGTTAGTTATGTGAACCCTTGTCTGATGCTTACCTAGTAAAAATCTTCTTCCATTCTGTTCTCCTTTTATATATCCTGCTAACTATTTCCTTTGCCATGAAGAAAATCTTCAGTATGATGCAATTCTATTGATCCAGAAAGAATGAAAATACACCATTAATAAGAAATGGAAAGACTTGGAACAAACTTATACGAAGAGAAGAAAGACAGACTCAGAGAAATATAGATTTCCTAATTTACCTCATTTCTTGTAGCAGAATGTGCCTCTAATTCTGCAAGTAAACACAGTTGGATGGTAAAAGAGAAAACATTACACTTAATTTTATGGGATTCTAAACATTTATACGGTGAGATCAAGGGAGGATGCCCTTTGAATAGGATCACGAAGGCTCAATAGCTATATGAATATTATGATATAAAATAATGTTCATTAAAATGATCTCCAAGAAATGATGAGGTTTTTTTTTAATATTTTGCTTTTTCCTTCTGTGTTGTGATAGTGTTATTTTTTTTAATTTCTGCACCTTTGGTCTTATATGTAAGTTTGGAAAGTGCAAGGGGGAACACAGAAATGGAGGGACAAAGGGTGAACAAATGCATCAGTGCTACTCAATGGACACTACATTATAGAAGAACTATACAACATTTTGGGGAGGGAGGTTGAAAGGGAAAAACTGGGAGACCAAGAAGAAAGAGGGGACACTGTTCAAAAAGAAATGTGCTCACTATGTGACTTAAGTAATTGCAACCCTTCAGTACATCATCTTTATTGTAGCCAGAGTACCTCAATAATATTAGATAAAATATGCTTTAAATTAAAAGTGGTATGAATGTAAAAAGAAACAAAGAAGGACATTAAATATTGATAAACTTTCCATCACAGGGATATAACAATTCTAAATATTCTAGAGCTCCCAAAATCATCAGACAAATTCTACTTACCCTAAAAACATGCATACGTCCAAATACATTGCTGGTTGCTTGAATACATTATTCTTACCTCTGGACAGGCCATCCAGATAAAAATTTAGCAAAAAAAGTCAGAGCTAAATAAATACATTGACAAGCTATACCTAACAGATATCTACAGAATATTTCACCTAGCAGTGTCACAATATATATTCCTCTCAGCAGCCCATGGAACGTTCTCCAAAATAGATCATATCTAGATCACAAGAAAAATATGTCATAATTCAAAAATAAAAAATAAAATTACTCTTTGTATCTTGTCAGTCCACGATGGGACCAAGTTTAATCTCGACATCAAAAGAAATCACAGAAAATTCTGAAACTCGCAGACTGAATAACACATTGCTAAATCATCAGTGACTCACTGAAATGATATGGAAGGAATTTCCAACATTTATGGAATTCAGTGGAATTGAACACACAAAATACTACTACCCCTGGGACACAATAGCACAGGCAATACTCAGAGAAAAATTTTTTGAGTAGATCATCAACAAATTAGAACAATATTGAACCAGCACTAATGATGCACCACTAGGTCCTTGAAAAGCAGGAACAAGCCAAACCAAAACCTGTATACAGAAATAATACAAATTAGATTAAAGAAATAAATGAATCAGAGTCTAAAAAAAATCACAGTCATGATTGAATTTTATCTACTAGTAGCTCAAAAATTTGACAGATTAATGTCAACATAGCTTTTTTCAGAGATAGACTCACCCAGCCCAAATGAGTGAACAAAACAAACTTCTAAGATTCTAAGAAAAAACATTTTGTTTACCTTTTTAAAATAAATTTACTCTGTTGTTCTTATTAAGGTGATTTATAGATGGATTACAATTCCATGAGTCAGTTAATGAGTACATTTCCTTTTGTGAAATGTCTTCATTCCCCTCCCTTGTTCCCAGTCTCACGCTGCTGTCCCCCACCCATGTGTTAAATAGATAACTTTCATCAATGTTCAATGAATTCCATTGCTGCAATTTTTCACTCTTTTCCCTAATGCTCTGTGCCCACCTCCCCACTTTTCTGAAGACGTACAATGAATAGACCAGGCATAAGTTAAAGAAGACCAAATCATCACAAACTATAAACAACAACAAACACAAATCCAAAAAAGAATTTTCTGTTTTCACGACTCACGGCCTGTTTAATTATGTCAATCTTGTTATTTAAATATAATTGCTTTTTATCATAAAGTCAATTCAAGGATTAAGGTGTGATAACATAATTTTCCTTTCTATTTAATAATGCTTTTTATTTTAATATTAAGGTTGAAAATAACCCAATTCAAGTTCTAGTGAAATTTGAAGGTTCAGATTTAAAGTTAAAGTTTCAAAATGGCTAATAGTTCCATTTTGGCAATGAAAATGAAAAACGCATGTTTTATCCTCAAGAATGTCATTATTTCATGTGCAAAGAAGAAACTAAATGCAATATTAATTCAGTGGAAATAAGGAATAAAAAACTTATTCAATGCATCAATTCCATAGATCATGAGATCTATTGATAAAATTAATAAAACTTGTTTTAAGTAGATTACTTAAGACATGAAGTAAGTGATAATTTTCTTTTCTAGGTGTAGTTGATATAGAAATCAAAGCCCAAAGATTCCAGAGTTCTGTGTGTTTGATACATGTGAATTTACACATATGCTTGTCTCATCTCAATATTATTTGAACTGAGAACCGGATTAGAATAAAAAAAATCATGCAAATGTTTAGCTGTATTTTGTGAGTAATATGTTCATTTTATATCTATTTTATTTGAAAAATCTGGAAAATTTATTTAAGTCACATCAACATTAATGAGAAATAAATATCTCCTAGCTCCTTAAAAGAGAATCAATAAAAAAAAAGGAAACAACAAAGAAAAAATTGAACCCCATTTTGTACGTGGTTTTTGTACATTGTGGTGCTTTGCAAGTGTGGATTATGTGACTATCCCATGAATCTTGGCTCAAATCACAAGGGCTAGTAGAAGAAATTTTCAAAATCTAGAGCAGCTAACACAGCTGTGCAGTTGTTTGTAGGTTTCACTACAGTTACAGCTGGACATCAACTGTACAAAGGTACTAATACTACTGATTTGGAGGCAATAATGTGATGAAAAACAAACTTTTATCTTCTTAGATGAAGTTAGAAGACCACACTTTAACAGCTTACTAAACGATCAGCCCTTTGAATAACAGTGCCATTTTTAAGGCACTCTAGATAATTGAAATCCTTCATCCCTGCACAACCATTAATGCCTTTCACAAATCATTGCCGAGGGCAATTTCTAGTTCTATTTGATATTTCAAATGGCTTAGGAGTGACATAAACAGTAATTCAATTTTTGAGAAAACTTAATTTAGATTAAGCAAACAAATCAGATTCAACTCCATAGCATACCCTTTAGGGAAAATGAATTAAGGAATAGGGCATGTACTTTGTTATTTAATATTAGACATTAGGGCAAAATGCCAGAAACAGACTCTGCAAGACGGAAACAGAAGTCTTTGTTAAGATATATTAAACATTACCTAGGGACAAGTAATTTTACCTACATTTTCTATTATATGATGATATATTTTTGTCTGCTAATCAGAAAGACTCAAAAAGATTTTTAATTATGATATGAAAAATGCATCATCATGAATGAATGAAATCAGGAAGTAGATGGCTCAGGAGCTGGTTGGTTCTGTTAAATATTCTCATTAGTTTGAATGATCTGGTGTTTTTGTATGTGCAAAATTATGAATGTATTTTATGTCTGGACAGGAAAGTTTGATTATTAGATCTTTGTCTGATACCCAATGTTAAGAAACTAACCTAAGTCAGAGTGTTAAATATATATGGGTGTGTGCGTGTGTCTGCAAGTTTATATTTAGACGGCAGTACCTTAATTCCCTCAGGGTATATACTTAATTCTATTAGTTATAATACATTAATGACAGTACATTAACATTTTGAGACATATTTATATGTTCCTATGATTGCATGAACAAACTAAAATTTATGTTTTGGCTATGAGTTTTTGAAATGTCAGCTGAAAGTATAAGCATTTGGAATCTTGAGAAAGATATCAATGGCAAACATTTCAGTATAGATCAATTTTAGACAACCCTTGCAAGGATCTGTAATTTATATGAAATGCAACTTTCATTGAATTTCCAAAGCTACAATATTCTAGAAATTTGTAGGAAAACCAGTTAAATTATGGAAACATAAAAGTAATGTGATTATTGTATACAGTTTTACATTTTAGTTTCGTCAAGTAAAAGTACTATTTATTGCTTCTGTATAGGAAGGAAAACTGTAATTATTAGAATTTGTGCCGTATTTCACATTGGGAAACTTTGTCTGTATCAAAAAGTTTATTTCTTTTGTTTCTGCTTTCCTATTCATGATTCTGTTTCTCATAGTATTATTCTAAGGACTTTTTCTTTTTCCCAGTTTGGAGTTGAACATACCTCATGCTCTCAGTTTGTTTGCTAACAGTAGTCAATCTACCATTTGAACCATGTATCCAGCCCAGAAATTTTTGTAGTTAATTGGAGAGATAACCTCATGAACTTTCCTCCCAGCCTGAAAACCATTATCCCTCGAGTCTCATCCTTCTTAATCACTAGGATTATAAATTTGAGTCATGGACCCCAAGAGTCAATGATTTTTCATATCTTATAGATTGCACATGTTTGCTAGTAGTTGTAATAATAAACTACCACAGATTGGGTTTAGGATTAACACTGTAAATACATTGCCTCTGAGTTGGTGGAACTAGAACTGCAAGATCAGAGTTGGCTTCTGATTCCTCTTTCCTTGGCATATTCAAAGCATTCTGCTACTCTTGGAGGAGACTTCAATTTAAATGCTACCTTTGAGATTCTGTTTCCATTTGCAGTCACTTGCTAAGACAATGGGTTTTTGATCTTTAGTATGATTTCAGTGGGACAGAACCCAACACATTACATATTACTTAATTGATAGAAGAAAAACTCTAATAGAAAATTATTTGTTTTGGGCATGGAAGTTAAGGTTATACTGTACAAAATAGTAAAAGAGGTAAAGGTTTTATTAAAGCTTGTAAAAAGAGTATGAAGTCTTGACGTTAGACATGCCAAATTCTTACACTGGCACACCCTTAAATTCCTAGAGGTACCGGAGGATTTAAACTGAAACCCTATACTTGTGAAACAGCATCTCTACTACTATCATACCTGCAGATTATAATTGGATTGCTTACTTTGAGTTAGTATCACTATGCCTGGGCCTGCTTGGACTGCGGTCTTCTTAACACAAGCATAAAACATTGCACCCAGCAAATGGTTAGAATTTCTGAAACATCTGGAACATCTGAAACATTTGTGTCTGGGATCGCCTGGAACTGGAATTCTCTAATCTCTGTTTTCCAAGTAGATAATATTTTAGGTTTGAGCCACTTTAACCAATAAAAGCATACAATTTCAAAATATCTTGATATTGCATATATTTGTGCTTAAAATGTATGGCTAACCTTAATTTTCACCCGCTTTTTTTAGTACTCTGAGTTGAAAACATTGGCATTCTTGATATTAGTGGCTTTGTTTTGGATGGAATCCCATCTCAATCAAAAAATTCTTCCAAAAGTTTATGTCAATAATCATGGAAAAGAAGGCTTCAGGTTGGAAAAAACACACTGTTAATAAAGTTATAAATGCAGTATACTCATAGTGTTAGTCAATGGTTTCTTTAGTGTGAGGAGGAAGGCAGAAATGTGAAAGATGTAAGGTTTCTGTAGAAATACTGTAGCGGTCACTTCAGGTTATCTTCCTTCCCTAAAGCTTGCTTTATTAAAACCCTCTGGGTGCATATTGGTTGGACTGATTAGTAATCTTCTCCAGGAAATGAAGCTGATTTTACAAGGCTGATGGTGTGGTAAATAAAGGAATGATCAGAATAAGCACTGATATTGTCACAGATTGAGCAGATCAGATTAACTGCTGAACAGCAAAACTAAGCAAAGTTTCAAGTCTCATTATTCACATTGGAACATATATAGATAGTACATAAACACATACATATAAATATACATATACATACATACATGAAAATTTAAATAACCAGTAGAATATATAGAAACTTGGTATGACAAGTGTTAATCTATATGAAATTGGTTGCAGGAAAGGTACAGTAAAATATAAATAGTTTAGCATAGATCTTGCATAGATTTTGTAAAGGATGAAAATTTTTCCTTCATTATACACTTTACAAATATCTTTAGAGTTCCGGGAAGATGGCAGAGGAGAAGCTGGAGGCTAAACAAGCTCTCGCATAGAAAGCAGTTTTAGTGTTCCAGTGAACAGTCCTAAGCCAATGAATCACAACAAGTGTGCCATCACAGGACAGGGAATTAGGCCAGAGAGGGAAAATCCAGGCAAGGAGACAGATCTGAGCAATTGCCAGCAGCCACCGCTGCAAGTCGTTGGCCCTAGCCATCATACCTGCAACACAGAGAGTCTGGGATGAAGAAGCCCGATGCGGTGGTAGAGCAGATTCTACTCAACACCAGCAAGAACCGACAAGGAAAAGACATCTTCATCATGCAGTTCGCCGCAGACCAGAGAAGACCCAGGAACCAAGACTCGGCATGAGTAGAAGCCTAACGTCCTCACTCCTTCTCAGGGAGCAGAAGAGGGGAGACCACCCCTTCCCCCCCACTACCAGATATCTCCATCTTTGATACTGACAAAGCTCGGATGAGCTAGCTTCAACTCAGGCCTTGGAAAAAAACTAGAGTCATTTAACAGGTCACAAGAACCTAACTGACCTGCCAGACTCAGCTGCACCAGGGAAAAGTCACCCAGCTCACGGGCAAGCCCCACGAGTGTCTTTCTTCACTGGGTAATCAGAGTCAGAGGCTGCTCCTCCCTTTATCAGTGTCAACAATCAATTGAAATTCAGTAAACAGAAACCCTGAGTGTGGCTCCAGGCTAGGCTCTGTGAGTTTCTCACAAACTAACTGCTGTTTGCTGAAAGGCCTCAACTCTACCTAGTCTCATCACAGCATCTCCAAGACTTGAGGAAATAGCCATCTCCCTCTTTTGTGATACTCAAAGCAGATCTCCCTCCCATTGAACTAACCTGGGAGGAGGATCACAAAATCTTGGGTAAAGCAGAGCGTTTTTCTGCCTGCTCAAACAAACTGACTTAAACCAACCAAGCCACAGGAAAATCAAACACCACAAGCAAACCAGAGACTACAACAAGAGGCTGGTAACAGACACAAGGGAGATGCAGCATCTTCCCACCTCTCCCAAAAAAAAAACAAAGAATTTTTTTCTTTTGTTATTTTTTGTACATTTTATAAAAAATTTTTTCTATAACTTTTTTAAATTTTTAATTTTTACCTTTTTTGGAAAAAATTATTTTCTAGTAACTTTTTTTTCTTCCTCTTATAACTTTTATTTTTATTTTAGGGGTATATGTGTGTGCATTTTCTTTCTTTTTCTTTTAAAAGTTTATTTTATTTTATTTTTGTTTTTGTGTTTAGCTCTACTGAACTTCTGATCTTTTCTCTTTCTTTCTCATTCTTTTCACCTTTTCTCCTCTTTCGTTCTTAGTTATGTGACTTAATTGCTGTTCTTCACATCCTCTGATACACCCATAGTCGATTAATAGACCTTATCCCACATTGTGTACACACTTACTCCAGAAATTTATTACTCAATTCAAAACTTTTTAGACTTAAATTCCTTAATAGCAGTACTACCTATTTCTACCTATATAATATTTTAAGTATTTTTATTTTTAAGTTTTTCACATCTCCTTTATATTCCTCCCCTTTTCTCAATATATCCACGTTCTTCTCTGAATATTTCATATTCAAATCTGTATAATTTTTCAGCATTGCTATGTTAATTTTTAATTTTTACTTTTCTAAATTTTGGGGTCTTCTTTTTCCCCTTTCTCTTTCTTCTTATTTCTCTCTCTCTCTACTTACATCCTATCCAACCTATTTCCTGCTTTATTGTGCCTTAATCCATGATACATAATTAAATGGAAGCATAATTTAATACCTAATAACTATTAGTAATATATGTAATTTAATAATATATAGACATCACATTCAATAATTATATTTATATATTTAAATATACAGTGCAAGATACATCTACATCTTTCTGTATATATATATATATATATATATATATATATATAGGTATTTGCAATAATTTACACACCTATACATTTATATATTGGCCACTCCTGGGGCTAGAACTCATGTCCCGGGAACTGCCTGGAGGTGAATTTTTTTGAGGCTGTGGTGCTTACACTGACCCCATGATGATTTGGGCATTCCAGGCCCTGAGTTCAAATTCCAGCAGTGGCAAAGGCAATAGGTGGAGTAAGAATACAATGTTGACCTGTTTTCCTTTCTGTGGAAATATTGTGTCCTAGGTAAAATATGTAACATTTATGCAAATACATATATGATATGTATTATACAAATGTATATAAATATTATTTTTGCCAGCTCTGGGCTTGGAATTCACACCCTGGAAATGCTCCTGGATTTTTTTTCTTCCAGGGGGTTAGCTTCCACTTCACCCAGAGCACAATAGAGTTACCCAGTTCCTGAGTTCAAATCCAGGTATGGCAGATAAAATGGCCTAAATTCCTAGCCAGGACCTTATCTTATTGGGGGGCAGGCACGGAGCTTGAACTCAGGTCGTCACAACTCTGCCTCAGCCTTGATTACCCTAGGCTGGGGTGCAGCTTTTACACACACAGATGTTCCAGGGATCCTAGGACCCGAGTTCAACTCCCAGCCCTGCAAAAAAACAAACAAACAAACAAAAAAAACCAAGATGGAGGAAGAAATACCAGGAAGTTTTACTCAACAGTTTTACCTTTGTTTCCTTTGCACTGTGACCATCTTGGATCTCAATGACTCGGTTGAAATTGTACCTGACCTTGCATGGCCGAAGGCTGGTGGGCTCTCAGTGAAGCCTGAGCCCAACCCAGACAGCTCGGCCCTGGGTTCGATCATGGGAATGCCAACTACACACAGCTGAAGATCCTAAAGAACTCGTTCCTATCGATAGGAACACTAGTAGAATGTTTGACATGAACTAATTAAATTACTAATTAGCTAGTCTTTCTAGTGTAAGATTGTACACAATAAATATAGGCCATTGATTAATTTAATTAATATTTTATTAAGTCTCCTACCGTGATAAATTAATGGAGGTATAATTTGATACCAAATAATTGGTAATAATAGAATATATAAAAATAAGATATAGACATCATTCTTTATATAAAGTAATACACTAGAATATACATAAATGTATGTCTCTCTACATAAATTTATTTATAGATGCATATACATATACACACTCTGCAGTATACACATCTGCTTATATATTGGCCACTCCTAGGGCTTGATTTCAGGTCCTCAAATTTGCCCGACAACTTCACTCGCATCAGACTGGTGTGTTAACATTGACCCATTCATGAAGTGGGCCATCTAGACCCAGAGTTCAATTCACAGAACTCTCAAAAACTTAATCCTGGTGAAAGAAGCCAATTGTTCCACTTGCTTTCCTTATCAGTGAAAGTTCTGTGTCTCAGGAATGATGGATAATACATAGGCAAATCTATTCCCTATGTAATAGGATGTAAAAAAATTTATACATGTAATCATACTCTCTAAAATATATAATAAATACATAAAAAAAGAAAATGAATAACTACACTAACTGCAATATGCAGTAAACATGTATATGTAAGTATAAATCAGGTATTTAAAATATATACGAATATTATTTTTTCGAGTGCTAGGGCTTAAATTCAGCCCCTGGGCACAGGCCTGACTTTCTTGTCTTCTAGCACGGTGAGCTTCCCCTTCTCCCACAGTGCTGCAGATTTACCCAGACCCTGAGTTCAAATAATAGTCCTGGGAGAAAAAATGGTGTGAATTCCAAGCCAAGGAGCTCTCATAATTTTTAAAATATTTTTAATGTATATATGTATTTTCATTTTGTCAAGTACATGGTTGAAATCAGGGCGTGGCAACTCTGCCTCAGCATTGATCACCCTAGATTGGGTTACAGCCACTGGATCCACAGCCGAACCTGGGTTCCTGGGCCTCAATGGCTGAAAGGAAAAAAAAAATTAAAATGACACAGAATAAAAATACAGAAACTTGCAGATGGCTGCCAGTTTTACATTTGTTTTCTTTTCAAGGTGACCATCCTGGGTCTGAATGACACAGATGAAAAATGTTCATAACCTGGCAATGCTGAAGGCTGGCAGGCTTCTAAGGAAGCCGTAGGCCAACACGGCAACATAGGCCTTGTGTTCAAAGCCGGGTCCTGAACCCTACCAATGGAGGGAGATCCTAAGAGTCTCCTTCCTATTCATAGGAATACTGATGGAAGGTTATGAATGTGAAGTTTGAATTAGTTGTTCCTGAATGATACTACTATAAAATTAGAAAGAGATTTTAGAAGGCCGATGGATTTTAATGAATATTTGTGACACATTAAAAGAATACTATTAATTACATGGACACAATCATTTCGAAACAGTGATTGATTTAATTAACAATTCATTAAGGATGAAAACAGTAATATTAATTACATGGAAGCATAATAAATACCCAATAATTGGTAGGAATCTAGCCTATATAACTGAATAATGTATACACATCTCTAGCACTCTATTAACATCTATATTTATTTGTGTACTGCCATCTGCATGTCAATATGTTCTTATTTTGTCAACCCCTGGGACTCTATCTCAGGTGCTGGAAACAGCTTATCAGCTCCATATGCCACAGGCAGGCGTGCTGATACTCACCCATTCATGAATTGGGCCTTCTAGGCTTTGAGTTCAGATGCCAGCATTCACAAAAATTGAATCGTGGAGTAAGAAGCCCATGGTGACACATGTTCTCCTTTTCTGTGAAAGTCCTGGGTGTCAGGTGTGAAGTTTCATACATAGGCAAATAATCTATATCCTATGTAACAAATGCAGTAAATATTCTATGTGTAATGGCAGTCAATAAAATAAATAGTAAATAAATGAATGAGACGAAAAATAAAATGAATAACTGGACTAAGCGTAATTTGGAGTCAACATACGGGGCTCGATCTCAGGGCCTGGACACCACCTGTCAGCTGAATTGGCTAGAGGCTGCTATGCTGGGAGTCACCCATTCATGAACTGACCTTTGTAGGCCCTGAGTTTACATCACACCACTGCCAAAAATTTAACCTTGGAGTGAGAAGTGGAGCATGACACATATTTTTCTTTTCTGTGAATGTGCTCGGTGTCAGGTAGGATGTATAATTCAGATGCAAATCTATATGCTATGTAATAGGTTGTAATAAATGTAAAAAGTGTCATAGATGGAAGAATTGTCACTATAATAAATGATAAGAGTATTGAAATAGTAGTGAATCCTTCTAGGATAAAATTAGGTGCAATAAGTATAGAGGTGCATTAAGTTTAATCAATGTTTTATTAAGCATTAACAGAATAAAAATTGCATGGAGACATAATTAAATACCTAATTGGTAGTAACACATGATTCATACATAATTTAATTATATATAGATATCTGTCTCATGTATAAAATATGTAATTATATATATGGATTATGTACATATATATACATATATACATATATATATATATATATATGTATATATATATATATATCCCAGCAGGTCTGAGATTCAGAAAAATCCTGAGGTTAAACTGGGAACGGTGCGGGGAGCCCCAGAACATGCAGTGTCTTGAAAGAAGTCTCTGTGTTTTGTGCTCATTGTATTGAATACAAATTTCCTAGCTTGGTGCCATTCATCAGTGCTACTCAGGAGTTTCACCTATAGAAATACATACATACATAGACAAAGACATAGAAGTACAGGCTTTTTTTGAGGGAGCAGGTCCTGAGGTTGAACTATGAACCTAGGCGTTGTCCTCAAGCTCCTTTTGCTCAAGGGTAATGCATTAAGCTTGAGTCACAGCCTCATTTTTGCGTTTTTATGTGATCTCTTAGAAATAATAGTGTCATGGACTGGATTCAAACTGTGATTCTCTACTTCTCAGCCTCCAGAGGACCTGGGATTACAGTCAGCAGCCACTGTCACCTTCTTTCTTTTCTTCTTCACTTTTTTAATTTTATGATTTTTTATTATTGTGAAAATATTGTACAGAGAGGTTACAATTACAAGGGCAAGATAGTTTCCAATACTATCTCTTCCCCTCTCCACCCTCTACTCCCAGCCCCCTACCACCACCATCCCCACCCCAACCCCGCACCCCACCAAAGTTGTAAAGTTCATTTTTCGACATAATTTCTTGTATATCTCATTGTTGTAATGGGTCCACCTGTAAACCTATTTAAACAGTTTGTTTTTTCCCTTCCCCTCCAAAAATTATATCAATATCAAATACAGTGAAAGCAGGTCTTATACCCTGGGAGAGGTACATACAAACCAACAAAGAAATATGTTGGAAAAAAATTGCAAGAAAAAACAAAATATTTGACTCCTTATCTTGGGGTTCATTTCGCCTAATATCAACTTGTCTGAGAGTTTCTGTTTGTCTCAGACATATACTAGTTATTGCAAATAAGGGAAATCATGGGACTTATATTTCTTTGGTCCTGGCTTACTTCACTTAATATAATTTTTTCCAAGTCTTTCCATTTCCTAAAAAATGGGGATGTGACATTGTGGCTTAATTGTTAGAACACTCACCTTGAGCTGAAGAACTGAGCGAAAATGACCAGGCCCAGTGTTCAAGCCCCACAACAGACAAATTTTTTTAATAGAAATTTACTTCTTTAATTTTATAATCTGGACAATCTGACTTCTTAACAAGGTTATTCCAATGGTTTGAATTTATAAGTAAACTATCCAATGTTTATTAGAGCTGTTTTCACTGAGAATGATTTTCTCTCTTCATCTCACCCTCTGGTCTGAGGCCAAAAGTGAGAAATGAGTGTCACAGTATTTGGGAGCAAATATCCACAGGACATGCCAGTTCTGCCACTTAGCATTGAGCTGAGGTAAATTTACTGTCTCAGGATGACAGGAACGAAAGTTGGAGTGATCCTCATACTGTCTGAATTTCTCATTTTACCTATAAAATGATCTAATAATTATGAGTGTTTTGTGTCTCCAACCTGAATTATCTAGAACCCACTAGTAGCATCTTCATGTTTCCATTTTTCTCTAGTACATCTTGAGATTTAGACTAAGAGTTTCTGTGGAGCAGCTCCTCAGCAAATCCCTGAGAAAAGCTACTTGAAACCTCCTCAGGAGATAGCCATTCAAAGCCATCTGAACAGGAAAGTCTGTGAGACACTTGTCTCCAATAAAACACCAGAGAACCAGAAGTGGAGCAGTGGCCCAGGGGGTAGAGCTCCAGCTTAGAGAGAGAAAACCGAGCAGGAGATACAAGCCAGACCAGGCAGGAAAGCCTGAGAGTTGCTTATGTCCAATTAATGACCAGATGGCTCGAAGTGGAGCTGTGGTGGTGGTAGAGCCTCAGCCATGAGCAAAACATCTCAGGAACACATCAGAGCCTGAGTTTAAGCCTTGGGGTGGCTACAAAAAATCAAAAAGAGCAGGCCAAGTTAAAGTATCAGTGCCTACTTATGTGTGTATACATATTACCTCCCCGAGTGCAAATAGACCTATGCAATTCTTCTGCTTTTATTTACTGGTTTAGTTTTCAGATATGGTAGTTGCTCACACTGCATCATTCTCTTCATTTCAGGCCATTTCTTTTCTCTTCCAGGTTTCCAGGCCTGTGTCCTTATATGATGCACACTTAAGCTCTCAGCAGCCTTTATTTACATTTTATTATGAGGCGAAGGCAGCAACAGTCACAAATCAGGTAGAAGAATGGAAGATCAGGATTTGTAGAAGTAACCGGTATTCAGAAAATTAAACTTGGGAACATGAAATGATTGCATACTTATGTATAAACTACCATTAAGAAACAATGAGGAGGCTGGGAGTATGGATTAGTGAGAGAGTGCTTGCCTAGCATGCAAGAAGGCCTGGGTTTGATTCCTCAGATGCACATGCACAGACAAGGCCATAATTGTTACTGTGGCTCAAAGTAGCAGAGTGCTGTAGACAGTGCTCAGGCCTTGAGTTCAACCCAAGAACTGGCAAAGAGATAACTAGTTAGGTAGGTAGATGAAAGAAAGAAAGAAAGAAAGAAAGAAAGAAAGAAAGAAAGAAAGAAAGAAGAGAGAGAGAGAGAGAGAGAAAGAAAGAAAGAAAGAAAGAAAGAAAGAAAGAAAGAAAGAAAGAAAGAAAGAAAGAAAGAAAGAAAGAAAGAAAGAGAAGAAAGAAAGAAAGAAAGAAAGAAAGAAAGGAAGAAAGAAAGGAAGAAAGAAAGAAAGAAAGAAAGAAGGAAAGAGAGAAAGAAAGATAGGTAGAAAGATAGATAGGTAGAAAGATAGATAGGTAGAAAGATAGATAGGTAGAAAGATAGATAGAAAGTTGATAGATGAATCTGGTCTTAGATATCTTGAGGAAAGAAGGGAACACTTCCCAATCATGAGGCCTTCTGCAGTGTGCCAGGAAACCAGCATCGCCTTCACATAACCACAGAGCAGGAAGACTGTCTCTGTCCCATTTCTCAGGCAGCCAAGAGCCCCAAAGTCAAGAGAGCAGAGCCAGGTTCTAACTCAGGTGCCTGGAGACAGAGGAGAAACAGCCCTGCCTCTCCTTGGACTGGGGATTTGCATTAATGATGTGGAGAATGAAGCAAGGAGAATAGACTGGCAGAGGTAGAAGAAGGGTCTTCAATCCTGACAGATGGAGAGTCAAAAACCCACTCCCTAAGACTATAGAGCAGGGTTTTCTACTCTGTTCCTCCCTTCTCCCCCACTAAACTGGCTCTGTATTAGTAATGTAAAGATAGCCTGAGGCTCCCTTCACGTGAAGGAGGAAGATTAATTAGTCATTGTTTGAAGGGGCTGAGAAAAGCCTGACCCAGGTGTAACTCTAACAAATGTTTCAGGTTTCATTGCTTCCTGTGCCTGGAATGAATGAACTGGTTTTGCAGCTCACTTCATTGTTGAGTGTGTACATTCTGCCTCCTAATGTGTTCCTCGGAATGGCCCAGTTCCTTAGTGGCTCACAGGCTGGTGTGCTCATGTAGACCCATTGGGCAGTTGGGCCACCTAGGTCCAAAGTTCGAATCCCAGCACTGCCAAAAATTCACCCTGATGTGAGCAGCCAGTCATTGCACCTGTTTTCCTGTGCTGTGCAAGTCTTGGGTCTCAGCGAGGAGGGAGAATTCTCTATAGGCAACTCTATAGCCGTGGGAATAGGTTGTCATCCAGGTCAACACAGTTATATCTCTCTATTGGTCCTTCGTCCACCCTGCGAAAGACAGATGGGGTCCAAGGAAAAGAAGTGTGCTGCTCATCCATTCCCCAACCTCCCTTAGTCCCGGAGACAATCAGATGCAGTGGGGAGTCAAGGCAAGCAAGAACTTGTTTATTATTACATAGCAAGCCTTTTTAAAGCAAAAGACTTCAGAGCACGGAGGGGGAGGAAAAGAAACCAATCAATCACTGTAAAGGTCACCATATCATATGCTTTTCACCTGGGACCCAGGGTTTAATTGGCCCTAGTGCTTCTGAACTTTCCCTGCCATTCACGAGCTGTTCAGGCACTGACATCACTTTACTTAATAATGGTAGGCAATCAGATTTTAACATAAACAACTCGGGCTCTGCCCACTCACCTTCCTCTCAGTGTCATCTTTGCTGCTCATGTGCCCCACATCTATCATCCTATTCTCAAGAAAATACACAATACATCAATGAATAAGACACAAAATAAAGAGAATGACTATATCGAATGCAAGATGCTGCCCATCCATGTATGGAAATATAGATCCTCTGTTTAAATGATGAATTTATGACTATATTGGCCCCCACCAGGGCTCCATCTCAGGTCCTGAGAACAGCCTAGCTCCTTAGTGCCTCACAGGCTGGTGTACTGACCATGACTGATTCACGAGTTGGGCCAGGTAGGCCTTAAGTTCAAATCTCAGCCCCAAAAGATTCACGTTGATGTAGAAGCCAATCGATCCACCTGTTTTCCTGTCCTGTGAAAGTCCTGGGTCTCAGTGGGGATGGAGAATTCTATATAGGCAACTCTATAGCCACGGGAATAGGTTGTCATCCATGTCAGCACAGTTATATCTATCACCATACTCAATAAAATACACAATACATCCCTGAATAAGACACAAAATAAGAAGAATAATTACACTGAATACAAGATGCATATCACATCTATAGGTAAAGAGAGATCCTATGATTACAAAAGGTGGGCTTGCTATTTTGTCCAGTGTTGGGGCTTCAAATTAGGCTCTGGACCAGGCCTGACATTCTAGTCTTCAAGGATGGTGAGCTTCCCCTTTTCCCAAAGTGCAACAGAGCTACCCAGACCTCAGTTCAAATCCCAGCATTGACAAAAGATTCATTCTGTTGTCAGAAGTCAGGCATTGCACATGTTTCCCTCTGCTGTGAATGTCCTGTGTCTTAACTAGGATGGAGAATGCATAGACAACCCTATAACCATGGGAACAGGTTGTCATACATGTCAGCACAGTTATACCTGTCACCATACTCAGTAAAATAAACAATAACTCCATGAATTAGACACAAAGTAAGGAGAAGAGCACCGAATGCAAGATGCTGTCCACACATGTATGTAAATATAGATTCTATGTCAAAATTCTGAATTTGTGACTATCTGGCCCTCCCTGGCACTCAATGTCAGGTCCTGGGAACGGCCTATCTCCTTTGTTGCTTACAGGCTGGTGTCCTCACCTTGAACCTTTCCCCAACTGGGCCTGCTAGGCTCAGAGTTCAAATTCCAACACTGCCAAAAGATGAATCCTGATGTGAGAAGCCCATCGATTCACCTGTTTTTCTGTCCTATGAAAGATCTGAGTCTCAGCTAAGATGAAGAATGCATGGGAAACCTTATAGCCAAGGAAATAGGTTGCCATCCACGTTAGCACTGTTATATCTGTCACCATTCTCAGTAAAATACACAATACTCCATGGATAAGACAGTAAATAAGGAGAAGAAGTACACCAAATGCAAGATGCTGTCCACACATGTATGTAAATATAGATCCTATGTTTAAATAATGAATTTATGACTATCATGGCCCACCCTGGGGATCAATGTCAGATCTTGGGAATGGCCTAATTCCTTAGTTGCTCACAGGCTGGTGTGTTCTCCTTGAACTATTCGTTAATTGGTCTCCTGCCATTTGGAAGTGGCAGGACCAGGATTCCAAATGTGGGCTCCAGCTCTCACCACTTAAACCTCAGGATAGGGAACTCACCAGTCTGTCCAAAAACATCAGCAAGACCAATGATTAACCAGGCACCAGTGGCTCTCACCAGTCCTCCTTGATACATACAAGGCTGTTATAGGAGGATCATGGTCAAAATCACCCTAAGCAGGAAAGTCCTTGAGACCCCTGTCCAACTTGTGCCAACAAAGCCAGAAGTGGAGCGTGTGGCTCCAGTTGTAGAGGGCTAGCCTTGAGCAAAAGCAGCTCATGAACTGTGCCCAGATCCTGAGTTCATGGTCCGGGACTGGCAACAAACAGACATACAGAACAATCTGTACAGGCATCCAGCTAAAGCAGGTCACCCTATTTTCCCCAATTGGATTGGACAGCTTTCCCTGGGAAAGGGGCTGCTGTAATCTTGATTCTGCCAATTCTGCCTGCATCACAGGATTCCAGCCTCACCTACATTATTTCTTGGTTCTTTCTGACCAATGGGATAAAAGAATGGTGGCCACGCCCACATTCCCTGCTGCCCTATAGTACTGGGATTCCCTCTGTTGGTTGAAACCACTACCAGCAGTTGAGGAAGCTAGAGGTGGCTGAGTGGTAAGAGACTCGAGGACTAGGAGGAGAGGCCTTGGTCAGCCCCACCACGTGCCCACCACTGCCCCGGCCCCCTCACCACCTTCCCCTCAGCACAGCGTTTCAAACTTGGTGCTGCTAGCTCAGAACTGCAGTGCCTCTTTGGAGTCCTCAGTCAAAGGTACAATGGTGTGCTGCCAGCCATCTTGTGGCCCTGATCTAATCATGGCACCCCTGTCCTCTGCTCTGGGCCTGAGTGTCTACCATGTCTCTTCCATCGCTGCTTGCCCTACCCAGAGCAGTTTCCAATAGCTTCTCCCAGCAGCATATGTGAGTGGCCACCACATAAGCCCGTATTCCACGACCCCATATCTCCTCTCCTCCCAACCACCGTGAACCCTGCCTATCCCATGCCCCACAGTCTGGCCAAGGCCCTGCCACAAATGCACCCAAGGGATGGGGGTAAGTGTTGGCCCGAGGTTCCCACTCCCATCCCTAGCAGCCAGAGTCCCAGGAAACGGGGAGATGCAGGGTTGGGTGAGGAGTGGGCACAACAGAGCCCCTGACCTGGATTAGTGGGAGCCACACAGAGGCGTATCTGCACCCTTCCTCTCCCTGGTGAGAACCTGGTGTCTTTAGTCAGAGTTTGAGTGCAGCATGTTCACACCTGCCTTCTGGGGTCTTTTCCTTTTTACTTGGGTGGAGGGTGTTGGATTATGAAGATAGACCCCCCCTTGCTGTGTGAGCCCTTGTCTTCTGTGCTGGGTCACCCTTTCACTTGAAGAGGGTCCCAGAAAAACCCAGTAGGGAGGTGAGGGTTCTGGTGGTTAGAACTGATGTGAATATCTGGGAGGAACGCTCCCGCCCCAACACACACACATACAACTGGCCTGTTCCCTCCTCCCCAGCTGTCAACAGTTCTCGTGGGTGATCACATTTCCCAGCTCTGCCAGCTTCTGCTGGTGCTCCCTGTCCATTTGGTCTCCAACAAACTCAGGAGAGGCACTGCTCTGAGTTTATGTGTGTGTGTGTGTGTGTGTGTGTGTGTGTGTGAGAGAGAGAGAGAGAGAGAGAGAGAGAGAGAGAGAGAGAGAGAGAGACAGACAGACAGACAGACAGACAGGCAGACAGACAGACAGACAGACAGAGGCAGAGATGGAGACAGAGACAGACATAGACAGAGAAAAAGAAAGAGAGAGACAGATCATCTATCTCCTTGTACAGCCTGATGGTGCTCAGGTGAGTGATCAGTTGGAAAATTGCAGGTACTTCATGTTGCCCGGGCTGGCTATTAGCCATGATCTTCATGTCTCAGCCTCCTGTGTAGTTAGGATTATAGGCCTGACCCACCAGCACCTGGCTTAAGTGTAATTCTGATCTTCCTTCTTTCAATCTCTCTCCCTCATAGGAACTGATTTGAATGGGTGCTGGAGGAGGTGGCCCAGCATCCCCAAGTGGCTGGAACCAAGGTTTACCTCTCATTCTGGAGGTGGGTTGTGGGTCAGGAGCTGTTTCACTCATTCTGTTGTACCAGGTCCATGAAGTAAGCCCCTCTGTGCCCTGGCTAGACCGTGACGATCATTCATTGTCCATCTAGCCTTACTGGACTTAGTATTTTGTTCTATGTACTTTTCTAGCAAAAATTTCTATCCAAAGTTATGATACATAGTCACCTAATGAAAATGTAATGGCATCTTAAGAAAGTCATTAAGGGCTCTGGGAATGTGGCTTCATGGTATGGTGATTGCCTAGCATGCATGAAACCCTGAGTTCAATTCTTCAGTACCACATAAACAGAAAAAGAAACACTGGAAGGGATGCTGTGCCTAAAGTGGGAGAGTGTTCCCCTTTAGAAAAAAAAAAAGCTGAGGAATAATTCCCTAGCCCTGAGTTTAAGTCCCAGGACTGGCAAAACAACAACAGCAACAAAAACAAAACAACAGCAACATGTAGTTAGTAAATGAAAAAAAATAAAGAACCCATACTTGGAATATATAATTGCTCTTTCCATACTGATACCTGACAATAGTCCCTAATTCATGTACGTTACCTATATTAGGATAGTGTGTTGAAAAAATGTTTTGTTCATTAGGTCACAGCAATTAATGCCAGGAATGTGCTTAGATGTCAGGTGAAGATTAATTCTGTAAATTCAAAGATTCCAGGGTTTTGAGTGGTCACTTCTAATCAGAATGAGAAAGGGAGTCTAAGTGAGATTTGGAAACCTTCTTGGCCAGTCTTGGCACCAAAAAGGCAGAGGCTAGTTAACAGTTGTGACAGAACAGAAGGAATAACTCCAGATGGAAGGAATAAATGATAGTAACTCAGATATAGCAGAAAGTGTTCCAGGGAATCATTTTCAGTTATTGA
This sequence comes from Dipodomys spectabilis, assembly GCF_019054845.1. Lineage (NCBI taxonomy): Eukaryota > Metazoa > Chordata > Mammalia > Rodentia > Heteromyidae > Dipodomys > Dipodomys spectabilis. The sequence goes on from NW_024870787.1 coordinate 4,651,657, forward strand.
AGAACTTGTTGTCACCTAGGAATATTCCTCGTTGCCTTTAGCATTCTAAACCTCTTAAGCTAGTTCTTAATCTCTGGGTGATAAATGTATCTCCTTCTATGCTGTTCTTTCATACATGATCTCCTTTGCTTTCTAATAATCTGTCTTTCTCTTTCTCTATGAACATTTCCTGACACAAAATACACCTACACAGATGGAAGAGGATGCTAATGCAAGGGTCTCATAGCTCATAAGTCATTAATGTAATAAAATGGAAAAAGAGGACATATTTATTGCTACCTCTATTATTCTGAAAACCTGCAATGTCACATCATTTGATTCAGATTTCCATTCTTTGTCTACTTAATATCATTAACTGCACTAAATGCAAATATGAGAGGGGTGCTGGAGGCTCATGCCTGTAATCCTAGCTACTCAATAGGCTGAGACCAGAGGATTGTGGTTCAAAGCCAGCCTGTTCAGGAAAGTCCATGAGACACTGATATTCAATTAACCACCAGAAATCTGGAAGTACTGCTGTATCTAAAGTGGTAGAGTGCTCAACTTGACCTGAAGAGCTGAGGGACAGCACCCAGGATCAGAGTTCAAGCCCCACAACTAACAAAAATTGCAAATATGACTTTATGTTTCCCCAAAAGGAATGATGACATCAACAGTAATTTTGTAAGCAGAGAAAAAAATTCCAAAATGATTCAGTGCACCTACTTTTGCTGAGTTTTTAAAGTTATGGCTTCTTTGCTGGACATATTCTCTTCTTTTAAAAATTGTCAAATATTAGCTTTATAATAAATTTCATCTTATATTTCTTGGTTTAAGACAGAAGTCCATACGGTTGATGTCACTTGGGTTTCTTAATATCTTAGTTCAAAGCCAACCCAGGCACGAGAGTCTGTCAAACTCTTATTTGTAATTAAACACCAAAAAATCCAGAAGTAAAGTTTTGGCTCAATTAGTAGAGTACTAGCTTTGGAGGTAGGTGGACAGAAAAGACAACTGATCAGTTACAGGGTCCAGCCTCTGAGTTCAAGCCCCAGAACTAGCAAAAACTAAACAAACAAGCAAATAAAAGAAACCCCATGTATTTCTTTGGGACCCTACTTAAAGGAGTACTGGTCTGAGAAGAGGCTGCTTTTGCTGATCATACTCACTGCAATCTGCTTTTTAGGAATCCTTATTGCTATGGAGAACTCAGGACTAGACTAAAGGAATTGATAACTGAATCCTACAACAAGAGAATCAGCTCAGGAGTGAAACATCCACTCATAAGACACGTTAAAGCCTCCATATCTTTGTTTCTTTGCAGTACAATACTTTTAAAACAACATTATTTCTTCTTCTATGCTGGCCTTCAAATGGCACATTGTTTACATTTGTAATACTCTTAACTAGAAGATTGCAGACAAGTTTATGTGAGTAAAGAAGACACTCAAAACAGCCAGATTCCTTCAAGCCTCAAATTCTTTTCTTGTACAGTAAAAAGGAAAGCAAAAGTTCACTTGAACTTTTAAATTCCTCTATGTTCAATTCCTCTCCTGGGATCAGTTTCCACATCCATTAACAATTACTTTCACTTACTTCCAGTAACAATCTATGGTAATATGTTCTTGATCTTGTTTCTTCCATAGTATCTTTAAGCTATCAAGTGTGGCTGAGGACAGGACTATCCAGTTCAGACAACGAGAACTCGAAGAAGAAAGATAAGGTTTGCAGCAGATGTAGGTGATTTATAATCTTAGACAATCTACTTAAATCTGTTGAAAATTCTCCCCTACCCCAAACTGCCCTCTTTTAAAAGCTTTGTTTGCTTTTCCCAAGACTGCCCTTCATTAACTATTTAAAATTTTGAGGGATCATATTCATACTCTCTAGAGATTGATGTTTGGTTGTGATTTTTATGTGTTTTTGCTTTTTGTGTTTTTTCACTGAATTTCAAAAGGTTGTGCAAGTGTGTTACAATTAAATATATCAAATTGTCCCATGCTCCTGGATCAGAGTCACTCCTTCTATCATTCCTACCCCTTCTCTAAGATTTAGTTCTGATTTAACACTTCCTTTATCGCATGTGTACATTGAGTATTATAGCTGTACTTGCCCCTTGTTCTATTTTTCTTTCTTTATTGTGAAAATACTGTGCAGAGGGGTTACAATTACATGGGCAAGATAAGGAGTACATTTCTTATCAAGTATTGTAGCCTCCGCCTTTGTTTCCCCTTCCCATCCTCCCCTCGACCCCCACACAATCTTCCTCCCCCCCCCACCAAAGTTGCAATTTTTGTTTTCAACGTAAGTACTTGTACATCTCCCTTGTTCCATTTTTCATTAATTCTATGTCTTTACTATTATTCCTCTCTGGTTTCAAATTCCTAATAGTCATTCTGTTAAACTGTCTGTTGATATTTTGACAGGTTTATATACATTCCATGGAATGTCAATGCTGCATATACTTGAACTGATGTCAGCTTTTATTTCCATAATTCATTCATCTGTAATAACAATTTGCAAGTCTGGAGACGTGAAACACCTAGACATGCTGTTATTCTCATCCATTTGGAAGATTCATCTTTAGTCAACAAGAAAGTTTAAAAATGGCTTAGAATGTATTCCTAACTACAAATTTTTATAAATGGCTTTGTAAAATAGTGTGTGATTATTTAACTTAACATGGGATAATACTTTATTCTATGTACGAGTTTTGGAAAAAGAAGTAAACTAAAATTTACTACTATAGAGAAATATGATAGAAATAAAAGACAGATTTTATGTCATATCTCTGAAGAGTATCCAAATTCAAGACATAAAGTCGTATTTCTTACTATGTTAGACAGATAGGGAAAACATAAAACAACATATGATAAGGCAATTATTTGTGACTTTTTAAAATGTACCTTATTAAGCGATGAAATTTACTTTATTAGCTAACTTTTGGGTTTGAAATATGGGAGGCTGATCTATTTACCACATTTCTGGAAGGTACCTACTGAACAACAAAAGTGGTGGGTTGTACTATTTCTACAGTTTAATAAATGGTGGAACCTATTTGGCATTAGTGCTGGGTAAATAAATCAACTCTATTTAACTTCCTCTCTACACTTGAAAAACTTGTAATGTCACTAAATATCATCTAATTGTCAAATGTTATTTTGGAGAATGTGATTTTAAAAAATTTATTTGAAAAGGAATACATTTTCAGGAGATTAAATGCATGTTAACATTGGTTTGAGTGTGACAACATTTTTATAGCACAGAACCAAGTTGTACTGAAGTACCTGTGTTTTGAAGCACTAAGGAGCTTTTCAATTAACGTTTTTCTGAATTACATTTGACCTCTAAGTCAAGTTTTCCATGACTTGGTAGACCAATTATGGATCTATTCTTCCAGGAACTATTTTTTAACCAATTTATGCTGGACTGAAATCTTTCATTAATCATTAGAGGAGAGGTACTAAAAATAGTCTTATGACACTTTGAGATCTTGTTCACTCATAATGGCTGGTCATCTGTAAATTGAAAATTTGAATTACAGTACATTCTCTCAGATTTTGTGATCTCATCCTTCCTTTTAAGTTGCCTTGAATTTCACAATTGCTTACTGCTAATTTCTGCATCTCAAGAAATTGGGGCCCTGAAATATAGGAAATGAGAAATTGAGATGGGTCTTGAATTACTTTCTGTTTCCATGATGCATGAGAAGCAGAGTAAAATCCCTTATAGATTAGAGGAAAACATTGTTTTTTACCATGTGAATTCAGAAGATCAGAACACTTACAAAGTATCACAAGTTTATACCGAAGACATGGTACTGATAACTTTTATATTCTAAAATATTTTCTAAACCTAATTATTCATATTCCAATTGTATTTATTGTAATAAATAAATATCAATTTGCCAAATCATCAACTAATTCTAGTAAGTTTCACTGTGTGAAATATGAAATCAGCACATATAAATATAAAATAGATAACTATGTATAATATAATAAAAAGGCACATGTTTTGCATTGTTCTGTTGTGGTTAAGGTTTCAAAGGCAACTATGTTTCAAAATATTATTCTATTTTCTCTAACTTATTGTTTGATAGAGTTAGACCTAAAGCTTTACCATTTGTAAATTTATAGCCTGGAAGCAAGAGGAAACATGGTGATTAAAACATTAACAATTTAAGGCCTAATAATGAGGAGAAACATAGGGACTTCCACTGAAACTATGAAAATATTTGATGATAGAAAGGCAGTAGTGTAATTGCTGCATGGTTGGATGGTAGACAGGCCAAGACATTAGGTAATAAATGCATATGAACAATTTATTCTCCCCCTTGTCTTTAGCTACTTTTGAAATGGTAGGTAAAATAAACAATTATATTTTGATAAATACGTTCTAGTCTGAACAGTTCTGTCTGAAATGTTCATCTCTCTATGATCTCTTGTAACTAAGATTTGTTTTGTTCAAGTAAGACAATCTAGGGTGTCAGGGTAAGAAATTCTGGTTGGTCTGCTCCTACATGGAAGAAGGGTAAAGCATCAGGGAGATATTTGTGCCTGTAAGACCTCATTTGGGAAAATTTCAGCTGTAGAGGTTTAGAAGTAGCTCTTAAACAAGGCTTACTTTCAATCCATTAGCTCCACAAAGGTAACTCAGTTAGATAAATAAGTACATGAAAAAGCCATCACCTTTGGACCTAGCTATAAATTCTTGAAATTACAATCAAATCCCAAATGAAAAAGACTTAAAATAATTATTGACACAAAATATTTCAAATATGAGCAATCGACTGAGCAATATAATTTTTTCCAGGATTCACAGAATTTTAGGGAAATAAGATCAATCGCATTGTTAGGAACAATAAGGTTTCCTTGTTACAAATAGGCACCCAAGGATATAAGCCTGTTTAAAGATTGCATCATTAACTACTTAAATTTAGAGGACACTACATGCTTCAGCAACACGTATACCCAAATTAAAATACAGAGATTAACATGGCACTTGCACAAGGATGATATGAAAATTTGTGAAGTATTGCATATTTTTCATTCTTCAGATTCAAGAAATGAAAAACAGTTATTAAAAAGCTGATTACAAAATTACCAATGTAATAATACATGTAATTCATATAATTAAAAGTTAGTTTGACCTCAGTGTATAAAATCTTCACCTTAGAAAGGCCTTTACATAGCATAACCTTTACAAAACTGTTGAAAATAGACAACTTGGTCGCTTTCTCCAAAGAAATAAAATAGTATAAGGACTTAGGAAAAAAAAGAATCTTAAACTGTTTCTATCTGGAATGCAATCTGAAAGGACATACAAATGAACCTATATATTATAAAACAATGTAGAATTTAGAGTATAAGTAGGAGAGAATAAAAAAAGATTATGGACATTGTACAAACATAGATTATAGAATATTTTAAAATATACTATTTTCAGACAATGACCAGAAATACTTTAGTTTCTCTACTACTCATTTCAAAAGATAAGTTAAAATTATTTCTGATTAAAAAATAACCAACTCTGCAGAAATCATTATAGATGTATATAAAAACTCTTGAATATATTTTGACATCAAATGCAGGCAATTCACTTGGAAGTATTCCACAGAATCCATGAATTTTTACAGTAAGAGATTGTTGTTGCCAGGCGCCAGTAGCCCACGCCTATAATCCTAGCTACACAAGAGGCTGAGATCTGAGGATCTCGATTCAAAGCCAGCCCGAGCAGGAAAGTCCGTGAGATTCTTATCTCCAATAAACCACTAGAAAACTGGAAGTGGAGCTGTGGTTCAAGCGGTACAGCACTCTCTTTCAGCCGAAGAGCGCAGGGATAGCACCCAGGCCCAGAGTTCAAGCCCCACAACCAACCAAAAAACAACAACAACAACAACAACGAGATTTCTTTTATTTAGATTGTGAAAATATTTTGTATGGACATAAAAGGATGGACTGTCATTTTTGAAATTTAAGAAACTTAACCAAACCATTAGGACTGAGGAGAACAATTTGTACAGCCTTCCACAACTTCAAAGATGTAGTGATACATACTTTTCTGTTTGGCCATATCAAATGCAGTTTCTTCCAAGTTGTTCTTCAGGCCTGGATTGACATAAGGGTTCAACAGAAGTAGATCCAAAGTATCTTTGCTATCTCAATACTCAGCATCAAGATGCAAGGGGGTCAAGAGGCCTTTAGTATTGGCATTGGTATCTGCATCATGATGAAGTAAAAAAGAAGCCACACTGGTATTATTCCAGATATATGCATTGTGCTGGGGTGTCCAGCCATCTACAGTTACTGCATCTGCCGCTGAGCCACCAACTCATGGAAAATGTCTAAGTGTCCACTGTAGGCTTCCCAATGAAGTTGGGTATATTCATCGTCATCCCTAGTATTCACATGAGTGGCCTTTTAGGAAAGTAGTCTCCACACTGTAGTAAGCTGATTATTTTCAGCAGCCCAAAGAAAAAATTTGTTTCGATCCTTCTCCATTTAATTCTTGCAATTGATATCATTCCTCACTTGTTCATCTTGTTCCTCATTTTCATCATAATTGCCTAACCGGAGACTTTGAATGCCAATGGGAATAAGGTGTCCATGTATTTCCCTACATAGATTGAACTGGTCAGAAATATCCAGTGAATTTTCTGCATATGTTTTTTCACCATGATTTCTATTCTCTTTTTCCATTATTACTACTCAAAATTATTCTAACTTGAGAGTAGGGAATTTGTGGAGAGCAGAGGAAAAATGTTGCTCAATATTCAAAGGTACAGACTCAAAATGAGGACCATGGGTGTCTTTATGTGCAGCTTATTCTAGGAATTAGAAAATATGAAATAATGACTTCTATAAAAATGATCTGGGAAATGTCAGAGCAGAAAGTGAAATGAGGAAACCAAAAACATAAAAGCAAAATAAATTAGGATAATTATGTAGCAATAATATCATGCTGATTCTGAACTGCTGTTTGTTTGTTTGTTTTTGGGTCCGGGGGTGGGGCCTGAACTCTGGGCTTGGACACTGTCCCTCAGTTCAAGGCTAGCGCTCTACCACTTGAGCCATAGTGCCACTTCCGGCTTTTTTCTTTTTGCTTATGTGATGCTGAGGAATAGAATTCAAGGCCTCAGGCATGCAAGGCAAGCGCTCTACCACTGAGCCACCTTCCCAGCCCGATCTATTGTTTTGATTATATTCTCTAAGAAGAAAAAGCTAGGATAGATAGCAAAGGACTACTAATATGTTTGACTTCTCATTAAGCACCTTCAATCACCAAAATCACATGAAAACAATAGACAGGCCTACTTTATTAGATGAAAACAAGTGTCCAAAAAAAAAAAACAAAAGAATTTAAGTAGTCATGCAAAGGACTTCGATTTTACTACAGCACTATACATTTTTTTATAATGTTGGGTAACAATAAATATTGGATCCATTAGAAAGCTCTTAAAGCTTATATGTTCAATAGTAAGTTCTCTTACACTATATCATGATATTTTTGTGTATGATCTTAAGAAGAAATTTACATTACTAATTTGAATTCCTGACAGAACAATATCATCACTGCACATCTTGCTTTTATCATCTACGTTTTAAATTACTAGTTAAATATGTGCATTATATAAGCATAAAAGAATAATAGAAGCCACGCTGATGGCTCATGTCTTTAATCCTAGCTAATCAGAAAGATGAAATCTTACGATTGAGGTTTGAAACCAGACCAAGAAACAAAAAGTCCAGGGGCTGGGAAGGTGGCTCAGTGGTAGAGCTCTTGCCTTTGAATGCATGAAGCCCTGGGTTTGATTCCCCAGCACCACATAAGCAAAAAGAAAAAAAGGCAGAAGTGGCACAGTGGCTCAAGTGGTAGAGCGCTAGCCTTGAGCTGAAGAGCTGAGGGACAGCACACAGGCCCAGAGTTCAGGCCCCAAGACCGGACCCACACCCCCCAAAAAAGAAAAAAGTAAAAAAATCCATTAGATTCTGATTTGAAGGTAACCAGCAAAAGCTAGAAATGGTCCTGTGGTATAAGCGGTAAAATGCTAGCCTTGAGAAAACTAAAACAAAAAAAAACAACAAATTCTGGGACAGAGCCAGGCCTTAAGTTCAACCCTTAGTATTAGCACCAAACAAATGAATGAATTACTTAATTAAAATAAATTAAGTGGTCACATGTGTCAAGGCAAGTAAAATGTAACACCCGTGGTGAAGGGATTGTGTATTATTTTGTAATGAGGTAAATTATCATTTGTCCTAATCACTAATATTTTATTTGAACTTTTTTGTACAATAAACCCTGAATTTAGCATGCCTGTATATGTGTGTGTGTACATGTGCACACATGTGTGTATGTGTATATGTATGTGTGTGCTGTTGCAATGTTGCTTGCCAATGTGAACAAGTTAAGCCTGAAAAGATCTAACTGTGTTGCAATATTTTATTTATCAGTATCTGTCATGTCATCTCTATGGAACCACCCTTCTGTACATTTTAGTTGTCAAATAATAACATCATCATAATCAAAGCATTTACAACATTAAGTTAGATAAAAGAGACTGCTTTCAGCTCTTATTATATGTTAGGTGAGAAGATACAGACATAATTAGGTAGTAAGTTATTGGTGTAAGCTGATTGTCAGTACAAAATATGTATTTGATCTCTTAAATTGTTTATACATTTAAGATATACTCATGAAGTGGGTTTGACTGACTTGACCAAACAAGTATTACTCTCTGGTTATTCCTGTGAAACACAAGATCGATAAATTCTTTCCAGATTTCTGTTGAAAATAACTTTCTTAGTAAGATCATATCTATTCTAAGAGATAATCAACTCCATATTACATTTGAATATCCCATCTTATTGCCCGAAAATCAGTATTGTGGATATGCTTGTTAGATATTCCTTTCAAAAACAAACAAACAAAATCATGTGTCATCTCCAAATGGTGGATGTATTTGAAGTTGTTTTGTACATGCAAAGGGATCTTCAAGAATGGCTCTTTTGTGGGATTAACTATTGCAACTTTAACAAATAAGGCTTTTTAAATATCTTTTCCAATATAAATATCATTCCAGAGCGAGTCTTAAATTTCTGAAAAAACTTTTGACTATTTAAGTATTATTTCAGTTCATTGACTGTAGAGCTAAAGACATTTCGAAATAAATATTGTTAAGATCTGAAAATGTAAGTAGGTATATAGGCTTTTTATGCATCATTTTATGAAAACCCAATTTTTATGAAAGTAAATGAAATAGAATAATAGAATGTAAGTGAATTTCATAGGCTAATTATTAGTATAACTTTGTTTTCTATTAACACAGTCCTTTGAATGTAGATGATGCAGTTAAATTATTTCCTTTGTGTCTCTTAACTTTAGTTAGTTTTAGAATCTGTATACGTAGAAGAGTGAATTTGTAGTATAAATAAAGGTCTTTAAAATGATTAGGATTAATCTTGTGTTTTGTGTCCTACGCCCAAGAAAATAAGTTATTTTCAAGTGTTAATAGTTTATCATCATCATTATCATTATCATAATACATTTTGAAAAAATGCAGTAGTATTGATGTCTTTTTAAACCAATTGTATTCACAAGTTGGAGAGTCTTAAATTCATACGTAAGTCTTGGTGTCTATGAGTTTTAACCTCTTGTTCCTAACATTAATTAATTAATGATAGGTCAGACTGCATTTTGGGGTATATGAAACGTAAAATATTTATCTGGGTTCAAATGTGATTTTTATATCAGTCTTGCTTTAAGAACATTTTAAAGTAATACATTTCTCTCAAAATGTTGGGTGTAAAAGCAATCAAAATACTTCTAATGGTAAACAACTTAGGTGAGCAATGTGGAAATGATTGTTTCCATAAGATCTGCAGTCTGTTTCCAACAGGATTTGGCAGGTCGTTCTTTCACTATGACTGTGTTAAACAGAGATGTGGTCCCCAGGCAGTGCAGAGTTCAGTCATGGGATAGTATATGATTTCTACTATTTTCAGCGAGAAATCAAGAATGTTATAGTTTAGCAGTTCCTTTCGCCAGGGAAGTATAAATTGATTATGAACTTAGAGTTTTCATATTACAGTTACTTATTTTCTTTTTTTTTCTTTTTTTCTTTTTTTTTGGTCAGTCATGAGGCTTGAACTCTGGGCTTGGGCAGTGTCCCTGTGCTCTTCCACTCAAGGTGAACGCTCTGCCTCTTGAGCCACAGTGCCACTTCCAGTTTAGTAGTGGTTTATTAGAGATAAGAGTCTCACAGTCTTTCTTGCCCGGGCTGGCTTTGAACTGTGATCCTCAGATCTCAGCCCCCTGACTAGCTTGGATTTCAGACGTGAGCCACCGGCATCTACCTGTTAAATATTTCCTAACAAAGTTAAAGGGAGAGATTATTAGAGTGTGCCCAACAATTTTGGGCAATTTTCTTAGAATTAGTAGACTGAATGCTGGTATTTTAGTCATAAAATAGAATGAGTTTATTTGATATGGTGGGAATGAGCCACATGCTAACACTTACCATGTGTGCAATGTTGTAATAGTAATTCCAACTCAGAAGTCTTCAATATCATCATCTGAGAATTAAAATAGAAGTAGTTCCATTTTATGGTATTATTGTGAGTATTAAATTAGATATCATAGGTAAAGTGCTTGGAAAAACAAGCAGTATTTGATACTTTCTACTTGTTATTTTATAATGTGATGATTCTAATATTTTTACTGTGATTTTTATATTGTGTCTATTTAGGATATGCAATGTGCTGAATTAATATTCATTGCATTGTGAGAAAAATACCTGCAGATAAAATTTCTGAGGAGGGAATTATTATATTGACTCATGGTGTAAGAGAACACAGTTTAAGATCAGATATCTCCATTGTTTTTAATTATATTTTTATTAAATAATTGTATGAAGAAATTTCCCTTCAACAAATCAGTTTATAAGTACAATGGATCGTTAAATAACTTTCCCACACACTTCCAAACCTCACCCCACTTTATTTTTTCTAGTTTCATACTATCTGCATTGAATATTATGCCTTCATTGTCTTCCTTCATAGCTCTCTTTATTCCTTCCCTTTGACTTCCCCTCACACCTTCCAAGTGATAGTTTTCTGATACTCATTTTGTAGGATTAAAAGTTCCATTTTATAAGAAAATAAACCTTTTAACTAATCCTCAGCAAATAGCATGGGTTGGTTAATACTGTTGTCTAAACTTGCATAAATTTTGGCTTCAAAATACAGACAGAACATGGGTCCTTTGTGTGACTGGCTCTGAATTAACTTACTTAACACATTTTTAGATCTATCTATTTCATCACAAATGATTTAACAGTCTTTATAATGGATGGATGCAATTCAATTGTGTATATGTGCTACACATTCTCCAACCCTCCATCCACCAAAAGGCATCTGGACTGTTTCCATAACGTGGCTATGGTGAATCATGCAGCAGTGAACATGGTTGTGAAAGTGATTTTACTGTAATCTTTTGGAAGAATTCATCACTATCTTTTTGGGAGCAATCCTCTAGCCAATTTTACAGAATATGCACATCCCTCCCTTCATCTCCATCACAACGTGTTGCAAGTTTTCAAAAACAAACTAACCCCTAATGGTCTCAATAAGCTAAAACCACACGGTGCCCATATTTTTCAATACATTTTTTTCATAATTGTACACATAATTTAGTGAGAACCTTCGATGTACTTTCCTAATGTGGGAATGAGGGACATGACAATAGAGTAAAAGTAAGAAATATGCAATGTAATTGCCTATTATCATATTTAAAATCTTTTTCAGCTCTAATTCATAGACCCATTATTATTTTAATCTTTATTTGATTGCTTCATCTATCTCCTAAATTATAACAGGTGATTTAATTACAAAGGCAAAAAAGTGTAGTTTGATTTTGACACTCATGTGTGAGGATCCATGATATGGGCAATACATGGATTGAAATTAATAGCCATTATTTATTTTGTTAAAGTAAAATTGGTTTTCCCAAACTGATTCTTGCAATACATATTCAATTCAACAAGAAACATTTGACAATTCCTTGTTTTATTCCTCATTAACTTTTGTTTCCATTTTATTTTATAACGAATGATGATTTCATAAACCTACTATAGATACAAAAATATATTAAATATTTCTATCTGAGGATAGGAAGGTGGCTCAGTGTTGAAGCGCTTGCCTTGCATGCATGAGGCCCTGGGTTCAATTCCTCAGCACCACATAAGCCAAAAAAGGAAAAAGCTGGAAGTGGCGCTGTGGCTCAAGTGGTAGAGAGCTAGCCTTGAGCTGAAGACCTGACGAACAGCACCCAGGCCCAGAGTTCAGGCCCCACGACCAAACCTCCCAAAATTATTTATATCTGTATTCATTGATATATACATACACACATCTATTATACAGGTTATAATGATAAATTATAACTTCTGTAACAATTTACTAAATTATAAAAACATCAATGGCTCATGCCTGGAATCCTGGTTACTCAGAAGGCTGAGATATAATGATCATAGTGTGAAGCCATCCTGGGCAGTAAAGTCCAAGAGCCTCTTATCTCCAAACAACTAAAAGAAAATCAGAATTGGAACTGTGCTCAAAAGAGTAGAGTGGTAGCTTAGAGAGAAAAAGCTCAGGGACATCACTCAGGCTCTTAGTTCAAGAACTACAATCTACCCTAAAAAGTCTATTTAATTTACCCCTGTGTAAATAGAGTATTTCCATCACCCAAATTCACATCCATTTTCATTTGCAAGGTAACACTGTTATGTATGGAGTACCACATACATTATCACTTAAGTAGAAAGCATTGCAACGTGGGTTCATTCTATCTCTTTCATGGATTTTAGTCCACCCAAATACTCAAATTTTACAATTATTCCATTAAAGTCATAGCTTTTTTCTTTAATACCCATAATATTAGAGCTTGAATTGTGTCTCATAAATGGGTGTTCTTACCACTTTGTCATGCCCCAGCCCTAAATGATCCTGATTAATTTTCAGATAGAATCTGGCTTCCTACTTGTGTGTAATCGTGGGCTCAGCCAACTTGATGTTATTCTTCCTGGAATTTAGAATAACAGATGCCTGGAATTGTGTACAGATCTTTCTACCCAGTCTGGACTTTAACCACTATCCTCACAACAGTACACTCTCATATAGTCAGGATTTTCATAAGCTTATCATAGCTGATTTTTAAAAAAATCTTTGCATTTCCTGCAGGTTCTTAAGTACTGAATTAATTTGTGTTTTTTGGGGCGGGGTTGTTTTCTTTCATTTGAATGTATGTGTTGAGTTTTTCTTCACTTTTCCTTTTGTTTCTTTCACGCAAGTTCTTACCTAAAGTGCTGAGAAACCAATACTTCTTTCGAAAGATAGTGAAGGTGAACATTACTTAGTTCAAAGCAATTTCAGTAATATTTAAACACCTTCATATTTATTAATGTATACAAATGCTAAGTTGCTGAGAAAAGTATTTTTATTTTCACAGTTGTCTTTGGGATACACAGACAGATAATGAATTATATGAAGATAATAAAACTACAGATGCTTGCCTGGAGGAGAAAAACCTATCATTAATTGTTTGACAGTGGCTTCCCTTCTCATGAAAGAAATATGTTGCTTTATGCAGGATTTCACAAAATCAAATTGCTAGGAAGAACCTAAGCAATCATCTAACACTACCGAGTTGAAGGAGATGATTTGACCTCCTGAATAATTTACTTTTGGATCAAATAAAAGCAGGCTTCCAAAAAGAGAGTACACTTTAGAAAAACGTAACGAGTTGTATGTAAACTGGTGCTTAGTTGGTTTTGTTAATTTGTGAACTAATACAGGGAAATAAAGTACAGCAAGGTTAAAAATTAAAGAACTCTGCATTGAAATACATATTTGTGTGTATGTGTGTGAGTATGTGCATGTGCCTGTACACACATGCGCATGTTCATGTTCTCATGCATGCATTCATCATTCTTGTGGCTTGATAGTGCCTGGGCACTATGCCTAAGCTTCTGTGCCCCAGGATATTGCTCTACCACTTGAGCCATTGCTTCACTTCTGGTTTTTTGGAGATAATCGCATGTATTTTCATGATGGGACTGGCTTTGAACAGTGGTCTTCAGATCTCAGTCTCTCAAGTAGCCAGCTAAGCTGATTCAGCCTCTAAGTAGCTAGTTAAAATTCTGCCTGTCCACTAGGCTTCACTGCTCTTTTATTCTTTTCTTGAGGTAATCACAAGTCTAAGTCATGTATATGTCTAATTGCTTTAAAAATATTGTTACTGCTTGGCATCAGAGGTTCCCATCTGTACTCTTAACTATTGAGGAGGCTTGAGAACAGAACCCAGGACAAATTTTAGTGGACTTCCTTCTCAATCTATAGCTGGGTTCATTGTATCATTTCCACCATCCTGCACTATCCTAGAGACTCAGATGGGAAGGACTGCAGGATCCAGGCCAGCCAAGGTAGGAAACTAGACAAGTTGGTGTGCAACGCCGATGCCATTGATGATATGAAGGCACAAAGGACAGATCAGGTTCATGTTCTTGTGGAAAGGGAACCACTATCTTAATATTAATCACTGATATTATGCCATCCTAGCAAGAACAATATCCCAAGTGGAAATCCCCACAATTTACTACAACCAAAATAAGTATATACATTTTCATCCAAAAACTTAGTACAATCTGTTGTTTGCTCTAATATCATCTTTATCTCATTATCATATAATGTGACAGAATAGTTTCTTCATTAAACTTACTATATATTTAAAAGACCTAGAAAATTCTTTTTCTCTTATTAAGTTCAAACGAATGTCAAATTGCCTCATTTCGTACATATTTGACTACCACTGAAAATTAATCTAATGTTTATTATAGTAATATATTCTGATTTATTACTTTACTTTGTAACAGTTTTTAAAGTTTTTTCTTCTCTGCTGAAATTTTATTTAAATATTATCACCAACGTATATTCCTTGAGTACTTGGGGCAGTTTCTTTCAAAGTTTTTAACCAATATCTTCGAAGAATTTTAATAGGTATATTATTTGGTTTATTTTTAATTTGTATTTAATTTTATTGTAAAGGTGATGTATACAGGGGTTACAGTGACTTAAGTAAGGTTATGAGTACATTTCTTATGGAAAGAACATTGTTATCCCCTCATCGATTTTTTTTTGTATACTCAAACAACTTCTGATGCTGTTGCTGTTGCTGTTGCTATTGATCAATGTGTACTTTTGCTTTCTTTGTTCATGCGTTTTTATTATAAAATTTATATACAGAGGGTTTACAGTTACTTAAGTCAACTAAATGTACAGTTCATTTTATTTTCTAAATTTCAAATTTTGAACTTAATTACTTATTTTCTTTTGTTTCATTAATGTAATTTTTCAGAGTTGTAGGATTAGTTGATTTAATTTTGCATGATTTTTACACATGTAAATTATTCAGACACATATATTTTGCTTTAAAAATATTTAACATGTGAATATTTAAAATTATTTTCTTAATTTTTATATGGTCGGTGAATTTAAATAAATTTATTTTCTTATAGTTCTAAACATATTTTTCCAGGTAACAAATACTTACTGTATTTTCAAAAAGCACATACTTTATTAAGAAAGGCTTCATTACCTGGTCACTTTTTTGTAAATATTTGTACTTGAATTAAAAATGTTTAAGATAGGCATGTTGACTTGTGGCTTCCATTTTCTAGCTCTGGTAGGAACTGCAAATAGGGTTTGTAATTCGGGAAAGCCTGAGAAACTATGAGACCTTATTATAAAAATATCCAGAGTGAAATGATTAGAGATATAGCCATTCATAGCGGGATATAGAGTGCATGGATATCATATTTTAAATCTTGAGTTAAAACAACAGTAACATCAATGTTTTGTCAAAATAAAAGCATATATGTTTCACAATGTTTATTATTTAAAACTTGTTTGCGAAGATTCTCATGTCTTCTATTTCTTAATTTTCAATTTACTTAATCCATAAGAATCCAAGTATATTGTGATTATTTTATTTCTACTACTTTTTTTTTTTTTTTTGTCGGTCGTGGGGCTTGAACTCTGGGCCTGGGCGCTCTCCCTCAGCTCTTTAGCTCAAGGTGAGCGCTCTACCACTTGAGCTACAGCGCCACTTATGGTTTTCTGGTGGTTTATTGGAGATAAGAGTCTCACGGTCTTTCCTGCCTGGGCTGGCTTTGAACTGCGATCCTCAGATCTCAGCCTCCTGAGTAGCTAGGATTACAGGCGTGAGCCACCAGCGCCCGGCTATTTCTACTACTTTTAAATATTATGAGCAATGCTTTGATTTCATATATTAACCTACTTTTACTATTTGTAAAAATTTTCTCTGTTTAATATGAAAATATCAATATTCCAAATGAATGGATGTGGTGTTTATGTGTGTGTGTGTTTATGTGGTTTCTATGTGTGTGTGCTTTCTGTGTACTTTGTAATGCTTGGGAGATCACACCATTGTTTCACATATGCCAGGCCAGGTTTTACCACTGAACCATATATTCTAGTTAGAATGCAAATAGTTTTTAAATTATGACTTTTAAATTTTCTTTGCTAGTATGTTTTTTCAAAGTAATATATAATGAAATGTGTACCATATTCTATTCACGATAGCAATTTTTATTGTTATTTTAGTGTTACTTAGAATATTTCCACTGCCTTTCCACTTACAAACTCTTGTGTTTGTTATTGATAAAGGTGTTGCTTTGCTTATTTTGTCTCTTCATTGAATTTGCCTTCAGAGTTTACCTATTCTTTCTCTTATTTATTAGGAAATTAATTACCATATTCCTATTGCAATATCTTTACATTGTAAGAGGTATATACAATGCTTTATTTTCTATTTTATTTTTTCCCACTCTCTCTGACTCTCAGTACACACTATTTTGTGTATTAAAAGAAAACTTGATTCAGGACACATCGATTATTTTCCTCCTTCTCTTCTCTGAAGTCTTTCAGTTTTTTGAAACACAATACCAATGACATACAGCTCCTATGTGGTCCATCATCCTATTCCCTCTCACTCTCCTCTGTAGTACATCTCAAGTCGTTATCATTCAGATTTATTAGGCTATAGTATTATCTAAATCTTAACTCATTCCTAAATTAGTTTTAGTTGCTTCTAGCATTCCATAAAGACATTTTTCTATATATAATACCTGGGGTCTTGTGCTTTCACAAGGTGAAAAATATGAGTGACTATAAAACATGTAGATATCTCTACAGAATATTGGTCCACTGCTCAATAAACTCCTATATAAATTCAAGGAATGTAGATCAGTTAGAACAATCTTGAAAAATGGTGTAGCTTGAGCCCTCATATTAGATTTGAATTTTATTACCATGTTTAGTAGTGAAGAAAACATATCTCTACTATAAGAATAGACACATATGTCCAACCTTTCTTTGATTTGTTGTGTTTCTGGGTCTCTATTAAGAAAATGTTGGCCTGTGCCAGTAAGACCTAGGGCTTCTCCTGCTCGATCCTGTAATGTTTTCAGAGTGTCCGCTTTGACTCTGAGGCTTTTGATCCATTTGGAGTTGATTCTGGTGCAGGGTGATATATAAGGGTCTAGCTTTATTTTTCTCCAAGTAGTTAACCAATTTAGTAAGCACCATTTACTGAAGAGGCTGTTTTGCTTCCATTCTTTTTTTAGCTCCATTATCAAAGATTAGATGGCTATAGGTCTGTAGGTTCATTTCTGGATTTTCATTTCTATTCCATTGGTCCTGAGGTCAGTTCTTGTGCCAGTACAAAGCTGTTTTGATTACTATGTCTTTATAGTGGAGTTTGAAATTTGGTATTGATATTCCTCCAGCAGTGTTCTTTCCTGTTGAGGATCATTTTTGCTATTCAGGGTCTTTTATTGTTCCATATGAATTTTTGCATTGCCTCTTCTATGTCCTTGTAGAATGAGGATGGAATTTTGATAGGTATTGCATTGAATTTGTAGATAGCCTTGGGAAGTATTGCCATTTTCCCGATGTTGATCTTTCTAATCCAGAAGCGTGGGAGTTTTTTCCCCTTTCTAAGTTCTGTTTGGATTTTCTTTTTCAAATTTTTTAAGTTTTCATCATAGAGGTCCAGAGCTTCTGCATGGCAAAGGACATAACTAGCACGATCAATAGAAAGCCCACGGATTGGGAGAAGGTCTTCACTAGCCATACAACGGACAAGGGTCACATATCTAAAATATACCTGGAATTCAAAAAAATTAAATCCCCCAACAACAAATCTTCAAAGAAACAACTCCCCAATAAATAAGTGGGCTAAAGTTTTAAAGAAAAACTTCTCTGAGGAGGAAAGCAGGATGGCCATTAGTCACATGAAGAAATGCTCAACCTCCCTACCCATAAAAAAAATGCAAATAAAAACAACATTGAGATATCACCTCACTCCAGTTAGAATAGCTAAAATCAAGAACTATAATGACAACAGATGCTGGATGGGATGTGGATAGAAGGGAACCTTATTGCATTGTTGGTGGGTGTGTAAACTTGTTCAACCATTTTGGAAAGCAGTATGGAGGTTCCTCAAAAGACTCCGCATAGAGCTCCCCTATGAGCCAGCAATCCCACTATTGGGCATTTACCCAAATGCTCACAAACAAGACCACACTAAAGCTACCAGCATGACTATGTTTATTACAGCATTATTTACTATAGCTAAGATATGGAACCAACCCAGATGCCCCTCAGTAGATGAATGGATCAAGAAAATGTGGTATACATACACAATGGAATTCTATGCCTCCCTCAGAAAGAATGACATTGCCCCATTTGTTCGGAAATGGAAAGACTTGGAAAAAATTATATTAAGTGAAATAAGCTAGGCCCAAAGAAACATAGGTCTCATGGTTTCCCTTATTTGCATTATCTAGTATATGTCTGAGTCAAGCAGAAAAGGTCAGATAAGGTGATGTTAGGGAAATGAACCCTAAGTTATGTATTCAAATGTTTTTTTTTTCTTTAATTCGATTGTTTCTAACAGATTTATAAGATTATTTCTTTGTTGCCTTCCATGTCCCTCCCCCACAGTATAACCCCTGCTTTCACTGTATTTGCGGTTCGTATAATTTGTGCCTGGGAAGGGGAAAAACAAATCGTTTAAATAGGGATACAGGTGGACCCATTGCAACAATGAGAAGTACAAGTTGTCATGTCGACAAAGAACTTTATAATTTGGTTCTTGGGTGGGAGGATTCGGTGAGATAGGGGGGAGGATGGGAAAGGTTGTGAAGGGGAAACAAAGGAGCAGGCTACAATGCCTGATTGGAAATGTACTCAATCTTGCCCATGTAATTGTAACCCCTCTGTGCATTATTTTCACAATAAAAAAAGAAAAAAAAGAAAAAAAGAAGAGACACATAGAAGAATGTAACAGATTTATCAAAAATAAATTCTTAGTTTTATGGTCAATACATTTTGACAAGGATGCCATGACTTTATCAAATAAAAATATAATCTTAAATGGGTATATTGGCACTATTGCCTCCCTAGATTTAAAGAATGATCTTAGACTACTACCTCTAGCCTTATACAAAAATTTAAAGTAAAAAATAATTATCAAACTAAATGTGAGGTGTAAAAATCTATAAAACATAAATGTAAACATTCATGATATTGGATCAGTAAAGGTTTCTAAAAGATTGACAATGAAAGTATTAGTTGCTAAAGAAAAGCAAGAATAAACTGATTAATATCAACTGATTACTGTTCTTAATTCTAAGAAAGGAGTAAAAACATATCCAACAGATAGAGGACACATATTTGTTAATGCTACAATATTAATGCTATAATGATACTGAGTCTTACGTACATTTATAACCTCTAACTCCATATAAAATTTTTCCCAAACATGATATTTTTTAAAGAACATATGTAAATTAATAGTCAATAAGAGGGGCATATGAATTAAGCTCCTCTTTATGATCTAAGAAAAAATATAAAAAACTCACTGGTATGACCATCATATAAAAAGATGACACAAAATATAGTAATGCATTTGTGGAGAAATATATACTCTCCACATAGCAGAATGATTTATAAAACTGCAATCATTTTAGCAAGCAAATTTTGAAGTATTCAAAAGGTCAAAGAGAATTTTATGATCCAGCGATCACACTTCTATGTATGTATTAAAGAGAAGAAAAAAAAAAAAACTTGGACAGAGAATGTAGTTAATTGACAGTGCACTTGAATAGTATGTGTGACACCCTGGAAATTATGCCTCAAAACAAATTTTGAAAAGACACATTATAGAGGATGTATGCTGAACAAATTCCTGTAACTGAATTTTGTATCTATTTTAATGTCTGTTCTAAAGTTTACAGCATTTCTATTTGAAGAAATGCAAGTTTGTGAAAATTAGGCTTGGAAAACCTGTGATTGTACAATTCACTTCCAAAGCACTAAAATGTATACAATAAAAGGAGATAATATATTGCATGTGAAATACATGACAGCCAAAAAAATTATTAAAAATACTTCACACAAATTTCAGAATATATGAAAAGATATCTTCGGTGTTGGCTAAAAAATCTTTGTAAACTACGGCTGTTAAAACAAAGATGTGATTTCTCTTTATTTTGAGTTTTTTTGATCTGTTGTTTTGATTTTATGCAGATATAACTCAATCAAAAAGTTTATGTGATAAATGGAATATCTAGAAATTATGCATCACTTATGAGTAATTGATAACTATTTCTGGAAGAAACTTTTGGCAAATGATAGAAGACCCAAATCTATTAATCTGCATTTTATGAAAGTCATATGTTACTTCCTCAATCCAATTGCTTTTCTCTACTTTGCTAGGAAGAAAATGTATTCTCACGTTAAGAGCCAATAGCAGTGAAAAACAAAATACACAATCATCTTTATTTATTTGTGAAAGTATCAAATGAAATAAAACAATTCTACTTAATCGACTCCAAATTTGGTATCTATGAAGATGTTCTTGAATGCCAACATCCATTGATTTTTCAGAATTTTAATTTCTACCAACATGTGAAAACTAGAACAAGAAAACAAATACAGTCTTAGAGCAAACCAGCCTTGGACTAATTTTCTTTATTGTTGTGAAATTACAAAAGAATTGATACCATTAAGAAAATGATCCATTCCTATGGAAATCAGTTAATAATGTTTATCACTTATAATTCCAATACCAAGCAAGAGTAATTTTATATAATCATTACAAATATCATTTTATTGCAATCTAAAATAGAATAAAAGACATGTCCCAATATATTATTATTATTCTTAATTTCTAATCATTACCTAAATATCTTAAACAATCTATATTGTCATGTCTTTAACGTAGATGCAAATATTCTATACTTTGTTTTTTTTTGTGGGGGGGGGGAGGGGCGGTTCCAGTAGTGAGGCCTGTACTCTGGGCCTGGGCACTGTCCCTCAGCTCTTCATCTCAAGACTAGTACTCTACCACTTGAGCCACAGAGCCACTTCTGGCTTTTTTCTTTTTCTTATATGGTGCTGAGGAATCAAACCCAGGGTCTCATGCATGCAAGGCAAGCGCTCTACCACTGAACCACTTTCTCAGCCCCAAATATTCTATAATTTTTACTTATCATCTTCCACTGACATATATTCATGTTTCTTAGAAATGTTCACAGCAGTTAAAAGATGCTTTTGTGAAATTAATGTGCTATATTTTGTTGTTGTTTTTGTTGTTGTTGTTTGCAAGGCCTCGGCATTTTCCCTAAGCCTTTTTGTGGTCACAGCCAGCAGTCTCCAACTTGAGGCACATAGCTAATTCCTGTTTTTAGTGGTTAATTGGAGAAAGAATCTAACAAGTACTTTTCTGTCTGGGCTAGTTTCGAACACAATTCTAAGATATCATTATGACAATGATCTCTAAAAATGCATGGAGTTTTTTTTTTTTTAATTGGCAGAGTACCGTACAGAGGAGTTACAATTACATGGGTAATATAACAAGTACTGTTTTTATCAAGCATTGTTACCTCCTGTTTATTTCCCCTTCCCATCCTTTCTCATACTCCTCCTACCTCCCCCCACCCAATCCTCACCCCCACCAAAGTTGTAAAATTCGTTTTTCGACAAACTACTTGGACATCTCATTGTTGCAATGGGTCCACCCGTATACCTATTTAAAGGATTTGTTTTTGCCCTTTCCCTCCAAAATTTTGCCAACATCAAATACAGTGAAATCAGGGGTTATACCATGGGGGAGGGACATTCAAAGCAACAAAAAATCATTTTATAAATATGTTAGAAACAATCACAAGAAAGAAAAAAAACATTTGAAGTCGAATCTTATCTCTTAAAACCTACCAGTTTTAAAACCTGCCAGTTTTAAGAGATAAGAGGAGAGGTAAAAGTTCTCTTAGATACCAATCCATCTTCAAAATATTTGGTTCCAAGCACTCCATCTAAAGCATATTCAACAACTAGTAAAACTTCTGTTGGCTGTAACTTCCTCCATGTGCGCATGTATACATGGGTATAAGTATGTGTGCATTAGTGTGTATAGTAACATATATGTGTACATATATAAGGGCATATACACGTATAGGCATATATAAATAAATATACATTTATAAATATATGTGCACACACATATATATACATAGATATGTATATGTATATTTATGCATATCAGGTATTCTGTGATTTAACCTATAGTTCCCAGCACATTGTCTTTCTCACAAAGTGTACATGATAAACTGCTCTGAGTATCTGTGGTATATGATGTGTATCACTTTGTACTCACTTCCCCCATTACCTTGTATCTCCTCCCTGTGAACAACTTCAGTCTATTTTCCATATGATAGCTTTGTTTTCATTACATGTAGTTACTTACTGATAATAAAATAAAAAGGTTGTAAAAGAAAAAGAACTTTTAGGTCACAGGTTAAAAGTATTATATTCATCCCAATGATTCCTATGAGATAAAATTTATAATAGTAGTAAATGTGAAAAGGAATCCTAGATCTGTTTTGCCATTTAGAATGACAGAGAATAATATCACGTCACTGTTATAACTCTTAAAGAATGCAAGGGTAACTGACGGTCGTTATAATGTTCCCATAAAATCAGTGCTACCTGAAGGATAATAGTAAACTAGCAGAAATTCTAAGTAGTAGACATGGAACATGAAAGAGAAAAAGAGGAAATGAAAGAGAGTGAAAGAGAGAGAAATATCATAATACTGAAAGTGCATAACAGAGAAACAAGAGCTATATGAGAATATTCATACTGCCGTCTTTAGATTCTACATGTACGTTTGAATGTATTTGATGTATGATAACCCATCAACATAAAATATAAAGTAATTTTGATAAAAAATAAAGACTCAGAAGAAGTTATAAATGCTAAAACAATCTTCACAGAAGGAAAATCTCAGAGATATTTCATGACTTTGAAAAGGATAAAGTAGCTTCAGTTATTAAAAATTTAGAAATATGACAATTCACAAAAATATAAAAAGATATTCATATATTTCATTATATAACCCAAAGTAGAAAGCAAATGTTGTTTAGATGCTTTTTAAAACACAGTCTCTCAGGTGCTGGGAAGGTGGCGTAGTGGGATAGTGCTTGCCTTGCATGCATGAGGTCCTGGGTTTGATTCCTCAGCACCACATAAGTAGAAAAAGATATAAATGGTTCTGTGCCTCAAGTGGTAGCACTAACCTTGAGCTGAAGAGCTGAGGTACAGACCCAAGATCCAGAGTTCAAGCCCCACAACCTACAAAAACCAAAACAAAAAAGAAAACAAAACCCAATCTCTCACTTTTGTGGCCTCAACTATGTAATACTGCGGGTTCAGCCTAGGGCTAAGATTTTAGGTGTGGGCATTTATCAACACTCCTGATTCAGACTCTACTTGATAAAAGTAACTAGTAGATGTCAGGGACAAGAAGAAAAGGTCAAAAGCTATGTACAATGACCAAATAAGATGATGTTAAGTGAAATGAGCCCCAAGATAGGGACACAAGGGTTTTTTTTTATTTTCTTGCTATTTTTTCTAATGTACTTATAATGTACCATGCGATTTTTTTTGTTTCTTTGTATGTTCCTTCCCCAAGGAATAACTCCGGTTTTCACTGTATTTGATGTCGATGCTCTGCATCTTGTATATACATTTATCTAATTTAGGGAGGAAAAGGGACAAAACAAAATACTTAAATATGAATACAGGTTGACCCATTGTAACAATGAGATGTACAGACAGTATTGTAAAAAACGAACTTTGCAATTTAGGCAGGGGTGGGGGGTGGGGATTATGGAGTGTATTTGTGGAGGTGGGAAGGAAGGGATCTTAGGGAAAAACAAAGGAGGCGATAGCAATGCTTGATAAGAAATGTACTTATTACCTTATTCATGTAACTATAACCCCTCTATACAGTATTTTTACAATAAAAAACGTATTAAAAATTATACTAAATGAAGTAAGCCAAGCCCAAAGAAACATAGTTCCCATGGTATCCCTTATTTGCAATAACTAATATATGTCTGGGATAAGCAGAAAAGATCAAAAGCTATGTGCATATGACTAGATAAAATTATGTTAAGGTAAATGAACCCCAAGATAGGGACATAAGTGGTTTTTTCTTTCTTGCTGTTGTTTCTAATGTATTTATAATGTACAATGTGATTTTTTCTTTTTTATATGATCCTCCCTCATAGTATAACCCTTGTTTGTACTGTATTCGATGTTGGTGCTCCTGCATCTTGTATATAAACTTCGCTAATTTGGGGAGGGAAAGGGAAAAACAAAATGCTTAAATAGAGATGTAGGTTGACCCATTGTAACAATGAGATGTATGAACTTCACAATTTAGCAGGGGAGAGAGGAGTGAGGGGTTAGGAGTTGGGATGTGTACTTGTGGAGGTGTGAGTGAAGGAACGGTGGGGGAAAAACAAAGGAGAAAACAATGCTTCATAGGAAATGCACTCATTATCTCACTCATGTAACTGTAACCCCTCTGTACAATATTTTTACAATAAAAAACGTGTAAAAATGTTACAAGATAATATTGTTAACAAAGAAATTAATGCAGAACAGTGACATGAAGATATAATGAATAAGTGTGTGTGTGTGTGTGTTTGTGTGTGTGTGTGTGTGTGTTTGTGTGTGTTTCTCCTTGTTGACATGGTCAGAATTTGAACTCAGGTCTTCAAAGTCTTCCTAGGCCATTCTTCTTTAGATTGGTGAGCTATTATATAAGCTACATCTCCATTCCTAACTCTTTGCTAATTCATTATAATTTTTGAAAAATAATCTCATGAATTTTTTTTGCCCTGATTGGCTTTCAACTGTTATCCCCATATCTCAGCCTCCTGTGTAGATATCTCGAGTATAGAGGATTACAGGTGTGATCAACCACCACAAGGCTTTCAGAATAATCTTAAAAGTAGGAGAAAGTTTACTTCACGGGGACCTGTTTTTACATCTCCTAATTTTAAAATATTTTGGAATGATTATATGTGAGTTTATTCTTTTTTGGCTTCCTAAAGACAGTAAGTGATGGTATTTAAAAGTTTCTAGTACTTTTTTGTTTTGGGGTCAGTCGTGGGACTTGAACTCTGGGATTGGGCTCTGTTGCTGCGCTTTTCAGCTCAAGGCAAACACTCTACCCCTTGAGCCACAGCGCCACTTCTGTTTTTCTAGTGGTTTATTGGAAATAAGAGTCTCACGGACTTTCCTTCCTGGGCTGGCTTTAAGCCACGGTCCTCACATCTCAGCCTCTTGATTAGCTAGCATTACAGGCATGAGCCACCAGCGCTCAGATAGCTTTACTACTTTTTACAAAGGACACTGGAACTGTGGGAAAGAAGAAATTTGGCTCTCTATGGATCTCAATTTATAAGCTCAGCTCTGTGCATGATAACCCAATGTCACCAACACAGTTTGTGTTGAAGACAAAATGTGACAGAAAACAATTACATGGGCAATAGTTGCTATGCTATTGTGTCTTGGACAATATGAATATTGAATAGAAAGTGTAAGAGAATGGAGAGATTTTTACCTACTTTTTTGTATTGCTAAAAGACTTTGGAAACTGATTCATTTCCCACCTCACTGTTGGTCATTGAGCCAGGACCTTAGTGCCTTTAATTACAATTTTTCCCAACACTAAAATGGTAATAACATTAGCATTAGAGCAAATGTTTTCTTAACAGTTAAGAGACATAACACTTGTGAAATACTTAACATAAACTTCTATGAATTAGCTTTGAGTTTAGCCAGCAGTTTTTTAAATACTAAACAGAATGTGATATGTATTACAGAAACAATTACATGTAGTGAGAAACCAGAAATAATCTTATCTATTGGCTATGCTCTGTTTCCAAGGAAGCTAAGTGGATAACATCTCATGCTGTAAGTCAAAATGGCTATCTTATGTCTTGATAGTGCAAAAATATCAGGGAAATTATAATGAAGGAATGTTGTAGACTGAGGTGAAGTCCATATGAAAATGTGCAAAACTGATCAAATGTAAAAGTAAATGAGCAGCATATTGTGTTTTATATCATTTAAGTTACATTGAAAAGATAGGGAAAACCTAGAGGAATAAATTCTCTTTTTGAAATCTTATCACAGGTTCTTAGAAGGACGAACTCTTTCCTCATTCTTGTAGAAGCATCATCAGATGAGAGGAACTTTATTTTTTTGTTTGCTTCCTTCCATTTATTCTTCAGTTTGAAATGTGAACTACATGAGACTGAAAGAAACCAAGGGAAATTAGATTCACAGGCTTTGGAAAGAGCAATCAACATAAACTACATAAAATACATATAGCTTTGTAAAAGGTCTAACTAAATTGAGTTATAGAATCTCACGCATAAACAGAAAATGATTTAAGCAATATCATGTTATTGACAATTGAAAAATGTTAGGAGTTGCTTTATTTTTTCCTTTCTATTACATTGAATTAAGTATTGATTTTGTATAGAATGATTAAAGGTGAGATTAACAAGAAATGATTAAAAATGGACAAATTTTCTGAATAGACATATTTTCCAAAAAGCGCTGAAAATCGCCAGTGGGATTACTAAGTTTTGTTGTACCACTTCTATGCTGGCTTAATTCTTTGTGAACAGAAGTCATTAGAGAAATGCAATCAAAATTACTATGATACTACTTCATAACTATTATAACTCTTATCAAAAAAATCAAAGGAAACACTTGTGGTGGTAAAGGCTTTTAACTCCAAACACTTAGGAGGTTGGAGTAAGTGCATTTGCGTCTAAGGCCAGTCTGGGGTACTGCACATAGTAAAAACCTGCCAATAAAAAAAAAAACTTAAAAGGCTATAACTTTGGTTAGAGTATGGAGAAAAGGAAATTTTCTACACTCTTCGTCAAAATACAGGTTAGTATTCTCGCTTTAGAAAGTAGTATGCAGTTTTGTAAAGAAATGCAAAGTTGAAATCTCATCTGACCCACCAATCATATGATTATTTCTCTCTGGGTAACACGTAAATAAATCTGTAGTACATTCTTATTCATATTGTTCACAACAACAGCCAAGTTAAAAATAGAAATTAAGTGTTCAACTACAGACTAATAATGCAACTGTGGTGCATGCACATATATAGTTTTCAGTTTCATCCTTAAAATAGTAAGAGATTTCTCTCATTAACCACAACTTACAATGACCTGAAAGATGTATTCTAAATGACGAAAAATGTTATTTTCTGATCTTTGTAAAACCACACAAACACAAACTCTCTCACACACACACCAACCTCAAACATTAAGAGAGAAATTTATTAAAAAATTAAAGCAAAGTGGAATTGCTGGGACATTCAGGTCACAATGTAGAAGGTTGTAGATATACAGGATGACCAAGTATGGAGTAGTAATGTACAACTTAAGTATACAGGGAAGAACACTGGCCTTACATAGGAATGAAGTGAAGTAAGTACGAGTTCTTCTTAGTAGGGGTTGCTCTTTTAGTTGTTCTTATTTCAGTAATGGATGAGATGAAAGTAATTCTTTTAAAAACCTGCCTGTTTGCAGAAATAATAAGAAACAATATAGCAATAATGTTGTATGCTCAACATAGAACGAAATGTCAAATTAAAATACATGAGATTATCCTTGAAATAAACTAGTTATTACAAATAAGGGAAACTATAGGATCTATGTTTTTTAAGTCTGGCAAACTTCACTTAATATGCTTTTTTCCAAAATCTTCCATTTCCTTACAAATATCATTATTTCTGATGGGAGCATTGTATTCCATGTGTGTGTGTGTGTGTGTGTGTGTGTGTGTGTGTGTGTGTGTGTGTGTGTGTGTGTGAGTGTCTGTGTCACATTTTTGCGATCCATTCATCTACTGAGGGGCATCTGGGTTGATTCCTTATCTTAGCTATGGTAAATATTACTGTGATAAACATCATTGTGCTGGTAGCTTTAGTGTGGCCATGTTTGTGATCATTTGGGTAAATGATCAGAAGTGGGATATCTGGATAATAGGGGACCATTATTGTCTACAGTGAAGATAATTTTAGTAGATGAGCAGAATAACTCAATAGCTATGTATATAAGATCATATGAGGTAATTCCAAGAGAAATGTACTCCAAGGCATGTTCTTTATTGTTGCTGATCCTAATGTACTATGTGATTTCTTTTTATCATTTTCTTTTCTCCAACTATGGTTATCCCCTGTAGTCACTGTATTTGATTTTGATACCCTGAGTATTGTAAATATGTTGATCTGAACTAGGGAAGGTAAAGGGAAAAACAAAATGGTGAGACAACGGACAAAGGGAGAATCTATGCAAAAGTGATACTCTGAAGACAGTAGTTGGAACTAATCCTGGGTGGGACGTTGGGAGGGAAGCCGGAGAAAAACAGGGGAAAGGGTAACAAGTTAGAAAAGAAAGGAATTCATTACCTTATTTATGTAACTATAACCCCTCTGTACATTAACTTGACAATACAATTTAAATAAAAAATAAAATAAAATACATGAGAGCAGTAACACAAGAAATGGGACTGGGGGAAATACTGTACTATATAAAGAAGAGTAAAACATCTGTGGAGAGCAGTAATTTTACTTTAACATAGGAAGTAAAAAACTAGCATACAGTTTTTCAGCCTCATGTCAGTCACTTAAAAGGTGGAAAAAGGCACAATCAGTAAACCAATAGAGATAAAATAGAAAACTATACATTTAAGAGGAAGAGATGACTTGGACCAAGAATAACAAATGACACAATTAGGAAACAAATAACAAGCTGGTAAGTTTAAAAAAAAATTAACCATAATTCTTTCAACTCTTTTTACATCACAATTTGAACTATAATTCAAATCACAGATTAATAGCATATCATTTTAATAATATGTTACTTATTATTGATTTCTTAATATTTAATGTTTAATATATAATTTTAATTTTAGTAACTATAGAAAAGAAGAAAGTGGAACTAAGCTTAATAATATATTTCACGAATTGTAAAATTGAGAAGTATTAGAATTTAAACAAATAACATATCATTATTGTTTCATTTCTGTGAATTAATTTAATAATTCAAAGTATATTCTATATAGCACTCATCTTAATGACAAATAATAAATTATTGCACATGACTCTTGGTATTAGGTGGAAGGGTTCAGTCCGTGGTAAAATTCACACAATACAGTACATGAGCGTATGACTCCTCTCTAGTTTAAATTTTGGAAATTTGATTTCTACATGCATGTTAAATTCCTGACTAGGTAAAATCTATACAATTGTATGCAATTATATACATGAGGAGTTTTTCAGATGATACTTAAAAGTCATATTCATTAATTAAATTTTTATTTTTTTGTACTAAATAAATATAGGGATACTGAACTTCTGAGTAGATGATGGTGTATGTGTGCTAGATTACACCTATTGAGGCTTATTTTATATTTCTGACATTGTTTCTACAGTTGGATTTAATTTTCCATAAGAGGTTAAGTCTATTACATTGGATATATGAAAGTAAACTGAATGTTCATTCCATTAATCCTTTGCCACTTTTCTAATCCCAATATAAATTATCCATGTGTTTGAAGTAATGAAAATAAGAACAGTCATAAGCAAGATTAATCAGTCATACTAGACAAGTATTT
The DNA here is from genome assembly GCF_019054845.1 of Dipodomys spectabilis. Classification (NCBI taxonomy): domain Eukaryota; kingdom Metazoa; phylum Chordata; class Mammalia; order Rodentia; family Heteromyidae; genus Dipodomys; species Dipodomys spectabilis. Next base: position 4,681,776 of record NW_024870787.1, read on the forward strand.
TCACCTTCATTTTGATAGTTGGTCCTCTTTTACATTACAGAATATTTTTGGGAGAATGTGCTCCAGGCTTACCACAACTGCAGAATATTTTGGTTTGATCTGTCATAAGAGAAGGAAAGAAGGGGAACCTTCCTTCCAAAGTCTGCTCCCAGGGGTGTGATCTGTTTTATGATGGTGACTTGGAAATGAACATTTTTCACAGTCAACCTTGAAAAGCAATCTTGATAGACCATTTCTGTAAGTGGTTACAAGGATTATTCATCGCTTCGCAAGGATGCCAAATTGACTCATTTTGAGACAATTAAAATAGGAATTTAGTCAGCTGTTCTTTGTATCTTTAGGAGAAAAGCCCATTGACTCTAGGCCAGGGGAGTCACTGGGGCCCAGAGAAGCTACTACCTTCAATAGTAATCCTAGACATCTAAAAACAAACAAACAAACAAACAGTAAAAACCTCCAGTAAGCACAGCCAGTCAGGGCTGCTATCACAATCTATATGAAGTCAGGCAAAACAACAAAAAACCAAAAAAAAAAAAAAAAAAAAAGAAGCTGAGAATCAGTTAGCTGATAACTAATATCTTTTTATGAGGGAGAATGAAATGACACTCCAGAGAGAGGGTCAGAAAGACTGATCAGAGAGACTAAAATTGGTCACACGAAGAATGGAAAATAGAATTCCTTGTAGAACAAATAAATCATAGAAAGCTTGTGCATGTAAGTACAAGACAGCAGACCAAATTCCAGAAACGCACAATTTCTTAGAGGTCAGCTTAATAAATTATCCAAGGAAATCTTTGAATTCTCAAAAATTTACCACATCTGGGAGAAGGCCAATTTTTGAAGAGAAAGAAAATATCATCACTCTGATAGGAAGTCCAATATCACATTAGAAAGTAATCAAGCACCGATTTGTAATAAAAAGAGAAAAACATTATTCCAAATGAGGGTTTCATTTCTTATGAAAATTTACAAATGTCTGATAAAATGAGTTGAGGGAGAAATGTTCTAACAGTGATATCTGAGTTGTAGACCCAGGATAAGAGATGGATTTTTTTCTTTTATAAAGAAACAAAAATAAAAAATAACCAAAACTATTTTTAGCCTAGTGCCAGTGGCTCACAGCTGTAATCGTAGCTATGCAAGAAGCTGGGATCTGAGGACTTCTGTACAAACCCAGCATGGTCAGGAAAGTCCCTGAGATTCTCATCTCTATTTAACCAACAGAAAACCAAAAGTGGCACTGTGGCTCAAGATGTAGAGCACTTACCTTGAGTTGAAGAGCTCAAGGACAGTGCCCAAGTCCACACTTCAAGCCCCTCAACCACCACCAACAACAACAATCTCCTTTTCTTGGACTGCCTACATTTTTTCCTAATATTCAACAAAGAAGGCATTTCATCACCCAGCATATTTAAGTCCTATCCTAGCTACTGCAAATAGAGTTATTTGTTATTTTATATCAAGAGATTCATATTTGGGGAAACAAATGCTAGCAGTGGTAACACTCTTTCCAGTCCTTGAACTCTGGGCCTGGGCTCTGAAGATGATTATACTAGCAGATTTAATATGAGCTTGTTTGTTATTTATTGGATTACTGTTCGTGAGGAGAATTACTGAGTCATAAGGGAGATCTAGGTTTAGTCTTTGAGGAATCTCCGTACTGCATGCCAGAGAGGTTGAACAAATTTAATATCCCACCAACAGTGCAATAGACTTCCTAATTGACTACATCCATGACAGCATTTGCTATTGTTAGTTTTCTTGATAATGGCCATCCTAAATTGGACGAGGTAGAATTTATCTTGTTCACTTGTATATTTGTAGGCACTTTCTTGCTACCACAAGTGAATGAATACATGAAACCTATATTTCTCTGAGTCTGCATTCCTTTCTCTTAGTATAATTTTCCAAGACTTTCATTTTCCTTAAGACTGGTGAAAAGTTATCCTTTTTGATGAGTGAATAGAATTCCATTGTGTGTGTGTGTATGTGTGTGTGTGTGTGTGTGTGTGTGTGTGTGTGTGTGTGTGTGTGTGTGTGTGTGTTCAAGATGCGTATAGGCCCATGAGTTCATTTCTAAGCCTTCTGTTTCATGTGTAATTTTGTAAATTCATATTGAATTTGGATTGCTTTCTCGACTGCATTGAACAATATTATTGGGATTTTGATGGGTATTGCATTGTTAATTGTTTGGGGGCAGTATTTCAGTTTTAAAGACGCTAATTCTTCCAAATAGGAGCATTGAAAAACTTTCAATTTCGTTGAATCTCCTTCAATTTCCCTTTTTAGATTTTAACGTTTTCACTGTAGAGGTCCTTCAGATTTTTAGTTAAATTAATTAATTCATAGTTGTGTTGTTGTTTTGTTTAGATTTGATTTGGTTGTGAGGATAATACATATGTGTTTGCTCTTTGGATTTCAGCCTGGACCTTCCCATTGTTGGTAACAGAAAAAATAATGATTCTTGTGGATTTTATACCCTGCTACATTGCTGAAGGTTAGCATAACCTTTACTAGTTTGAGGGAGGAACATATATGTCTCTTTGAATACAGGATCATTTCATCTGTAAAAAGGGATAGATTTATTTCTTCCCCATGTGAGTTCCCTTTTTGTCTTTCTTTTGTCTATTGCTCTTGCAATATGAAATAGATGTTAAACTACGTTAAAAGAAAGCGAGAAGACATTTTAACCTACTTGCTACAAATAAATTAATATTAAGCAGAGCTAAATGAAGTAATTATGTATGTACTCTTCAGAGGGTAAGTATAGTTCTCTTGGATATCTTGGAGGAAAAGACTTTAGACTCATTACAACTGATGCCTTACACTGAAACTGCTGGCTAAACTTTCTTCTTCAGAAAGTCAAAAGCACATTTCTTTCATATTAGTATGATAAAATCATAAATAGCTGCATGTTAAATTGTTTTCCTCTGCTATTTTCAAATCTATTCTTCGTCCATCAGGAATCTAGAGCTTTGAATGACCAATTATTTAAATTCCTATATTGCTTATATTTTGATGTAAATCTCATTAAATTAATATGGATTTATATTTGAGTCTCATTTGAGCTACATTCATATGAAATTTATGCAGTCTCAAGCAAGAAACCTGAGTATTTTACTCTTTTTTCTGTTTTAATCAATATATCTATTCTTTTTAGAAATGTGTTGTAATCTTTTATATTGTTCCAGTAAATATCAAGCATTTCTAATAATTTTTGGGAAATAAATATAGAGTTTGGAACATGAAGACAACCCCCTCCCACGATTATCACTTTAAAGTAAATCCTTGGGGACTAATTTTTATATATAAAAATAAAAACGTGCAATGAACATGTTTACACACGAATAGTATTATGGTTAAGTCAATTAGACACAAGAACTACCACATCAAATTTCAATTTACTTAATGGCACCAAAATATTTGTGTTCATGAATATCACTCATTTTATTTAATTATTTTTATTGTGAAAACACTGTACAGAGGGGTTACCATTACATGGGTAAGATAATGAGTACATACATTTCTTATCAAGCATTGTAGCCTCCTCCTTTGTTTCCCCTTCCCATTCTCTCCCCGCCCACCCACCCAATCCTCCTCGCCCCCCCCACACCAAATTGTAAAGTTCATTTTCGACATAACGACTTGTACATCTCATTGTTGCAATGGGTCCACCTGTATCTCTATTTAAATAATTAGGTTTTCCTCTTCCCCTCCACAAATTATACCGACATCAAATACAGTGAAGCAGGGGTTATACTGTGGGGAGGGACATACACGGCAACAAAGAAATAATCTTATAAATATGTTAGAAACAATCTCATGAAAGAACAAAAACATTTGAATACATATTTTAGGGTTCATTTCCCTAACATCACCTAATCTAACCTTTTCTGCTTGACTCAGACATATACTAGATATTGCAAATAAGGGAAACATGGGACCTATGTTTCTTTGGGCCTGGCTTACTTCACATAAGATAATTTTTTCAAAACCTTTCCCTTTCCTAACAAATGGGACAATGCCATTCTTTCTGATGGAGACATAGAATTTCATTGTGTATATAGACCACATTTTCTTGATGCATTCATCTACTGAGGGGCATCTGGGTTGGTTCCATATCTTAGCTATAGTAAATAATGCTGAAATAAACATAGTCGTGCTGGTAGCTTTAGTGTGGTCTTGTTTGTAAACATTTGGGTAAATGCCCAAAAGTGGGATTGCTGGATCATAAGGGAGCTCTATGTAGAATTTTTGAGGAACCTCCATACAGCTTTAGAAAATGACTAGTCAAAACAAAGTTTATATAATATTTGAAATTTAAAAAATGAAAAAGAGACCCAGATTTTCTGTCTATATCCTGATTCCAGGAATACATTTATTCAGCAAACAGAGAAACAAAAAATGTCACATAGAATGAAAGATATAGAAGCACACTGTCTTTCCTTAAGATGTTAAGTACATGCAATAGTGTGATTTATTCAAAGATACTATAAAAATTCACAAGGAGATTTGTGATCAGAAGTACTAGATAAGCAAAGTAACTGGAAAATTATATATGTGAATTGGGCTTTCAATATAGGATGACAATTTTTCAATAAATTAGCATATAGAAGATGATTTGGTATCTCTAACTCACATCCAGTATTCTAAATTTCCCCACATACTCCCGTTCTCTAACCACAGTTTCAGATCAATATAATTCTGCTTTCATGATGTCAATTGCTACTAAAATAACAAGGTGGGTGCTTTTTTACGTTTGTAGATCCAATAAATTTTAGTATTTTGGAATACTAGTATAAATTCATAGAATTTGACTTGAATGACAAGTTTGGGGATACTGTACAAAGGGTAATGTTAATTGGCCGGAAGCAGCCAGGGATCATATTTTGAATACACAGACACACAATATACTAAGAACAAGGGACTTGATCTCAGGGAAAGATACAGGACTAGGCAAGATCCTAAAGCAAAGAAAAACCATAGGAGCAAACATCAAACAACTATCATTACAAAGGAATGAAACTGATCTCTGATGCATCTGGGTGGTAGCTCTGTGTGTGTGTGTGTGTGTGTGTGTGTGTGTGTGTGTGTGTGTGTGTGTGTGTGTGTCAGAGAGAGAGAGAGAGAGAGAATTTTAGACTGGCTTCCATATTTACATTCCATAGAGCATAATTTGATAGGGAGAAGGTGCTCATATTAGAGCTCTGATACCACTGTCATCACTTTTTATTGTGAAAAACACTTGACTAAACTCTAATTTAAAAGGGAAAAGTAAACTAACATTTTACAGATTGTTCTCAAAATTAATTGGTATATTGAAGGCCAAAAGGAGAAACTGGAGATTAATATGATTTTTTTTGTCTCTTCTGAGTATTAGACAGCAATAGCTGTGATTTCAGGAGTCTCCTGCATTGTACTCACAGCTGAATTACTAACATGCTTAATAATATGAAACATATGATAGAGAAATAGATCAACCAGCAAGCACAAAGAACTAGTGATAAGATCGAACTTTTAAGCAGGTTGCCACATCTTTTAAGAATGTAGTACCTTCATATGAATTTCAAATTTTGTGGTTTTCCCTCTGTCATTAAAAGGTAACAAAATACTATAGAAACAAGAATTCCTGTTCAGCCAAGTAGAAAGTGCTCATGATCCCATCTTCATGTTGCAAATTTCCACTTCATAACGATTCTCTTTTAGAGTGCTTTCATTTAATACACTTCAGCACCTCATCCTTCCCTGTGGGAGAAAGGAAAAAAGATAATTTTGTTTGAATATAATCTTACATATATTAGTGTGCACAGGCATGATTTGTATAATTACAGAAGTTAGTAATAAATGTCAGTAGAGATCATGTCACAACTAAAAATATAATTAAATTCAGATAACAAGACTAGAAGTCAAAGCATTTTGTGCATGAAAACATACATTAGATTGGTTCCAGAATTTTTATTTTGAGATTAACTTTATATTAAAGTATAATGCACTTTGCTTAAAGATGAAACATTTTATTGAAAATATATTTCTTAGAGATAGTTTTTGCTGCATAATTTTAAGAAGAAAATAGTCCCAAAGTAATCATTTTTCTTATTATTTTACAGTTTCCATGTGATTAACTTTCAAATTAGAAATCCAGGTATATGATTTAATTTAATTTTAACAAAAATATTATTAAGTATAAAGACCTTATACTCTGTACTTTCTTCACACTAAGGTCATCAAATATGGTGAGTCTGACATAATTAGTCTCTGTGTGAACTATGTTTATATTACTTACAATGTGAGTGAAATGTTTAGAAAGTAGTATGTATTTTTGTATAATTGCTCTGAAGAGACAATAAATGATTTAATCAAAGGCTAAAATGATTAGATTTATAATTTAGAATTCAGGAAATGTTTTTAACCACACTGGTTACTGGAGCCTTCACAACAACCTCATGAGAAAATTTGTATTGATGAAGCAAATATCCCAGAGGTTAGACACTTACAAATAGAAAAAATCATGTCATTGTGAATATGTAGAGCTACATAACAACATAGAAAATTTAGCTTTTAAATATCTGACTATTGTTATACATTTAATTGCAGGGTTAATACTTGTTCTGAAAGTAGAATTTGAAAAGTAAACCTAAGTATTCATTTGAATAAAAGACAATGTTTAAAATATCTCTCATTCAAGAATCAAGATATACAGTTTGTTCTTTTTCATGCCAATTATGTTCTCTAGACAAACACTAGATTAATAAACCTAAATCATTGCTTTGTAGGGAAATATAAATTTATTTTCCTAAAAATCATAACTGTAACTTTTTTCTCAAACAATTACTGAGTAACTGTTTTATATTTTTATCATTGAATCATATTTGATATATTTTTGATTAAGTTAACTAATTCACCAATAACAATATGAGTTGTGCATGAACAAAGTTTATCTAACACCAGTACTTTCTTCACAAGTCATATCATGGCTCTGTTAAAGAACACCAGAAAGAATGACATTGCCCCATTTTTTAGGAAATGAAAAGACATGGAAAAAATTACATTAAATGAAGTAATCCAGGTCAAAAGAAATATATATCCGAAGAGTTCCCTTATTTGCAATTTCTAGTATATGTCTGAGACAAGCAGAAATGGTCAGATAAGTTGATGTTAGGTGAAATGAACCCCAAGATAAGAATTCAAATGTTTTTTTTTCTTTCTTGCTATTGTTTATAACACATTTATAAGATGATTTCTTTGTTGCTTTGTATGTCCTTCCTGCACGGTATAATCCCTGTTTTCACTGTATTTGATGCTGGTATAAATTGTGGAGGGGAAGGGAAAAAAAAATTTTAATTAGGGATACAGGTTGACCCATTGCCACAGTAAGATACACAAGACGATATGTTGAAAACCAAACTTTACAACTTTGGGGGAGTGGGAGATGAGAAGTGGGGAGGGGGAGATGGGAAAGAATGGGAAGGGGAAATAAAGGAGGAGTCAACAATGCTTGATAAGAAGTGTAATCATAGGGAGTTCTGGGAAGATGGCGGAGGAGAAGCTGGAGGCAAAACAAGCTCTTGCATAGAAAGCAGTTTTAGAGTTCCAGTGAACAGTCCTAAGCCAGAAAACCACACCAAGTGTGCCATCACAGGACAGAGAGTTAGGACAGAGAGGAAAAATTCAGGCAAGGAGACAGATCTGAGATTTTGCCTGCAGCTGCCTCTGCGGCAGCAACGGCCGTACTGCCATACCTGAAACAGAGAGTCTGTGACGAAAGAGCCAGACGAGGCAGGCAAGTGGATTCTACTCCATACCAGCAAGAACTGACAAGGAGCAGACATCTTCATCCTGCAGTTCGCAGACCAGAGACAACCCACGAACCAAGACTCGGCATGAGTAGAAGCCTGACATCCTCACTCCTTCTCAGGGAGCAGAGGAGGGAAGGCCACCCCTCCCCCCCCCAGTACCGGAGATCTCCATCTTGGACACCTACAAAGCTCGGCTGAGCGGATAGCTCCAACTCAGGCCTTGGAATAAGGGGGGGGGAAGGAGAAGGATTGGAATTAGGGGGGGAGGGGGGAGGCTGGGAAGGGATGTGAAGGATAAACAAAGGAGGAGGCTGCAATGCTTGGTAAGAAATGTACGTATTATCCTGCCCATGTAACTGTAACTCCTCTGTACAGTATGTTCTCAAATAAAATTAAATTAAATTAAAAAAAAAAAAAAGGAAAAAAAAAGAAAAAAAAAATGGGTCATTTAGCAGGTCACAAGAACTTAACGGCATGATCTGCCAGACTCAGCTCCACCCAGGGAAAAGTCATCCAGTTCGGGCGCCAGCCCTAGGAGTGACTTTCTTCATCGAGTAATCAGAACCAGAGGCTGCCCCTCCATTTAGCAGCCTCGAATATCAACTGAAATTCAGTAAACAGAAACTTTGAGAGTGGCACCAGGCTGGGCTTGGTGAGTTTCTCACAAACTAGCCCCCCGGGAAAAGCTACTGTTTGCTGAAAGGCCTCAACTCTACCCATAACCTAGCCTCATCACAGCATCTCCAAACTTGAGGAAAAAGCCCTCTTTTGTGATACTCAAAGCACACCCCCTCCCATTGAACTTACTTGGGAGGAGGATCGAAAAATCCTGGGTAAAGCAGAGCATTTTTCTGCCTGTCCAAACAGACTGACTTAAGAAACCAACCAAGCCACAGGACCACAAGCAGACCAGCGATTCCAACCAGAGGCTGATTATAGACACAAGGGATATATAGGATTTTCCCCAACCCTCCCAAAAAAAAACAAAGAACTTTTTTTTCCCTCTTCTTCTCTTTTTTTTTTATACCTTTTACAAAATATTTTTCTCTTTTCTAAAACTTTTTTTAATTTTTACCTTTTTTGAAAAAAATTGTTTTCTAGTAACTTTTTCCCCCCTTATAGCCTTTATTGTAGGGATACATGCGTGTGTGCATTTTTCTTTGTTTGTTTTTTTCTTCTTTTAAAAATATATTCTTTTTGTTTTTTGCTTAGCTCGACTGAACTTTGGATCTTTTTTTTCTTTCTTCCTTATCCTTCTCACCTTTTCCTCTCTTTTGTTCTTCTTTATGGGACTTTATTGTTGTTCTGCACATCCTCAGATAAACCCGTAGTTAGACCCTATCCCCCATTAGACCCTATCCCCCATTGTGTACACACTTAATCCACAAATTTATTACTCAATTCAAAACTTCTGAGACTTAAATTCCTTAATAGCAGTACTACCTCTTTATGCCTCTAGAGTATTTTAAGTATTTTTATTTTTAAGTTTTACACATCTCCTTTATATCCCTCCCCTTCTCTCATTATATTCACGTTCTTTGAATACATTGTTCTTGAATTTGCATATTATTAATTTTTATTTTTCTGTTTCTTCTGGTGACTTTTTTTTTGCCTTTCTCTTTCTTCTTGTTTTCTCTATCTCTACCTTCATCCTATCTAATCTATTTCCTGCTTTGAGATTAGGACTTTGTTAACTCTCCCTGTACCTTCCCACATAACTCTATTCCTATTTTTTACCCACATCTCTCACTAACCCTAATAATTTCTGGTTTACCAAATTCTTCTTTGTGGTTCGTAGCCCATTAATATATACTTGTTTGATGTTGAATAGAGGAATCTGTTGAACTAGATTGTATCTGCAGACTATTGACTGTGCAAATTCAGACTTTAGTTGATGCTTGCCTTAAGTTAGTGTTCTAGCACAAAACTGGCGTTACTTTCATCCCAAATGAGCAGAGTAAGCCAGAAAACCACAAGAAAAATGGCAAGTTAGGGTAACTACACTCCCACTCATGATTATCAGGGGACAGAACAGATAATGAATAATCCAGAGGAGAGTTCCCAAATAGCTCTACAAACACTGCTGGCAAAAATGATAAATGAAAAGATTGAAAACATACAAAGAACTCTGTATAAGCGTGATAGGGAGAGAGAGGAGGCAATCCAAAGTTTTATACAGGAATATCATGAGCGTGAGGAAACTACTCAAAAACAGATACAGGATTTGCGTGAGCCGATTGAGAATACTCAAAGAGAAAGGCAGGAATGGCGTGAACAGGCTGAGAACACTCAAAGAGAACTACAAGAATGGCATGAATGGGAGGAACCTAATTAAAGAGTAATACAGGAATTGAGAGAGCAGGATGAGAATACACAAAGATCACTAAAGGCATTCATGGGATCCATTAACAAAGAGCTGAAGGAAGTCAGGGAAAGCACAAAGGGAATCCTGAATGGAACCCAACAGAAGGAATGGGAGTCCAAGGAAACCATAACAAATCAACTAAGTGATTTGAGAATAAACACAGAACAACAAATTAAGGAAGTAAAGAAGTCCGTACAAGATCTAAAACAAAGATTCAACAAAGAATTTGAAGCCATCAAAACTGACCAATTAGAAGGAAAAGAAATAAAAAACAAAGTATAAAGTCTCGACAGCAGGTTAGTCCATGCAGAAGATCGAATGTCGGGGATTGAAGATAGCCTAGATATTATAGAGACAGAACATACAACTATCCAAGACAAATCCAAGAAATATAAGAGATCTATCCAACACTTGGAAGACACCATCAGAAGGCCTAATCTAAGGATGATGGGTGTAGAGGAGCACCTAGAAAGAGAAGTTAATGGTGTAGGAAATTTGTTTAACAGGATCCTAGCAGAGAACTTCCCAAACATGCAAAAAGATAGGCCTATTCAGATACAAGAAGCGTTGAGAACTCCAAATAGACCAGATCAGAATAGGACATCCCACCATCACATTATAATCCACACAGGATCAACTCAGACCAAGGAAAAGATCTTAAAGCTGTGAAGGAGAAAAGATAAATCAACTATCAACCAAGAATACTGTACCCAGCTAAACTCTCCTTCATAACTGAAGGCCCAATAAAAAACCTTCCATACCATAGAAAAACTGAAACAATACATCTCCACAAAACCAGCCCTACTAAAGATTATTAAAGATGTCCTACACTTAGAAGACCAACAAGACCACAATAAAGGCCAAGAAACTGCACCCATACTGAGAATCCAAGAACCATAGGAAGAACCCAGTTTTTGCAGTCCCCAAGAAGGTGGATAACATGGCGGGAACTCCCAAATACCTCTCAGTCCTATCTCTCAACATAAACGGACTTAACTGTCCAATTAAGAGACATAGACTGTCTAGTAAGATTAAAAACTAGATCCGTCTATCTGCTGCCTTCAGAAGTCACATCTTGCCCGTAAAAACAAACACATTTTCAATGTTAAAGGCTTGAGCAAAATCTACCAAGCAAACGGCCCCCATAAACAGGCGGGAGTTATAATCCTAATATCAGATAAAATAGACTTCAAATTAAAATTCGTGAGAAGAGATAAAGAAGGTTGCTACATACTAATTAAGGGATCTCTCCTTCAGGAGAATATTACCATTCTAAATATCTATTTGCCAAACAATGCAGCACCCAAATTTATCCAAAAAACACTACTTTCCCTCAAATCCCAGATAGATCCAAAGACATTAATTGTTGGGGATTTTAACACACCACCCTCCCCACTAGATACATCAACTCGGCAAAAACTCAACAGAGAAACCTCAGATCTAAACAGCTGCATAGATCAACTAGATTTAAGAGATATCTACCGAATATTTCATCCAGCAGCATCAGAATACACGTTTTTCTCAGCAGCACATGGAACATTTTCTAAAATAGTTCACATTTTAGGCCACAAAGCAAACTTGAACAAATTCAGAAACATTGAAGTTATACCTTGCATTCTCTCAGACCACAAGGGAATAAAATTAGAACTCAACACCAAAAGCCACCAAAGAAAGTCCAGAAACATATGGAGGCTGAACAACACACTGCTGAATCACGAGTGGGTCATGGAACAGATTAGAAAGGAAATTCAAATGTTCATGCTATTCAACAAAAATGAGCACACAAATTACCAGCTCTTCTGAGACACAGCAAAGGCCGTACTCAGAGGCAAGTTTATAGCTCTGAGCTCCTACATCAACAAATTGGAGAGATCTGAAACCAACAATTTAATGAGACATCTGAACCTCCTTGAAAAAGAGCAGCAAGATAAACCCCAATCCAATAGACAGAAAGAAATAACTAAAATTAAATCAGAATTAAATGAATTAGAATCCAAAAAAACTATAGAAAGAATCAACAAACAAAGAGTTGGTTCTTCGAAAAAATTAACAAAATTGACAGACCTTTAGCAAATCTTATCAGAAAAAGAAGACAACACACCCAAATAAATAAACTCAGAGATGAGAATGGAAACATCACCACAGAAACAACCAAGATTCAGAACTTTATAAGGGAATACTTCTCAAAACTTTATGCTAATAAGTTAGAGAACTCGACAGAAATGGACCTTTTCATAGCAAATATTTTCATGCCAAAACTAAACCAAGATGAGTTAAACCAGCTTAACAGGCCCATATCAAGCATTGAAATAGAAACAGCAATAAGAGACCTCCCAGCTAAGAAAAGTCCAGGACCAGATGGTTTTACATTAATTCTAGTGTCTCTCCTACTCTGTCCTACAGTAGTTTCAGAGATACAGGTTTAATCTTAAGGTCTTTAATCCATTTTGAGTTGATGTTGGTGCATGGTGATAGGTTGGGGTCCAATTTTAGTTTTCTGCATTTGGCTGCCCAGTTTTCCCAGCACGAGTGGTTGAAGAGGCCTTGTTTCTTCCATTGTATGTGTTTGGCTCCTTTGTCGAATATCAGCTGGCTCTAGGCCTGTGGATTTATTTCTGTTTCTTCTATTCTGTTCCATTGGTTTTCGGGTCTGTTTTCATGCCAGTACCATGCTGTCTTTGTTATTATAGCTCTATAGTAGAGTTTGAAGTACGCGGTGGATACCTCTCCCATGTTGTCTTTATTCCCTAGAATTGTTTTGGCTATTCTAGGTTTTTTGTTGCTCCACATGTATTTTTGGACTGTTTTCTGTATTTCAGTGATATACGTCATTGGGATTTTAATAGGAATTGCATTGAATTTTTATATTAATTTTGGCAGTATTGCCATCTTTACTATATTAAGTCGGCCTATCCAAGAACATGGGAGGTCTTTCCATTTCCTAGCGTCTTCTGCAATTTCTTTCTTTAACTTTTCATAGTTTTCATTAAATAGTTCTTTTACATCTTTGGTTAGGTTAGTTCCTAAATATTTTATTTTTGGGGAGGCTATTGTGAATAGGGTTGCTCCCTTTATTTCCCTCTCTTCTTGTACATTATCAGTGTACAGGAAGGCCACTGATTTTTGTGGATTTATTTTATTTCCTGCTACTTTGCCGAAGTGATTTATGATTTCTTAGAGTTTGGGGATGGAGTTTTTGGGATCATGAAGGCATAGTATCATGTCGTCTGCAAAAAGGGATAGTTTAACTTCTTCTTTCCCTATGCGGACACCTTTAGTATCTTTTTCTTGACTTACTGCACTGGCTAAGGGTTCCAGGACTATATTGAAGAGGAGTGGAGACAGTGGGCATCCTTGCCTTGTTCCTGATTTTAGGAGAATTTGTTGTAGCTTTTCCCAATTAAGTATAATATTGGCTATTGGTCTGTCGTAAATGGCTTTTATTGTTTTAAGAAATGTTCCTTCTATTCATATTTTCTCCAGAGCTTTTAGTATGAATGAATGTTGAATTTTGTCAAAGGCCTATTCTGCATCTGTGGTGATAATAATGTGATTCTTGACCTTGGCTCTGTTGATATGTTGGATTACTTTTATTGACTTATGTATGTTAAACAATCCCTGCATCTCTGGGATGAAGCCTACCTGGTCATAGTGTATGATTTTTTTTTTTTTGTTTCTGGATTCTGTTAGCTAGAATCTTCTTAAGGATATTTGCATCTGTGTTCATCAAGGCAATTGGCCTGCAATTCTGTTTTTTGGTTGGGTCTTTGCCTGTATTGGGGATGAGTGTGATATTAGCTTCGTAGAATGAGTTTGGGATGGCTCCATTCTTCTCCGTTTCTCTGAAGAGCTTGAGGAGTATGGGTATTAGTTCTTCTTTAAATGTCTTATAGAATTCTGCTGTGAATTCATCTGGTCCTGGGCTTTTTTTTGTCAGAAGATTTTGACAGCTTCCTGTATCTGGTTGTAGGATATTGGCTTATTTAATTGGTTTACTTCTTCTTTGCTCAGTTTGGGCAACTTGTATTTCTCTAAAAATGCATCCATTTCTGCCAGATTTTCTTCCTTTAGAGAGTATAACTTTTGAAAGTAGTCCGTTAGGATTGTTTGGATATTTTGGGTACTTGTTGAGATTTTTCCCGTGGCATCCTTAATCCTGTTAATATGGGTTTCCTCTCTTCTTTTTTTAGTTAATCTTGCGAACAGACCATCAATTTTATTTATTTTTCTAAAGAACCAGTTTTTTGTTTGATTAATTTTGGCTATAATTTTCTAATTGGTTAATCTCTGGCTTAATTTGGTTATCTGACTCTGTCTGGTAACTTTGCTACATTGTTTCTTGTTTTTCTAGCTGTTTTAATTGCAACATGAGATTATTTACTTGGTCTGTTTCCATTTTCTTGATGGGGGCACTGAGAGCAATAAATTTGCCACTCAAGACTGCTTTTGCTGTGTCCCACAAGTTTCTTTGCGAGGTGTTTTCATTTTCATTGTGTTGTAGGAAATGTTTTATTTCTTCTCTGATCTCTTCCATTACCCAGGCATTGCTAAGAAGTGTGCTGTTCAATCTCCATGTATTAGAGGAATTTCTGCGGTATGCTTTGTTATTGAGAACTAGCTTGATTCCACTGTGGTCAGATAGGACACAGTCGATTAAATTGTTCACTTTCTATTTGCTTAAGTTCCTTTCATGAACTATGATATGGTCTATTTTGGAGAAAGTTCCATGAGCTGCTGAGAAGAATGTGTACTTTGTTGTTTTAGGGTGAAATACTAGGTAGATGTCAGTTAATTCCGCTTGAAGTATGGCCTCACTTAATTCGGTAGATTCTTTGCCAATCCTCTGGTTGGTAGACCTGTCCTTTGGTGAGAGTGGTGTGTTAAAGTCTCCTAGCATATTGTATTAATATCTATTTTATTCTGTAAGTTTCAGAATATTTGTTTAACATATCTGAGTGCACCAATATTTGGGGAACATAAGTTGACGATGGTAATATCCTCCTCTTGAATTGTTCCTTGTATTAATATATAGTGTCCATCCTTGTCTTTCTGTACTGATTTTAATGAAAAGATTATTTAGTCAGATATCAGGATAGCTACACCTGCTTTCTTACTGGGGGCATATGATAGGTAGATCCTTTTCCAACCCTTGACTTTAAATTTGTTTGTATGTTTGGTTGAGAGGTCGGTCTCCTGAAGGCAACAGATGGATGGGTCATGTTTTCTGATCCAGTCTGCAGTTCTTTTTCTTTTGATTGGCAAATTAATCCCATTAATATTAAGAGAAAGTATAGAGAGATGCATTGTTGTCCCTGTTATTCCCTGTTTCCCTAAGTTTTTCTTCTTTCCTTTCCTCCTGGGCTTGCTCAGTTAGACTTTGATTAATGCCTGTCTGGGTGCAGGTCCCAGTTCCTGGTTGCTTTCTTCTGGTTGTGTCCACCACTCTTAGTACTCTTTGTAATGCTAGCTTAATGTTTATGTATTCATTTAGTTTTTCTTTGCTATTAAAAATTTTCAGTTCTCCATCGAATGTGAATGCTAGCTTTGCTGGGTATATCAGTCTGGGTTGGCAGTTATTGCCTCTCAGGGCTCGTATAGTACTTTCCCAGGCCTTTATTGCATTCAGTGTTCGTGTGGAGAGATCTGCAATGATTCTAATTTTTTCCCATTATAGTATAGCTCCTTCTTCATTTTTGCTGCATGCAAGATGGTTTCCTTATTATTCAAAACTATCAGTTTTACTATAATGTGTCAAGAAGTGTTTCTCTTGGGATCTTGCTTGTTGGGTGTTCTATATGCTTCTGTTATGTAGGTAAGATATTGTTTTTTGAGGTGGGGAAAATTTTCACCAATTATCTTGTTGAATAGATGTTGCATTTCCTTGCTCTGAAATTCCTCACCTTGGTCCACTTCCAATTATATGAAGGTTAAGTTTCTTGGCATTATCTGCTTCCTCTTGAATTTCCCTTTGGCTTAATTTGAGTGATTTTTCCATATCTGTCACTTTTTGGTCCAGTTGGTGTATTCTGTCTTCTGTATCTGACACTCTGACACTCTATATTCCATTTTGTTCACTCTTTTGACCACTCTATTGTGGTTTGCATGGAGGAAATGGACTCCTTTATGGATTCGATGTTGGTTCTCAAAGTACTGATCTCACTTCTTAATGAGATATGTACTGCCTCTAATTTAGCATTCATCTCACTTCTTACTGAGGTTTGTGCTGCCTCTAGTTTTGCATGCATCTCCTGTATGATATCTTGTATCTCCTTTGATAGTTCATCCTTGTGCTCTTTCAATTTCTGGTCTATTTCTCACTATATTTCTTGAGTCATTGCCTCCAGCATCCCTTGGATATAGCTTTTGTCTTCCATTCCTGCTTTGCTCGCACTGGTGCTCTCCCCTGCATGCCTGCTGGCTACTGAGGATAGCTTGCTACCCTGGGTGGTGATAAACCTTGTAATTTTTCCATGTGATTTTCTCATGGGGGTTCGGGGATTATTGGAGATTAATCTCCAATTTTGTTTTTGTGTGTCTGTGTTTGCTTGGTTGCTGATTCTGTATTGGTAGAGAGAGTCTGTGCCTGATCTGGGTTCTGTTGGGGACCTACCTCCAGCTGCTGGTCTGACCTACATAGGATTCTTGGCTCTCTGCTGTAGATCACTGGCCATTCCTGCCTTTGGAAGGGTTGAACAGCCTAGACTGCTGGTGTTTGCTCCTACGGGTGCTCTTGGCAAGACGGGATGCTCTGGATGCAATCTCCCAGATGCTGGAGTCTGCTATGGGCTCCTGATGTATTTTTTTTTTTTGGCAGGCTTGTGGGCTTGAACTCTAGGTTTGGATGCTGTCCCTCAGCTCTTCAGCTTAAGATGGGCACCCTACTGTTTGAGCCACAGCACCACTTCTGACCCTCTGTGCTTATGTGATGCTGAGGAATCATATCCAGGGCCCATGCACTCAAGACTGTCACTCTACTGTTGAGCCACCTTATGAGCCTGAGCTCCTGCCTACTATCAGGTGCTGGCAGCCTGTGTTGCCCAATTCCCAGCCTAGAGTATATGAGTAGGGTTTTGGTGGTGTTTGGGCTTCTCTTGTCCTGAGCCTCCAGGTCTTTTTCTCTCATAGGCCTGCTTCCCAGGGGGTGCAGTTTTATGTTTTTCTCCCCTCTGCTGAAGCATATGCTCAGCTTTTGACTTCAGTTGGGAGGAGTTGGTTGTGCTGTTCAGGCACCGTATCCCCAGGCTTGGTGCCGGCCCCCCACCTGGGGCACGCCGGTTGAGCCTGTGCTGCTGTGTATACCACCTAGCTTATTCAGCCTGGGGTACACAATTCAAATTTCTTCTACTGTTGGTTGTCTTGACCCAGGGGCGCTGTTTCCTGGCTTGGGCATTTGAGCTCCCTTCCATGGGCGCTCTTGCTCGAGCCTGGCCAGCAGAGTGTGCTCCACGGGCTGGTGGAGCTCTCGAACAGTTCCCAGTTTTAGTGGGTCCTGTGGTCCGGGTGTTGGAGTAGGGAGTCTGGGTCAGGGTCTGGGGATTCCCTCCAGCTCTGGTCTCCCTTGGGTGATACACTGTCCCCTGTGGGGTACTCACCCTGGAGCTAGATGTTTCTGTATGGTATAGGTTGTCAATTGCTGTTGCAATCTGAGTTCAGTTGGGGTGGTTGTGGGTTGGGCTGGGCGGTGATGGCTCTGTGTGATGCTCTTCTGTCTCTGCCTCTGTAGAAGCTGTTGGGTCCACAGTGTCCACGGTATGGGCGAGGGGTAGGGGCTGGGCCTCCGTACAGGATCTGAGCACTGTGGTTTGCACTCTCTGGATCAGTACCAGTTCCTTGCAGGTCTTTTGCTTTGGTGTTCTGTGGGCGTCCCATGTAGCTCTGGGGCTCCTGTCATGGGGCTGAGTTTCAGTCTCTGGGGTTTCTCCGTTTATCACAATCGGCAGGTCTGACACTGGTACCTCAGGTGACTTCTGCGAGAGTTATCTGCAGACAGCTCACTGTGTCTCTGGGACTCTGGCAGCCCCCACAGGGCCCGCTGGCAGTGGCTTGATGCTGCTGGTACTGGGTGACTTTGGCGGGATGGAGCCTCTCTGCTGGGATGGAGAGTGAGGGGTTGGGGTAGGTTCTTTGTGGAGACTCCTGGCTGGTAGGTTTCTCTGTGGCGATCAGCGGGTCTGCAAACCGGTACCTCATGCGGCTTCTGCGCAGGTGATCTGCAGGCAGCCCCCTGTGTCTCTGGGACTCCAGTAGCTCCCATTCGGCCGGCTGGCTATGGCTTGGCGTGCTGCTGTGCATCCAGTAAAGGTTGGGGGAAGGGTCTTCGCTCTTCTTTGTTCTGAAATTCTTCTTTTCCTCTCTTTCTTTTTTTTATTTTCCACCTCCTGTTTTTCTCTGAGTGTTTGTCTTTTTGTTGTTGTCGGTCTCGGGGAGATTAAGCATTAGAACTCGAACTCTCATTTTGGTTGGGGAGAGCTGTGGCGTTTCCCTACTGCCCCATCGCCATCTTCCTGAGCTACTTTTTCTCTCTCATATCTTTTAACTAGACATTCATTTTTTCCTTGGACTCCTTTGCCTTTTCAGAATTTATTTTTCTGTTTGTAGTCTCCATGATTTATTTTGCTAATACTTGGTTTGTCTCATCTTGTTCAGAAATTTCCTTGTAGAGGTTTGGTATATTTTCATTAATCATATTTTTCAGCATTATTAGTAATGTATTGTTAAAACTATGTTCTAGGTCCTTCATTGTCTGTTCTTATGCCTGGTTATTTACTGTGTGAATTATACTACCTTGACATCACTTTTCGTGTATTTTTCTGATTTGTTCTGACCACTTGGGGGATTTTTTTGGGGGGGGATCTATGATCTTAATAAGTGATATGTTCTTGGTTGATTTGCGAGGTGTTGGTTTGATCTGCTGTTGTGATTTGTTTTTCTGGAATTAGGTTTTTGGCTAGACTATTAAGTGTAAGAGTAAAAATCAATTGTGTTGAGATGATGTGATGTTAATATGGGTGATTCCAATAACTGTCGATCTGTCCAGTGGTATATTGAATTGTCTGAGTATGGATGTGGCTGTCTGCATTGTACACTTCTCTTCCTGCTTTTTTCCCATGTGGACCTTTTATTTCCAAACTGCAGCTCTGTTTTTGAATATGTTGGTCAACACAGTCACAACAGTCAACTGCCTGGCTGGGCACCATTTTATAGACTTCAGTTTTCTTGTGAAGACTATAAAATCTTTTTTTGAATTGTATATCTGTATATAATTGTAGATGGCTCAGTGTGACCCTCTAGAAGTGGAGTACCTGCTAGGACTCTAAATCTCTGTTTCATTAGAGAGAGCTAGGGTAATTTTCTGTTGTTATTCTGCCATTGTTTTTCTTTTTCCTCAGATTTATTTTATATAATGTTGATTTTTTTTCACATAATTTAGGATTCATGATGGTTGTATCAGGTTATTTTTGTTTTTTGTTTGTGTTACTTTGAAATAGTGATTTCAGACTTGTATGAAGTGACAGTAATAATATGAAATGTATGTTATTACATTGAAAGAAATATAGCAGACATTTTAACCTATTTGCTACAAGTAAATTAATATTAATTAAAGCTAATTAAAGTAATTACTTATTTACTCGTCAGAGGATGAGTATAGTACTCTTGGATATCTTGGATTAAAAGACATTAGTCTCATTACAACTGATGCTTTCATTGAAATTACTAGCTAAACTTTCTCCTTCAGAAAGGCAAAAGCTCCATTTCTTTCATATTAGTATTATAAAATCATAATACCTGCATGTTGAATTGTTTCCCTCTGTTGTTTCCTTTTTTATTTTCTGAAAATACTGTACAGAGGGGTTACAATTACATGGGCAAGATAATGAGTACATTTCTTATCAAGCATTGTAGCCTCCTCCTTTTTATCCTCTTCCCATTCCTTCCAACTCTCCCTCTGCCCCCCATCTTTTTCTCCTCCCTCACCCAATCCTCCTTCCCTGCTCCCCCCACCAAAGTTGTAAAGTTTGTTTTCGACATAACTACTTGTACATCTCATTGTTGCAATGGGTCTACCTGTATCTCTATTTAAACTATTTGTTTTGTCCCTTACACTCTACAAATTATACCGCCATCAAATACAGTGAAAGAAGGGGTTATACCATAGGGGAGGGACATACAAACCAACAGAGAAATAATACTATAAATGTGTTAGAAACAATCGCATGAAAGAAAAAAAAAAACATTTGACTATGTATCATAGGGTTCATTTCCCTAACATCAACTTATCTATCCTTTTCTGCTTGACTCAGACTTATACTAGTTATTGCAAATAAGGAAAACCATGGGACCTATGTAACTTTGGGCCTGTCTTACTTCACTTAAGATAATTTTTCCAAGTCTTTCCACTTCCTAACAAATGGGGCAATGTCATTCTTTCTGATGGAAATATAGAATTCCATTCTGTATATATACAACATTTTCTTGATCCATTCAGCTACTGAGGGGCATCTGGGTTGGTTAAATATCTTAGCTATGGTAAATAATGCTGCAATAAACATAGTCATGCTGGTAGCTTTAGTGTGGTTTTGTTTGTGAACATTTGGGTAAATGCCCAAATGTGGGATTGCTGGGTCATAGGGGAGCTCTATGTGGAGTCTTTGGAGGAAACTCCATACTGTTTTCCAAAGTGGTTGTACAAATTTTCACTCCCACCTACAATGCAGTAAGGTTTCCTTCTGTCCACATTCCCTCCAGCATCTGTTGTTATTAGAGTTATTGATTATAGCCATTCTATCTGGAGTGAGGTGGTCTCTCAATATTGTTTTGATTTGCATTTCTTTTATGGCTAGAGAGGTTGAGCATTTCTTCATGTGTCTATTGGCCCTCTTTCTTTCTTCTTCAGAGAAGATTCTTTTTGAGTCTTTAGCCCTCTTATATATTGGGCAGTTGTTTCTTTGAAGATTTGTTGCTGGGGGATTTAAGTTTTTGAGTTCCAGGTATATTTTTGATATGAGACCCTTTTCCGTTGTATGACTAATGGAGATCTTCTCCCAGTCCATGTCTTTCTATTGATCTTGCTAGCTATGTACTTTGCCAAGCAGAAGCTCTGCAATTTAATGCAATCCTATTTGTCCAACCTTTCTTTGATTTGTTGTGTTTATGGGTCTCTATTAAGAAAATTTTAGCCTGTGTCAAGGAGTCCTAGGGTTGTTCCTACTCCATGCTGTAATATATTTAGAGTGTCTGCTTTGACTCCGAGGTCTTTGATTCATTTGGAGTTGATTCTGGTGCAGGGTGATGTATAAGGACTAGGTTTAATTTTCTGCAAGTAGTTAACCAATTTTGCCAGCACCATTTACTGAAGAGGCTTTCTTCCATTCTATTTTTTTTAGCTCCCTTATCGAAGCTTAAATGGCTATAGGTCTGTCGGTTCATTTCTGGGTTTTCAATTCTATTCCATTGGCCCTGAGGTCTGTTCTTGTGCCAGTACCAACCTGGTTTGATTACCATGGCTTTGTAGTAGAGTTTTAAATTTGGTATTGATATTCCTCCAGTACTGTTCCTTCTGTTGAGGATCATTTTTGCTATTTGGGGTCATTTATTGTTCCATATGAAGTTTTGGATTGCCTCTTCTATTTCCTTGAAGAATGAGGTTGGAATATTAATAGGTATTGCATTGAATTTGTACCAATTCCTTAAAATACCTATATTGCTTATATTGTGATGAAAATCTCAGTAATATTGATATGACTTTATATTTGAGTCTCATCTTGAGCTACATTCATATAAAATTTATGCAGTCTCAAGCAAAAAACCTATTTTACTCTTTTCTGTTTTAGTCAATAAATCCATGCTCTTTAGAAATATGTCCTCATCTTTTATATTGCTCCAGTAAACATTATGTACTTCTACTATTTTTATTGAAATAAATGCAAAGTATGGAATATGAAGACAACCCCCCCCCTTTATCACTTTAAGTATATCCTTGGGGACTATTTTATATATAAAAATATAAATGTGCAATGCACATGTTTATACATGAATAATCTAATAGTTAATCAATTAGACCCAAGAACTACTGTACCACATATAGTCTCAATTTAATTAAAGCCACCAAAATATTAGTGTTCATGGATATCACTCATTTTTATAAAATGATTAGTCTCAACAAAGTTTATATCATATTTCAAATTTTAAAAATGAAAATTACACCCAGATTTGCTGTCAGTATCGTGTTTCCGGGAATACATTTATTCAGCAAACAGAGAAACACAAAATAAGGGTTTGTCACATAGAACGAAAGATGTAGAAGCAGACTGTCTTTACTTAAGATGACAGTCCTTGCAAATCATGTGATTTATTCAAAGATACTATAAAAATCTATTAAGAGGATGTGTGATCAGAAGTGATAGGTAAGGAAGTGGCGAGGTAGCTCAAGTGGTAGAGCGCTAGCCTTGAGCTAAAGAGCTGAGGGACAGCGCCCAGGCCCAGAGTTCAGGCCCCACGACCGGACCCCCCCCCCCCCAAAAAAAGAAGTGATAGGTAAGCAAAGAAACTGGAAAACAGTATATTTAAATTGAGATTTCAATATACGATGACAAATTTACAATAAATTAGCCTATAGAAGATGATTTTATATCTCTAACTCTCATCCAGTATTCTACATTTTCCCACATACTCCTCTCCTCTTACCTTAGTTCCTGATCAATATTCTTCTACTTTCATGTTGTCAATTGCTACTAAAGTAACGAGGTGGGTATATTTTTGGTTCTAGATTGAATAAACTTTAGAACTTTGGAATAGTAGTATGAATTCATGAAGTTTGACTTGAATGACAAGTGTGAGTATACCGTATTAATGGTACTGTTAATTGGCCTGAAGCAGCTACAAACATACTATGAATCCATAGACACACATTACACTAAGAGCAAGGGACTTGATTTCAGAGAAAGATGCAGGTCCAGGCAAGATCCTCAAGAAAAGAAAGACCAATGGAGCAAACATCAATCAACTATCATTACAAAGGAATTGAACTGATCTCTGATGTGTCTGGGTCGCAGCTGTGTTTGTGTGTGTGTGTGTGTGTGTGTGTGTGTGTGTGTGTGTGTGTGTGTGTGTATGTGTATGTGTCTGTGTGTGTGTGTAGAGAGAAAGAGAGAATTTTAGTGTGGCTTCCATATTTACAGCCCATAGAGCATTACTTGTTAGGGATAAGGTGCTCATATCAGAGCTCTGATACTACTGTCATCACTTTTTACTGCGAAAAACACTTGCTTAATCCTAGTTAAAAAGAGAAAGATAAACTAACATAGTTCATGATTGTTTTGACAATTAATTGGTATATTGAAGGCCAAAGAGAAGAATTGGGCATTAATATAACCTTTTTCCTCTCTGCTGAATATTACCCAGCAATAGCTGTGATTTCAGGAGTCTCCTGCTATGTACTCACAGCTGAATTACTAATATGCTTAATAATATGAAACATACAATAGAGAAATAGATCAGCCAGCAAGCACAAAGAAATAGGGATGAGACAGAACTTTTGAGCAGGGTTACCACATCTTTTAGGAATGTAATTACTTCATATGAACTTCAAATTTTGTGGATTTCCCTGAGTGATTAAAGGTTAGAAAGTATTGTAGAAACGAGAATTCCTGTTCATCCAAGTAGAAAGTGCTCATAATCCCATCCTCACGTTACAAATTTTCATTTCATAAAGACTCTCTTTTAGAGTGCTTTCATTTAATATACTCCAGCATCTCACTCTTCACTGTGGGAGACAGGAAAACAGATAATATTGTTTGAATATTATCTTATGTAAGTTAGTGTGTACAGGCATGATTTGTCTGATTACAGAAGTTAGTATTAAGTGTATATAGGACTCATGTTACAACTAAAAATATAATTAAAATCACATAACAAGATTAGAAGTTACAGCATTTTGTTCCTAAAAACATACATTAGATTATTTGCAGAATTTCTATTTTGAGATAAACTTTATGTTAAAGTATAATGCATTTTTCCTAAGGGTTCAAATATTTTATTAAAAATATATTTCTTAGAGATATTTTTGCTGCATAATTTTAAGAAAATGGTTGCAAAATAATCTTTTATTAAATTATTTTCCTGTTTCCAAGTGATTAACCTCCAAATTAGAACTCCAGATGTATGATTTGATTTAATTTAACCAAAAATATTATTTAGTATTATGAGCTTTTACTCTCTACATTCTTCACATTAAGTTCGTCAAATATGGTGAATTTGAAATAATTAATCTCTATGTCAGCTATGTTAATATTATTTACAATGTGAGTGAAATTTTTAAAAAGTAGTATTTATTTTAGTTTATTTGCTCTAAAGAGACATTGAATGATATAATCAAAGGCTAAAATTATTAGATTTAAAATTTAGAATTCAGGAAATATTTTTGCCAATACCTTTTACTTGAAACTTCACAACAACTTTATGAAATAATTTATATTAATGAAGCAAAAATCCCAGAGTTTACATATTTACAAATAGAAAAAACATGTCATTCTGAATATGTAGAGCTACATAACAAACATTTAGCTTTTAAATACCTGAATATAATAATACATTTAATTGCAGGGAAAGTACTTGTTCTGAAAGGAGATACAATTACATTTATTTTGAAAAGTAAACCTAAGTATTCATTTGAATAAAAGACAATGTTTAAAACATCATTCATTCAAGAAACAAGATGTACAGTTAGCTGTTTTTCATGCCAATTATGTTCTCTAAACTTACTAGTAATACTAGATTAGTAAACCTAAATCATTGCTTTGTAGGGAAATAGAAATTTAGTTTCTTAAAAGTCATGACTATTTTTGTTGTTGTTCTTGGTGGTGTTGTTGAGATAAAATTCTCATGTATTTTTCTACCCAGGCTGGCTTAAGTTTTGTCCTCAGATCTCAGCATCCTGAGTAGCTGGGATTACAGGCATGAGCCATTGGCACCCCACAAGATTTTTTACCTTTTTAGAAAAGACGTATTTTAGATAGCCCCTATGTTTTGAAAGAGGACAGATGATTTCCTAATCTTGTAATTTAACATTAAATGAGGGAAAGCTTGTCTACTTCTTCAGTACACTGCCTGATTTTAATTTCCAAGTCTGTTTTTTGAGATATTTGTTGAAAAAGACACTATTTCCTTGTGTTTTCAATATACTTGATTCAACACCCCTGGGTCAATACTCTTTGAACATATGGCCTGTAAAACTCTCATCTGAGAAATTTTTCTTACACTCACTTCCTTTTACTTAGGAGCTACAATAAAGATGATTTCTAGAACGATCTTTATTTCCCTTAATTAAATGGAAGAGTCCAGAGAAGCCATATTTGAAATTGGTAGAGACCCCAGAGTCTGAATCCTAACTTATTGAACCACAAAGCATTTAACCTGGTCTGTGCAAATACAGGGTCAAAAACATTACACATCAAGTGTACTTCATTCTTTATAAATATTGGGATCTATTCACCAACCAAGTTAGACTACACTAATGATATCATTAATAGGATATCAGGTTTCATTTACCTAATGTCTGGTTTCAGAAATATTTTATCTATGTAGAACATGTTTTTGTGGAAAAGTTAATCAGTCCAACTTTGGTAGCACATGCCTGCTATCCTAATTTTTCAGGAGGCAGAGGTCAGTATTATCATCGTTTAAGACTTGCTATAAGAAAGGACCCAGATTACATCTCAATCCATATTTAATCCTAGCCATGCAGGAGGCCATCAACATAATTGCAAATTGTGGGCTGGGAAAAAATGTGAGACTTTATTTGAAAATAATTAAGGTAAAGCTCAAGTGACAGGATATTTTCAAGGTTAATTTTTAGTTTATACATGATTTTATGTTCATATGTATATATTTGTGAAAGGAATTATTCTTTTACTGCTGAAACCTAACAGAAAATATCATGGAAGGAACATATTAATTCTGGCATGAAAATTTGGACATTTTAGTTCTATATCATTTCTGTCATTCTTGGCATACATCTTTATTACATGTTTTTATTGTGACCTTTCCAAAGACATTTCTACATCCTACGGTGGTAACAGGAGCGCCACCTTGTGGACGCAACATAACATTTCTTATGGCTTCGGATTGACAACTAAAGGTCAAATCTGCAGCACTGTAGCTGTATAAAAGGTATGGTGCTTTTTGTTGTTGTTGTTTGTTTGTTGTATTGTGTATTCCCTTCTTCTTTGCCAATCTCTATACATTCCCATGGTCTAAACCAGCCCTGGGTAAAAATTCTATATAAATTCTCTCAGGAAAGAATTATTCAATACTTCAAAATCTTTGACACTCTTCCCTTCATTCCCAATGATGTTGGCTGAGTTACTTTTGCGTGCATGTGTGTGTGTGTGTGTGTGTGTGTGTGTGTGTGTGTGTGTGTGTATGTAGGCCCTGGGGTTTGAATTCAGTTTCTAGGCTCTGTCTCTGAGCTTTTCTGCTCAAGGTTAGTGTTTTACCCCATGAGCAACAGCTTTTTAGGTAGTTTGTTGAAGAGTCTCACAGTCTTTCCTGTCCCTGGATGGCTTCAAACTGCAATCCTCAGTTCTCAGACCCATGTGTAGTTAGAATGCCAAGTTTTGCGTGCAAGGAATCAAACTCCAGTGATTGAAAACCTACTTCAGCATCATTTTCACAAAGATGGGCATACAATCTCCACATGATCCCATTGAAATAAAGATCATCTGCTTTAATAGTTACTAGAGATGAATTAATCCCACTCCTCATGGTGCTGTATTCTACTACATTCTTAGCCAGCAGTCCCTCCGCCATAACTCTAGCACCTCTGGTTAGTCAACTGACTTTTACTTGCTGCAAAAGCCATGAGTATTTATTAACTTAAGTTTGCCCTATTAATAGATGCATTCTGAACATAGTCTTTAAAAGCTCTTCATCCTCATTAGGAAAAGAAATCCATAATGCTATAGGCGTTAAGTCTATCCAAACGCTTTCCTTGATTGCCCACAAGCTCCAGGAGAGAAAAATCGCTGTTCTCCATCTTATTTATTGGGGAATATTTCTATTAGCTATCATTATAAGCTAAGTGCTGTACTTTACTGCTAAAAAATGCCTGTGGCAGTTATTATCAATATGCAGAGCTTTCCAAAATGTGAGGCTGATAGCTTTAACTGCATGCTAAACTCCCACAGGTTCTCACCAATCGTGAACTCTTCAATATACAATTCCTCATTAATAACAAATAAAATCATAATAAAAAGCGGGTTAGCAGTAGCTCCTAGGGACTTATCTCAAAGGATGAACCAGAAGGATACCTAAGGATAGTAGAGGAAGCATTCATAGGGGCTTAGTGAAAGGATAGTTCTTGTTTAAAACACATTTTTATGTTTTTTAAAATATATCAATTAGTAGACAGTAAGGTAGAATGGAAGAGTATGTTTTGGACCTTCAGAATAAAACTAGTCTACAGTCTTCTCTCTTAATTCCCAATTAGGAAAATTACACAAACATTATCAGCCCATTTTTTAAAATTTAATTTAATTTTGTTGCAAAGGTGTTGCAGAGAGGGGTTACAGTTACATAAGTAAGGTAATGAGTACATTTCTTGTCAAACATTGTTACCCCCCCTCCCTCATTTTTCTCCTACTTTCCCTCCCATCCCCTACCCCTTGAAGTTGTAAAGTTCATTTCCAACATAGTGTCTTGTGAGTATCATTGTTGCGTTGGTTCACCATTTTTCCTTGGTTCACCATTTTGTTATTTCCCTTCCCTTCCCCAAATCAGATAAATGTATATACCAGATGCAGGTGTACCAGAATAAAAAACAGTGGCTACCAGGGATAAACCAAAGGGAAGGGGGTTCAGGGAAGTTGGCAGAGGAGAAGCTGGAGTATAAGTAAGCTCTCGCATAGAAAGCAGTTTTAGAGTTCCAGTGAACAGTCCTAAGCCAGAGAATCACACCAAGTGTGCCATCACAGGACAGAGAGTTAGGCCAGAGAGGGGAAACCAAGCAAGGAGACACTTCTGAGCTCTTGCCAGCAGCCGCTGCGGTGGCGGCAGCTGTGGCAGCAGCAGGCAAGCCATACCTGAGCCACAGAGAGTCTGGGACGAAGGAGCCAGACACAGCGGACGAGCGGATTCTACTCAACAACAGCAAGAACCGACAAGGAGCAGACATCTTCATACTGCTGTTCGCAGACCAGAGACAACCCAGGAACCAAGACTCGGCGTGAGTAGAAGCCTGACGTCCTCACTCCTTCTCAGGGAGCCGAAGAGGGAAGGACACCCCTCCTCACCCCCAGCACCGGAGATCTCCATCTTGGATATCTACAAAAGTTGGAGGAGCTGCTAGCTCCAACTCAGGCCTTGGAATAAAACGAGTCATTTAGCAGGTCAAAAGAACTTAAGGGCCGCGTGACCTGCCAGACTCAGCTCCACCCAGGGAAAAGTCACCCAGCTCAGGCGCCAGCCCTAGGACTGGCTTTCTCCAGTGGGTAATCAGAGCAAGAGGCTGCCCCTCCCACTAGCAGCTTGGAAAATCAATTGAAAATCAGTAAACAGAAACCCTGAGAATGGCTCCAGGCTGGGTTCTGTAAGGTTTTCACAAACTAGCCCCGGAAAAGCTACTGTCTGTTGAAAGGCCTCAACTCTACCGAGAACCTAGCCTCATCACTGCATCCCCCTCTTTTGTGATACTCAAATCAGATCTGCCTCCCAATGAACTAGCCTGGGAGGAGGATCGCCCAATCCTGGGTAAAGCAGAGCATTTTTCTGCCTGTTCGAACAAACTGACTTAAGAAACCAACCAAGCCACAGGACCACAAGCAGACCAGAGACTCCAACAAGAGGCTGGTTATGGACACAAGGGAGATACAGGATTTTTCCCACTCCTCCCAAAAAAATCAAAGAACTTTTTTCTTCTTCTTCT
The DNA here is from genome assembly GCF_019054845.1 of Dipodomys spectabilis. Taxonomy (NCBI): domain Eukaryota; kingdom Metazoa; phylum Chordata; class Mammalia; order Rodentia; family Heteromyidae; genus Dipodomys; species Dipodomys spectabilis. The sequence goes on from NW_024870787.1 coordinate 4,710,856, forward strand.
TCTTCTTCTTCTTCTGCATTTTTTTATTTTTGGTACCTCATATAATATTTTTTTTCTTTTCTAAAACTTTTTTTAATCTTTAATTTTTGCCTTTTTTGAAAAAAAAATTGTTTTCCAGAAACTTTTTTTCCTCTTATAATTTTTGTTTTGGGGATACTGGAGTGTGCGTTTCTCTTTCTTTTTTGTTTTTTTTTTCTTTTTTAATTATCTTTTTGTTTTTTGTTTAGCTCTACTGAACGTCTCATCTTTTTCTTCTTCCTTTATTATCCTTTTCACCTTCTCTTCTCTTTCGTTCTTCTTTATGTGACTTAATTCTTGTCCTGCACATCCTCAGATAAACCCGTGCTTGAATATTAGACCCTATCACCCAGTGTGTACACAATTAATTCAAAAATTTATTACTCAAGTCAAAACCTCTAAGACTTAAATTCCTTAATAACAGTACTACCTTTTCATACCTATATAATATTTTAAGCATTTTTATTTTTAAGTTTTTCACATCTCCTTTATACCCCTCCCCTTCTCTCAATAAATTCATGTTTTTATCTAAATATATTGTTATCGATTCTACATAATTTTATTAATTTTTACCTTTCAATTTTTCTGGTCTCTTTTCTTTTCCCATTCCCTTTCTTCTTTTTTTCTCTCTCTCTACTTTCATCCTACCCAACCAATTTCCTGCTTTGAGATAAGGACATAGTTAACTCTCCCTGAGCCTCCCCACATCAATCTATTCCTATTTTTTACCCACATCCCTCCCTAACCCTAATAATTCCTGGTCTTCCAAATTCTTCTTTGCGGTTCATAGACCATTAATGTATAGTTGTTTGATGTTGAATAGATGTATCTGTTGAACTAGATTGTATCTGTAGACTGTAGACAATTGACTGTGCAAATTCAGACTTGGTTCGATGATTGCCTTAAGATAGTGTTCTACCACAAAACTGGTGCTATTTTCATCTCAAATGGGCAGAGTAAGCCGGAAAAACACAAGAAAAAATGGCAAATCCGGGTATTTCAATTCCCAATCTTGATAATCAGGGGACAGAGCAGATAATGAATAATCCAGAGGAGAATTCCCAAATAGCTCTACAAACACTGCTGGCAAACATGATAAATGAAAAGATTGAAAGCATACAAAGGACTCTGTATGAGCGTGATAGGGAGAGAGAGGAGGCAATCCAAAAGTTTATACAGGAATATCATAAACGTGAGGAAGCTACTCAAAAACTGATACAGGATATCCATGAGCAGCTTGAGAATACTCAAAGAGAAAGGCAGGAATGGCGTGAGCAGGCTGAGAACACTCAAAGAGAACTACAGGACTCCCATGAACAGGAAGACGTTAACCAAAGAGTAATACAGGAATTGAGAGAGCAGAAAGAGAATACAAAAAGATCACTAAAGGCATTCATGGAATCCATTAACAAAGAGCTGAAGGAAGTCAGGGAGACCACAAAGGGAATGCTGAATGGAACCCAACAGAAGGAATGGGAGTCCAAGGAAACCATAAAAAATCAACTAAGTGATTTGAGAATAAACACTGAACATCAAATTAAGGAAGTAAAGAAGTTCATACAAGATCTAAAACAAAGCTTCAACAAAGAATTTGGAGCCATCAAAGCTGAACAACTAAAAGGAAAAGAGATAAAAAACAAAGTAGAAAGCCTTGACAGCAGGTTAGACCATGCAGAGGATCGAATCTCAGGGATTGAAGACAGCCTAGATATTATAGAGAAAGAACATACAACCATCAAAGACAAGTCTAAGAAATATGATAGATCTATCCAACACTTGGAAATCACCATCAGAAGGCCTAATCTAATGATAATGAGTGTAGAGGAGCACCTTGAAACAGAAGTTAATGCCCTAGGAAATTTGTTTAACAGGATCCTAGCAAAGAACTTCCCAAACATGCAAAAAGATAGGCCTATTCAGATACAAGAAGTTTTTAGAACTCCAAACATACCAGACCAGAATAGGACATCCCGCCGTTACATTATAATCCACACAGGATCAACTCAGACCAAGGAAAACATCCTTGAAGCCCTCAAGGAGAAAAGGATAATCACCTATAAAGGGAAACAAATTAGAATCACCTCAGATTTCTCAGCAGAGACAATCAAAGCAAGAAGAGCCTGGAATGCACCCAAACTGAGAATCCAAGAACCATAGGAAGTACCCAGTTTTCGCAGCCCCCAAGAAGGTGGATAACATGGCGGGAACTCCAAAATACCTCTCAGTCCTTACTCTTAACGTTAACGGACTGAACTCTCCAATTAAGCGACATAGACTATCTAGTTGGATTAAAAAACAAGACCCTTCTATTTGCTGCCTTCAGGAGTCACATATTGCCCGTAAAAACAAACACATTTTCAATGTTAAAGGCTTGAGCAAAATCTAGCATGCAAACGGCCCCCATAAACAGGCAGGAGTTGCAATCTTATATCAGATAAAATAGACTTCAAATTAAGATTCGTGAGAAGAGATAAAGAAGGTCGCTACATACTAATTAAGGGATCTTTCCTTCAGGAGGATATTACATTTCTAAATATCCACTCGCCAAACAATGGAGCACCCAAATTTATCAAAGAAACATTACTTTTCCTCAAATCCTATATAAATCCAAAGACATTAATTGTTGGGGATTTTAACACACCACTCTCCCCACGAGATAGATCAACTCGGCAAAAACTCAACAAAGAAACTGCAGATTTAAACAGCTGCATAGATCAACTAGATTTAACACATATCTACTGAACATTTCACCCAGCAGCATCAGAATACACGATTTTCTCAGCAGCACATGGAACATTTTCTAAAATAGACCACATTTTAGCCACAAAGCAAACTTGTCTAAATCCAGAAACATTGAAGTTATGCCTTGCATTCACTCTGACCACAAGGGAATAAAATTAGAACTCAACACCAAAAGCCACAAAAGAAAGTCCAGTATCACATGGAGGCTGAACACACTGCTGAATCACGAGTGGGTCATGGAATAGATTAGAAAGGAAATTCAAATGTTCATGCTATTCAACAAAAATGAACACACAAATTACAAGCACCTCTGGGACACAGCAAAGGCAGTACTCAGAGGCAAGTTTATAGCACTGAGCTCCTACCTCAACAAATTGGAGAAATCTGAACCAACAATTTAATTACACATCTACACCTCCTTGAAAAAGAGCAAAAAGATAAACCCCAATCCAGTAGATGGAAAGAAATAATTAAAATTAAATCAGAATTAAATGAATTAGAATCCAAAAAAACTATAGAAAGAATCAAAAAAACAAAGAGTTGGTTCTTCGAAAAAATTAACAAAATTGACAGACCCTTAGGAAATCTTATCAGAAAAAGAAGACAACACACCCAAATAAATAAACTCAGAAATGAGAATGGAAACATCACCACGGAAACAACCAAGATTCAGAACTTTATAAGGGAATACTTCTCAAAACTTTATGCTAATAAGTTTGAGAACTTGACAGAAATGCACCTTTTCCTAGCAAATATTTTCATGCCGAAACTAAACCGAGATTAGTTAAACCACCTTAACAGACCCGTATCAAGCATTGAAATAGAAACAGCAATAAGAGACCTTCCAGCTAAGAAAAGTCCAGGACCAGATGGTTTTACAGCGGAACTCTACAAGGCCTCCAAAGCAGAGCTCACACCAATACTCCTCCAAATCTTCAATGAAATTGAAAGAGAAAGTTCACTACCGAACACATTCTATGAAGCCATCATAACCTTCATCACAAAACCACGCAGGGACTCATCAAAGGAAGAGAACTATAGACCCATTTCTTTGATGAACATTGATGCAAAACTTCTCAACAAAATTTTGGTCAACTGACTTCAGCAATTCATCCAAAAGATCATACACCACAATCAAACAGGATTCATTTCAGGGATGCAAAGCTGGTTCAATATACACAAATCAATTAATATTATGCATCACAGCAACAGGAGCAAGAATAAGAACCACATGGTTATCTCAATAGATGCAGAAAAAGCATTCGACAAGATCCAACACCCCTTTATGATGAAGGTTTTGGAAAAATTAGGAATCCATGGAACATTCCTCAATACAATAAAGGCTGTAAATGACAAAGCTACAGCCAGCATTATACTTAATGGTGAAAAACTAAAGTCATTTCCACTTAACTCAGGAACAAGACAAGGATGTCCACTATCTCCACTTCTCTTCAATCTAGTATTAGAATGCCTAGCTACAGCAATAAGACAAGATGCAGACATAAAGGGGATCCAAATAGGGAAAGAAGAAATAAAACTCTCCCTCTTTGCAGACGACATGATCTTGTATTTAAAGAATCCCATAGACTCCACTCCCAAATGACTCAAGCTGATTCAAAACTTTGGCAAAGTATCAGGGTATAAAATTAACCTCACAAAATCAATTGCTTTTCTGTATGCCAACACAAAAGTGTGGCTGAATTTAGGAAAGTATCTCCATTTGTACTAGCCCCACAAAAAATAAAATACCTAGAAATTAACTTAACCAATGAAGAGAAGGACCTCTATGATGAAAACTTTAAAATCTTGAAAAAGGAAATCAACACAGAACTTAAAAAATGGCAAAACTTCCCATGCTCCTTGATGGGAAAGGTTAACATCGTGAAAATGGCAACACTTCCAAAGGCTATCTACAAATTCCACGTAATACCTATCAAAATTCCAACCTCATTCTTCAAGGAAATAGAAGAGGCAATCCAAAAATTCATATGCAACAATAAAAGACCCCGAGTAGCAAAAACGCTCCTCAACGGAAAGAACAATGCTGGAGGAATATCAATACCAAATTTCAAACTCTACTATAAAGCCATAGTAATCAAAACAGCTTGGTATTGGCATAAGAACAGACCTCAGGACCAATGGAATAGAATTGAAAACCCAGAAATGAACCTACAGACCTATAGCCATCTAATCTTCGATAAGGTAGCTAAAACAATAGAATGGAAGAAAGATGGCCTCTTCAGTAAATGGTGCTCGCAAAATTGGTTAACTATTTGTAGAAAACTAAAGCTAGATCCTTATATATCAACCTGCACCAGAATCCACTCCAAATGGATCAAAGACCTCGAAGTCAAAGCAGACACTTTCAAAACATTACACGTTGGAATAGGAGAAACCCTAGGTCTCCTTGGCTCAGGACGAAATTTTCTGAATAGAGACCCGGAAACACAACAAATCAAAGAAAGGTTGGACAAATGGGATTGCATAAAGTTGCAGAGCTTCTGCATGGCAAAGGACATAGCTAGCAAGATCAATAGAAAGCCCATGGATTGGGAAAAGATCTTCACTAGCCATACAACGGACAAGGGTGTCATATCTAAAATGTACTTGGCACTCAAAAAATTAAATCACCCAACAACAAATCCTCAAAGAAACAACTGCCCAATAAATAAGTGGGCGAAAGATTAAAGAGAAACTTCTCTGAAGAAGAAAGAAGGATGGCCAATAGACACATGAGGAAATGTTCAACCTTCCTAGCCATAAAAGAAATGCAAATCAAAACATCATTGAGATTCCACCTCACTCCAGTTAGAATGGCTACAATCAAGAACAACAGATGCTGGAGGGGATGTGGACAGAGTGGAACCTTCCTGCATTGTTTGTGGGAATGTAAACTTGTTCAACCACTTTGGAAAGCAGTATGGAGGTTCCTGAAAAGACTTCACATAGAGCTCCCCTATGACCCAGCAATTCCACATTTGGGCATTTACCCAAATGTTTACAAACAAGATCACACTAAAGCTACCAGCACAACTATGTTTATTGCAGCATTATTTACCTTAGCTAAGATATGGAACCAACCAAGATGCCCTCAGTAGATGAATGGATCAAGAAAATGTGGTATATATACACAATGGAATTCTATACCTGCATCAGAAAGAATGACATTGCCACATTTGTTAGGAAATGGAAAAACTTGGAAAAAATTATATTAAGTTAAGTAAGCCAGTCCCAAAGAAACATAGGTCCCATGGTTTTCCTTATTTGCAATATCTAGTATATGTATGAGTCAAGCGGAAAAGGTCAGAAAATGTGATGTTAGGAAAATGAACCCTTAGATCTGTATCTTAATGTTTTTTTCTTTCATGCATGTGTTTCTAACACCTTTATAAGATTATTTCTTTGTTGCTTTGTATGTCCCTCCCCCACAGTATAACCCCTGCTTTCACTATATTTGATGGCAGTATAACTTGTGGAGGAGATGGGGAAAAACAATTCGTTTAAGGATTCAGGTGGACCTGTTGCAACAATGAGAAGTACAAGTTGTCATGTCCAAAACGAGCTTTACAATGTCGGTGCGGAGGGGGGGGGAAAGGGAAGGATTGGAATGTGGGGGAGGGGGAAGGTTGGGCAGGGATGTGAAGGGTAAACAAAGTAAAAGGCTGCAATGCTTGGTAAGAAATGTATGCGTTATCCTGCCCATGTAATTGTAACCCCTCTGTACAGTATGTTCACAAATAAAATAAAATTAAATTTAAAAAAACCAAAGGGAAAAAGAAAAAAAAAAAGAAAAGAAGAAGAAAAACTTGATATAATACATTGATATCAGCAAAGTCAAAAAAATATCTCTTGTTTCTATATCTTGGAGTTCATTTTGATAGGCATCATTTTATAAGGTTCTATTTCCATAGCTACTGAGCTAGTATGTTCCTGTGCTAGGAACTATCCTAGACATAATCTAATTGTTACAAATGAGGGAAACCATGGAGCCTATGTTTTGGGAGTCTGGCTCACTTCACTTAAAATGATTTTTTCCAAGTCTTTCCATTTCTTTACAAATAGGACAAAGTCATTCTTTCTGATGGAAGTCTAAAATTCCAATGTGCATATATTCCTCATTTTCTTGATCCATTCATCTATTGAAAGGCATCTGGGTTGGTTCCATACCTTAGCTATGGTCAATAATACTGCAATGTTATGGTAGCTTTAGTGTGACCTTGCTTGTGATAATTTGGATAAATTCCTGGAGTGGGATTGCTGAATCATAGGGGATTTATATGTTTAATCTTTTGAGGAACCTCCATGATGCTTTCCAGAGTGGATGAGCCACTTTACAATTCCATCAACAGCATAGTAACATTCCCTTTTGGCCACATTCTCACCAGCATCTATTATTATTTGTTTTCTTGATAATGGCCATTCTAACTGGGGTGAGGTGGAAGTCAAGGTGATTTTGATTTGCGTTTCTTTTATGGCAAGAGATTTTGAACATTTCTTCATATACATGTTTTCTATTCTTATTTTCTCTCCAGAGAAGCCTCTTTCTAATTATTTAGCCCAATCAGTAATGGGGTGGTTGTTTATTTGAAGGTTTTATGTAGGAGATATAATTAATTGAACTCTCTATATATATTTTAGATATGTGACTCTTGTCTGTTGTATGGCTAGTGAAGATCTTCTCCCAATCCATGGGCTTTTTATTTATCTTGTTGATGAGCCCATTATTTTGCTTACATAAAGAGGTATCACTGTTACTTGGAGAATTGGTGCTAGAAATCAAGTGAGACAACAAGTGAGATCTGCAAATCATCTCTCATGCATTTTTTTTGAAAATTATTTCATGGTAGTACAAAATCCAGAGAAGCTGTGACTCTCATGGATTTCTCCTACATAGAAATATCTTTATCAGAGCCTAGTGCCAGTGGCTCACATCCGTAATCTTAGCTACTGAGGAGGCTGAGATCTGAGGATGTCACTTTGGAGCCAGCACAGGAAAGAAAAGTTTATGAGACTCTTATCTCTAACTACCAAAAAGCTAGAAGTGAAGCTATGGCTCAAGTGGTAGAGCACTTGCCTTGAATACAAAAGCTTGAGAACAGTACCCAGGTCCTGAATTCAAGCCCCAGGATCAGCACACACACACACACACACACACACACACACACACAGAGGCACACATGCACACACAAATTTTTGCCATCTATTCTGGAGAAAAGGTCATATATTACCAACTGTATTTCTTTGTTTACTAAACATAATTTTAGTCTTAAGGTTGAGACCACAACATATCAGTTTATTTTTATTGTCCGTTTCATTAACTGCTTGACTGATTAACTTAATATTTAGCTTCAAACAATGACTTTTATAGTGTGTTTTTATGTGAGTTGAAAAGGCAGCTCCTTTTATGGCTTCCAATGGACTTGCTCACGTTTTTGCATTTAACAAAAGACTGAGCTAGGCTATCCTTGGCTCTTAGCTTTTCCACATGCTGCTAATGGCAAGATTTCTTTGGACCAAGTAACATCACACTGATGGCCTGAAATCAATCATGATTTCTGTCCACACAGAAAGCACCAAATCCCCTACACCAGGCTTTCTCTTTTCTGTTGAGTTGTAAAGCAATGAACCTCACAGTCCATGTCGGAAATTTGGCTGAACAAAGGTCAGGATGGCTTCAACTCACTGTTTCTCCATTGATTTTAGCTGTGGACTGAAATAACACAGCTTTCTCCCACAGTGACTAATTTCAATTCCATCATAGATTTTCTAATCTTTAGGTTCAGTTTGTCCATGAAATTTGTTCATGCTTAAATAGTTTTTCATTACTTTTTTGTCAGTTGTGGGGATTGAACTCAGGGTCTGGTGCTGTCCCAAAGCCTCTTTGTGCTCAAAGCTAGTACCCTACAACTTCAACCACAGCACTACTTCCAATTTTTGAGTAGTTAATTGGAAATAAGAGTATCAGTGGGACTTTTTTGCTCAGGTTGGCTTCCAACTGTGATACTCAGATCTCTGTCTCTTGAGTACCTAGGGTTATAGGCATGATCCACCATAGACCATCTGCGTTAATAGAATAATTATCACAAAATTGTAAAACTTGCTAACAAATTTGAAGCAATTAATAATTTAAGAAACTTAAAATGATTTATCAATTAGATTGCATGTTAGGAAGAATTAGAGTGGAAAATGCAGAATAAAGAAACTCTAATAATATACGATGATCCTACTGAGTATTTTCCATTTCTCTTTTCCCTTTCCTTCCCCAATAATTCTGTGAGTTGAGCATCAGGAACCCCATTTTATGAAGCAGACTCGAAAGCTCATTGAGTAGAAAGAAATGAGGCCCTGAAGTCCATGTGGCCAGAGCATGGCAGAGAGAAGACGGAGGTCTTTCCATTCATTAAATTCTCCGTGAATTTCTGCACAGGACTTCTCCGAAGCTACCTTAAACAATATTTTCAATGTCTTTACATATAATATCGAATTTTTAATTTTGTTTTCACATGACTAGACACCTAATAATGCAAGTATTTTCATTTGCAATGCAAAACAAAAATCAACATTCCACAGACTATTTTCCAAGATGTATTGAAAATAAAACTATTCAAACGGGAGATTTAAATCTCTCTGGTTCTTCTCTAGATCACTGTGTTCAAGGAAAGAGTATGTGTTACCTTAGACAACTACTTGTCTTTAATATATGAAAACTTTTCTTCCTGGACTATTACCTTCAGGAAGAGAAAAACATCCAAATACCAAGGGATTCCTAAACAAGCTACTCAGTACAAAGGGGCTCAAAGATTTTATGGTTTTTCAGACAATTTTGTTCCTAGTTTGGATTCTAGATTTGGCCAATTTGGGTTCTGTGCTACCTATTGCTCTTTCTTGAAGTGTTCTTCCCTAAGCATTACACATGGATGCCTTTCCACATCTAGTGATGAGTTGAAAGTCCTATAGTCATGCAAAGTCTCTAAGTCCAAAGAGAACTTAAAAGTGTTATTTACATGGGTACCGATGGCTCACGTCTATAATTCTAACTATTGAAGAGGCTGAGATCTGAGGATCACAGTTTGAAGCCAGCTCAGGAAGGAAAGTCTATGAGACTCTCCAATAAACTATTCACAAAAAGCTGGAAATGCACCGTGGCTCAATTTTAGAGCTCTAGCCTTGAGTACAGAGAAGCTCAGGGACAGAGCCAAGGCCCTGCGTTCAAGCCCAGGACCAGCCCCGCCCCCATAAAAATGTGGAGATAGAAAAATATTCATTAGCATACTGAAATAATTGTCCTGGAAATTCTTAGACTTGACATCGAGATTTAATTGCAGACAACCCCTTCCACTCTTGGACAACTGGAGAAGACTGAACTGAGTACCAGTCTACTTTAACTAATAGATGTGGAAAATAATCTACCCAGAGACTCACATGAGTTAAAAAAGCAATGGATGGCAAGTAACATCAGAAAGCTACCTATGCTAGTCAAACCAATTATTCATTATAAATGCAAAATTGAAATAACTTAAATTCATCAAAAGTAATAAGCCATGGAAAAAAAGTATCCTGGAAGAGGAAAAAGTGACTGTAAAAAATGTTAGTTCTTGGAACGAAATATATAAAATAAAAACAGATTGGTTGTTGGTGTTCAAAGAAGCAGCATTAAATGTTCTGTGATGTTGATAATGGAAATTGAACGCAGGACCTGAAAGTATTGCTTAACTTTTGTCCTCAAGGCTTGTACTCTACCACTTAAACATTCATTCAGCTTCTAGGTTTTTGCTGGTTAATGGGCAATAAGACTCTCACAGATTTTTCTGTCTGGGTTGATTTCAAACTACAATCCACAGATCTCAGCTTCCTGAGTAGCTAGGATTACAGGCATCAGGCACTGACACCATGCTAAGAAGAATCATTATTGACGATTAAAACTTAAAACACTTTATAAAATGAAATTGTCTATGGTAAAATAACAGAATTTAAAAACACAGTAGGAAAGCAAAGAGACTGAAGAGCAATTCAGAACTCAGAATGACAGCTATCAGTCAGAATCATATTAGCAAATGAAAAGACATAGGACATATATCGAAAATTATTATTATCCAGAATTTGGAAAATATTTTCCAACTAGGGGAAACAAAAAAGACATCTTCACATTGAAAAGCCTTGATGACTGAGGAAAAGATACAAAGCCAGATATGCTCTATTCTGCTTCCCATCCAAAATTAAGAGAAGGAATCCTTAAAATATTTAGGAAAAGACATTCTCGTCTACATAGCTTGTCAGTCTTATTTAATACTAAAACTCCCTGAGGAAAGAAGATAATTTTCTCTAGAATTTCGTGCTTTATTAAATTCAAGTGGGAGAAAGAAAAAATTTCTAGTCAGAATTCTATTCAGAAAGTTTTCCCTGCATGTATCTTTTGTGAAAATATTCCTGTGGGTATATACTTGGTAAAACAATTCAGAAACCCCAGAGAAAACTATTAGATACAGAGCCAGCCTAATAAACTACATAAGATGAAAATTTAAAAACATAAATTATGAGGCTTATTGTTGCACAGCTGGCCTAAAGGTCAACTATTTGAACAAAACTTATAAAAGAAGTTGAATTAGTCTAATGAAATCAAAAGGAAAGATTTATTTCTAGTAATGGAGAAGTGGTTTATACCTGTAATCTCAGCTACAAGGGAGACAGAGATTGAAGAGATGAATTTTGAAGCTGGGCTAAGGGAGTGTAGTGTGGCCCCCATTTCAATAACCAAGCCAAGTGGGGTAGCATGGATTTCTTCCTGGGAGACCTAAAGTAGGAGAATCCTAATCTGAGGTTGGTCCTGGGAAAAAAATGCAAAATCTACCTACAAAATACCTAAAGCAAAAAAGAGCTAGGGGCTGGGCTCAAAAAACTGGGAGAAGCTAGGTACTGGTGGCTCATGATTAATCTGTGCAATTCAGGAAACTGAGGGCTGAGGATTGAGGTACAAAGCCAATCCAAGCAAGAAAGCCTGTGAGACTCTTATCTCCTATCAAACACCACAAAGCCAGCAGTGGAGCTGAAGTGGCTGAAGTGGTAGAACGCTAGACTTGAGAATAAAGCTCAAGGACAGTGCCTGGGTCCTGAGGTTAGCCCCAGGACAGGCACCAAAAAAAGGGGGAAGGAGGGTAAGGGGATAAAATGCTGGTTTAGCAACCATGAGGCCCTAAATTCAAATACTATTACCATAAAAAATGTAAAACAAAGATATACATATATTTGTTTTCATATAGCCAAAGAATAGTTGTTAAAATATTGAGACAATGATTTTTTAGAGAATTATAAATCATAGTCCAAATATAAAACATCTTAGAATGGATTTCATTATTTTAATGCAAATGTATATATAGAAATTTGTGCAGTGTGTAATTAAATATGTATATAATATGTATACAATATATAATTATATACTAATAGTAATATATTTACACTATAACACACCTAAACATAAGTTTAAATATATATAATTTTTAATTTTGTGAAAATTCATTAGATAAGTTTAAATTGATATGTAAATATTCATTTGTTCCAACCTTGTTCATTATCAGAAACGAGGAAGTGAAGATATAATAGAATTTCTACTCAAAATACACAAATACTGGGGCAAAACCCTGATTCAGACAGAATTGGACTTAAAGGAAAGAATGCACTTGTGTAAGGACATTCAGAATGACTTTTTTTGAATGAGATGTTAGTGGAGTGGGTTAGACCTGAAATCCCAGCTACTGTGGGATCGAGAGGATCATGGTTTAAGGACAACTGAGGCAAAATTTTCATGAGTCCTTCTTTCAATCAACAGCCCGATGTGGTAGCGCACACTTGATATTCCAGCTGTGAAGGAGGCTTAGATAGAAAGTTCATAATTCCAGACCAGAAAACATAAAAGACTGTGAGACAGTATCTCAATGGAAGAATCTGGGCATGGGAGTTGTCTCATCTAAGACAAAAAATATAAAGTGGGAGATTTATAGATGTTATAGAGACCTGGTCAAAGATTAAGACCTATCTGAAAATAATCAATGCACAAAAGTGCTGTAGTCATGGATTAATTATAGAATTCTTGCCTAGTAAGTATGAAGCTCAGGGTTTAATCCCAGTCTTGCCAAAATATAATAATCAAAGGAATCATTTTAATTAGTGTAATACAATTTATAATGAGATTTATTGGCATCAAACGCTGATCTAAGTTTAAGAAGAATACCCAAGAAAGGAAAACTACTTGGCCTTCCTGAGAATTGAAGGTAAACACTTTGAAAGTTTTCTGATCAGTGGGAAGTGGACAAATAATCCCTAAAGGGGAAGAACTTGGAGAGTGAAAATGGGATCACCTGGGAAAGAAGAGAGTGGTAGAAGGTGTGACTGAATGGACAGCACAGTTTGAGGATTATGATAAATAGGTCTAACTTATACCTAAGTTTAACAGCAAGCAATGCATTAAAGAGTTCCAGGCCTGATTTCTCTGGAAAAGGGAACTCTAGCAAGTGCCATGGCAACAAAGCAAAATCGTGCATGAAGCAAGGCAAGAAACACCAACACCCTTGATTGGTACAGTATTCCTTGGGGATCTAGGAAATTAAGCATCTAATTTACAACATGACTCCAGCTTTGGGAGATTGAGCATCTAGTTTGCAAGGTAATCTCCAGGTTTTGTTGTATAGTAAACCTCCAATAAGGAAGATTAGGTGTAAGGTTTTTCAAGAAACCTAGAGTAGGGAAGGTGTTCAAGAAAACTCCAATAAAGAAGGTTGAGTGCACCAGAAATCTTAGGCCTAGAAACCTGCCAAAAATAGAAATAGAACAGAGAGCAAGGCAACAAAGACAGAGTTAAGAAGGCTCCTTTGGTCATTTCCCTATTAGTCCCTTGGGAAAAAGTGTTAAATACAGCATGCTAATGTAAAGTTGAGTTCTTATCGTTGTCTTTCTTAATATTTTGTTCCTAGTAGATCTTGTGTTTCTTGTTGGCCTCTTGATATTTCCACTCTCTGTGGCAAAGGATTTTTTAGTCTTTATTGCAATAAATTTCTGAGCTGATTGTGTTCTAAGTTCTGTCATTATGCTGCTAGCAATATAGAACCATATGGTCAGCTAGAAAACAAAGATGAACTTTTTCCAATATCCAACCACAAACAGAATTCAACACAATCTCTAGTCTTAAACAGATTACAAAGAATAGAAAACTTTTAAAACAATTTTGGTAATGAGACACACTCGCATATGAACTGACTTTGTAATACTTCCTAGAAGGTCCTTAATCTTGAGGGCCTGCAAAAATTACTAGGGGAGGGAAAGTGCCCTACTGGGATTCCTCAGGGGAGAGACAGACACTTCTCCCAAACTATTTTATAAATATTATAGAAGCTTAAGATGGATCTAATGACCCACATCCTACACCCAAAGTGGGCATTTGGACTCACAAAGGATTCTGAATTTGCTAGGAGTTATTTTTATAGTCTCCACAATTTTAACCAGGTATTTTAAACAGTGGCCTTAGTCTGTGTTTCACCACATTTTTTAGACTAGAGCACTTTTTATATCAACTTATATTAAAGCCACATTATATTACACAGAGAGGTTAACTTTTTCTTCTTAAACCGTCTTTTATTAAGTCTTTAAGCAGACATTGGGGGACAGTAGTCTTACTATGGGACGAACTATATCTCTAGAGACTGAGATGCAAGAACAGTGGATGCATGGAACAGACAGACAAAAGGACCTCACATGTCTTGCGAGATCGAATGAATGTTCTTGTCAGGCCCAGACCATCTGACAAAGAATAGTCCCCAAAAACCAAATTCAGGCAAACCAAACAAGTTAACTCACCAAAGGACAAGTGAAAGGAATTAACTCACCAAAGGTCTGGCAAGGAAAAATAGGGGTGAAGAAAAATCACCAACAGGCACAAAACAAAGAACAAAGTCACAGAAGATAAGAGTTTATACAGCAGACTGGTAACAGTTCCTGAAAAATCCAAAACTCTTTTCTGACATTTCAGCCTTAGAGAGGCTGTTGGAGGTAGGGGGAGGAGGGTGTGACTACAAGCTATCCACTTCCACCTAGTCCAGATAGATGGATTTTCAGAATCAGAAGCAGAATCTTACTCACCTCTGGAGATCGGCTGAATGATTCCAAAAAGATTTAGTGGTGTGGGAGGAATTCAGAGTCTGGCTTTCTGAGCAGTGGAAAGTCCATGGGGCCCTGGGATATCTCAAAAGTTATCTCCTGTGTGCAGTTCCTGTCCACCAGTGGCTTCAAGGAACCTAAGTAACCCCTTGGCACTGGGATTTGGCTGTGGCTTCTAAGTCTTATATGGTGAGATACAGAGAAGCCACAGTTTGATGGGTCAAATCAGGAGTCTTTATTAGAAAGCCAGCAACTGCAAGCAGACTCATCCCCTCCCCCACCAAAACTTGCAGTTTTGTAGCTAGCATAAAACTTATAAAGACAAAAACCACATCAGGGCAAATTCTGTATGGTATGGGGATTAATAAAGTGTGTTTACAGAAGAAAAACAGGTCAGTTAGGGAGTAAGGGAGCAGTTAGAGCATGTTCAAGGTGGTTATAATAGTTATCTAGGGGTAATAAACAGGAGTAGAGACTTCCCAGAGCCTAACAATCCGTGATATACCTAAAGGTTTCAGAATGGCCTATGCCCAATCTATAGTTCTTCGAAGTGAAAGTTCCCTATTACCTACTAAGGTGTCAAGATGCAACTGAAGGATTGACTCCTGCCATATTTCCCCAGGTCAAGCAAAACACCAGGTGGGCACTCATGTGCCCATCTGCAAGCAGGCCACTCCAACCTTGGCTTAGCTGAAAGCCCACTTACCCTAGGCAGAGCATTCCATTCTGAGTCTTTCCAAGTCCTGACCCCCAAGAGACCATAGCCTACAATTTGTCCTTGTCTCCAACCCAAGCAGTATCTATTCCAGGCCTGGCCAAGGACACTGCCCTGAACACACAAGAGACCATAACCTTTTTTTTTGTTTGTTTGTTTTGTTTTCGGCTTCTTTGTTAAGGCCCATATAACCAAACCCCAAATCCACACAATCACTGGAAGATCTGTGCTTCTTACTGGCAATAAACAGTTTTAGCCTGTTGAGAATCCACTCTAATCCTTTTTCATTCTCCTTCATTTTCCTAACAGTAATGAGGACAAGATGGCATTACTTAGGCCCAGTAGCCATATTTCATGATAAGCAAATTTTTTTTTTTTTTTTTGCCAGGAGGAGCCATTTTTCCAAGTGTTTCCTTCTCCAGGATACATCTCTTTTCTATGATGTCCATTCTCAGCTTTTAGAGCACACCAATTGGGGACAGCAGGCAAGGTCATATGTAGAAAGAAGCTCTTGTTATTTTGTTTCCCCTGGTGTAAAAACTACACCTGATTAAGGAGTACAAGGTTTAAAACAACGGAGATAGTGCTATCTTTCTAAATACCCTGTTTCTAAATCCCTGGCTGCCGCTCACCTTATCTTTCCTAGTCTATCCTCCCTCTGTTAAATTAAGGGTTAAATTGGAGAGATTGCATAATAATTACTTTACACAGACTTGTGAATTGTTTGCCCTGAACCAGACTTTAAAGATATTAAAAGAAAAAAGGGAACAATGTATATGGACTATAAATATGCATTCAATGTGATATATATCTTTGGGAAATGTGGGCTGAGAGATTAATTTAAACAGTGCTTATTCTCCTGATGAAATTATGATAGTTCATGTTTCAGCTTATCAATGAGAGGAGTCTGTTAAAATATTGGTAAATCAACCTTGGATTGTGCAAGAAATCTCCAGTGGGTTTGTGGTAAGTGGAACAGATTTTCACAAGAGATTGAGTGCAGAGAAACAGGGTAATATTTGCCTGAAGATGCCAACGCATGCCACATGGCTAGCTCTTGCCTTTATCTCTCAGATAGAAGCTCCACTACAGAACATAGGCCAGAGCCATTGGGAGACACAGGTATGTGTGATATTATCAGAACATATGTGTGCCAAGGGATTTTAGGCCTTAAAGGATCATCTCAGGGAAGGAAAACCCAGGATTCAAATTGATGGTCTTCCTTATCTGTACTGGTCTTTTGGTCTCTCTCAATTCCTCTAAAAACATGTGTTCAGTATTTCCTCAGCCTTTTCATCCCTCAAGGCAACAAGGACTGCTGACTCCACATCTTGAGTTTCCAAATACTAATGTAAGCCTAAAGATTGCATCCTGATCAAGAGTTAAAAGAAGATGAAATTCCAGCTGATCTAGTGCTATTCACTGATAAGACACTTCATACCACAGAAAAGGATGGATTTGCTACAGTTGGGTCACCAGAGCTCCTGAGGGAAGACAGTAGTCTGTGTCTTCTAGATCTGGAGGTAAGAAATTACTTTTAAAAGCCTGAAATGGGGATTTGACACCTGGTTAAAAAGCTACTTGCTCTCTGTGATGACAGAGAGACAGAGGAATTTAAAACAGCATTCTCTTCAAGACAGAGCCCGAGAAAGAGAGTATCTGCCCTGCTATGGTTAAGACTGATGTGGAATGTTCAACTGGAAATAGACATTAAAATTTTTATATGGGAATTGGTTCATGAGAAACAGAGAAGCCAGACTTTGAGAGCTCAAATTGAGAATCTTTATTAGAAAGCAGGTGATTGCAGAAGGACTTATGTCTCAAAGACCTGCAGACTATAATGTAGCTTGCACAAAGCTTGTAAAGACAAAATAATCACATGTTTGGGGTAAAGACCCAAGCCCAACAAAAACAAACCATCTAGGGGAGCAATCAGGTCGAGTATTCTATGTAGCAGAGCTCTCTAGGGACCCAGCAGCATGACACCAATATTCCCAGAATGGCCTGTTTTCCCTCTAGGCTTTTCAGAGCTGGGTAAAAAGCCTCCAAGACCCATCCAGACTCCATGATTACGGTGAGGACAAAACAATGTTACTTTGACCTAATATCCCTATTTCATTATAAAACAAGGGTAAATACAGAAGTTTAGGAAAACAACATGTGGCTACCCTGGCTCCATAACTACCAGCAGACTGCAGAATCCAAACACAGAATACTCCCACAACGCCATACACAGAAGAGACCAGAGGTGAGGCCCCACAACACCCATACCCAGAGAGCTCCCCTGTCACAATGGCTCAGCCCACAACTAACACAGAAGAGCTGCAGGAGCAGCTCCATGTCTGTCCAGGATATGAGAGCCAACCTGAGAGTTCCGCGCAAAGACACAGAGGTCTGCCACAGCACTGCTGGTCACCCTCACAACCAGTTCTCTGCTGGGGTGAAGCCCTCCCGTCCCACAGGAGATCAGATCGTCCCACGGATCGTGACACGGACCCCTCTCCCTCCAACCCATGAAGGAACATTACACTTGAAGATGTCAAAGAAGTCCGAGCCCTTCCTCACTGCCCACATCCCACATGTTGGATTCCAGCAGGAGGTCATAGGGACTCATACGTGCTGGGCGCCAGGACTCGGTGTCCTCAACAGTCCTGGCTATCAGGGGATAACAATGCTGGTCTGAAAACAAACGTCCCCGCACCCACAGAGCCTCTCCCTTCAGGAACCATGAAATGCTTCTGCATGGCAGCTGCAGGAGAAGCATTTCATCGGCTGCAGTCGTTAAGTGAACATGAGTGCCAGTTACAGGAGAAGCAACCCCCTATCGTGAGCACCTGCTGGCGCTTGTAGAGCACTCCCCCATCAGGAGCTCAAACTCATGCGTGCACAGGCCCCTACCAGAAGCCCAGGAATCGCGCTGTAGCTGCTAGCAAATAGTTTCCCTCTAGGGTGCCTGCCTCGCCACAAACCTCATGCCTGTCTCTCAGAGTCTTGAATCTACTGTTTCCATAATTGTGCAGCAGACATTTCCAATGGAACAATTTCTGGTAGATCTCATCCTCAGATACATCAAGCATGCACATGTGCCCACCAGCCATAGGAGGCCAAGCATAGACCACTTGTGGGGACAGACCCAACCCAGGGCCAAGGCACAAACAAATCCTGTGCCCATGTGGGTAGCCCAACCCTCCTGAAGCCCTGATTCTAACCTTGCCATCCCCCACTGCAGACGGGAACAAGCTCCTCTCAGCCAGCTGGAGACAGCGCATGCACATGTGCTTGTTGGCATGGGCTGGCCTACCCAGTGTCAACTAGCCCGGGGCAAGTGAGGGCTGTCACATCATTCTGGTGTGAGCAGGCCAAGCTCAGGTCACGACCCCCACAATCCCAGGACCCAAATGTGTAAATCACAATGAAAGAAGACATGATTCATGGACTATCAGGACAACAAACCAAATCCCAAATCTAACAACAACCCAGGGAAGGACCCCAGTGAAAGTGAAGAAGAGATGGAAGACAAAAGAACCATTAAAGAAATGATGATGGAATTGGCCAAAGAAATAAAGGGGGAAATGTGAAAGTATCAATAGGAGAAAGAAGACATGAATATTTACCTGGTAGGGGAGATACCATGATCACGAAGGTGGTTTTCCCAGGGTGAGGATTATCCATTGCACTCCAGATGTGCTGAGCCTTGTGTTTTCCCCAAATGTGGGAAACCCAATTGCATAATTTGCAGTAGTGGGGAATGACATTCATGCTCTCCCCTGGTAAAAAATTTAAAAAAAGAAAAAGAAAGAACACATGACAAAGGAATTCCAAGATTTCTTAAGCCAGGCACCAACAGATCTTGCCTGTAATCCTAGCTACTCAAGTGGCTGAGATCTGAGGATCATGGTTCAAAGCCAGCCCGGGCAGGAAGTCCTTGAAATTTTATCTCCAATAAACCACCAGAAAACCGGAAGTGGTGCTGTAGCTCAAGTAGTAGAGCACTCACCATGAGCTGAACAGCTGAGAGAAAGCACTCAGGCCCAGAGTTCAAGCCTCACGACCCACAAAGAAAATAAAAAAACACAGTAAACCCTTCATTAACAGATGAAATTAATACTTGGAGAACTGATATTAATAGCATAAAGGGCTCCTTTTCCACAATGCAAACACCAGTGGAAGTCATAGTTAACCGAATAAGTGAAATGGAAAATAGCATATCAGGAGTCAAGAATAAATCAGAAGAACTGGAACAGAAAGTCAAAGGCAGACGTTATGTCGAAAAACGAACTTTTTACAACTTTGGCGTGGGATGGGGGGATGGAGAGGAATAGGGATAGAAGGGGAAACAAAGGAGGAGGCAACAATGCTTGATAAGAAATGTACTCACTATCTTGCCCATGTAATTTTAACCCCTCTGTATGGTATTTTCACAATTAAAAAAAAAAAAAAAAACACTTAGAACATTCCAAAGGGAAATCCAAGATTTGGCCAAAGCAGCCAAGAAATTAAATCTATGCATAATTAGAATCAACGAGGGAGCATAATTTAATAGAAGCATGGAAAACCTATTTGGTATAATAACAGAGTAATTCCCCATCTTAAGAAAGCAAATCTCACCCACAAACAGAAGCATATAGAACTATTAGCAGACAGGATACAAGGAGAAATATTTCTAGACACATCATAGTAAAAATATTAGACTTGAATAGCAAGGAATTGGCTTTAAGTGCTCTAAAATCAAAGAAGGACATATATTACAATGGAAATAAAATGAGAATCACTGCGAACTTCTCTACACAGTCCCTCAATGCAAGGAGAGCCTGGAATGATATTATCTAAATCCTGAAAATCAACAACTGCCAACCCAAACTGTGACCCATTGAAGCAATCATTTATATTTGACAGAGAAACTAAAACTTTCCATGACAAACAAAAATTAAAGGAAGTCATGAACATCAAACTGGCATTACAAACAATTCTAAAGGGAGGAATACAATCTGAAAAACAAACAAACAAAATGAAAGAAACATATCAGACAGAAACCACCACAAGACAAATTTAGTAAGCACGAGAAAAGAAAAGAAACAAAATACAGGTAAATAAGTAAATGGCAAGAAAATGGACACATTTCTATAATAACCCTAAACATTAACAGACTCAATTCCCCAACGAAAGCAAACGAAAAGCAGATTGGATCAAAAGTAAAAGATCTATTCATTTGATTTTGCTAAGAGACCAATCTCACAGCCAAAGATAAAAACCAACTGTGAGCAAAGCGTTGGAAAGAGATCTTCCATTCAAATGTACCCTGCAAGAAAACAGGAGTAGCCATATTAGACTTACTAAAATAAATACAGAGACAAGTAAGGACATTACATACCAATAAAGTGATTGATGCATGAAGAGGAAATCAGAGTGGTCAATATCTATGCACCAAGGAATGGAGTGCTTAAACAGGCTAAACAAATACTCTCAGCCTTACCGAACAAAATAGACTCAAATGCAATAATATTGGGAGATTTTAACACCTTACTCTCCTCAGAGGATACAGCAACCAAACAAATATAAACAAAGAAGCCTCTGAACAAAATGACACAATAATAAAAATGGACTTAGCAGACATCTAGTTTTCTACCCAACAACGACCTAATACAACTTCTTCTCAGCAGCCTATGGAACATTCTCAAACATAGATCACACATGCAAAGAACCTCAGCAAATACAAGGAGATTGGCATAAATCCTACCATTATATCCAAACACAGTGGAATCAATCAAATTATTAAGAGCAAATCATACTTTAGAAATTACTCAAAAACATGGAGATTGAACAGCACACTACTGACTAACACCCAGGTCACAGAAAAAATTCAGGAAGAAATTATAATATTCTTACAACTCAATGAAAATGTAAACACATCACAATGGAACCTCTGGGATAGAACAAAGGCAATGTTGTATAGAAAGGTCATAGCACTAATTGTACATATGAAAAAAATGGAAACATTAAAGTAAATAACCTCCTGATGCAATTGTAACTGCTAGAAAAACAAGAAAAACTCAAATCTAAAGTGACTAACTGGAGATACATAGCAAAAATTAGGGCAGAAATCAACAAAACAGAAACTAAAAAAAAAACTATCCATAAAAATCAATGAAACAAGGGCTGGGAAGGTGGCTCAGTGGTAGAGCACTTGCCTTGCATGCTTGAGGCCCTGTGTTTGATTCCTCAGCACCACATAAGCAGAAAAAAAGCCAGAAGTGGCACTGTGGCTCGTGGTAGAGTGCTAGCCTTGAGGTGAAGATTTGAGGGACAGCACCCAGGCCTGGAGTTCAGGCCCCATGACCAGACCCAAAAAGAAAAAAATCAATGAAACAAAAAGCTGGGAATATTTTGGAAAACAAATTAATAAAATTGACAGACTAATTGTGAGATTAATGATAAAAAGAAGAGAGGAAATTTATATAAACAAGATCAGAGACACTACAGGTAATATTATGACAAACACCCAAGAAATCCAAATAATTATAAAGGACTACACTCAAAATCTACACTCACTAAAGAAGGAAAACCAAGCAGAATTTCTAGAAACATACTAACTTTCTAAACTGAACCAACTAAACAACTAAACAAACAAATAGCATACAAGGAGATAGATGAAGTAATCAGAAGTCTTCCAACAAGGAAAAGCCGAGGCCCAATGGACTAACCACTGCATTCTGTGAGACTTTTAAAGGTGAACTAATATCAATACTCCCCAAGCTTTTCCGGGAAATAGATGTAGAGGGAGTAATCCCAAACTAATTCTATGAAGGCAATATCATACTCATCCTAAAATAAGGTAAGGCTCTGAAAAAAAAAAAAAAAAAAGAGACAACAATTGACTAATTTCTCTGATGAGCACTAATGCAGATCTCCTCAATAAAATATTAGCCAAAAAAATCTAGAAACTGCTAAAAAAAATCTTACATTATGACCAAGTACCCTTCATCTCAAAGATGAAGGCTGATTTTGTTAGTATTATCCCCACATTTCTTCCTCAGCACCACCCATACCTAAGCACCGCCCTGCCCTGGAGTTCTGGCCAAACAGCTGGCCACTCCCTCTCTCTTTCCAGATTCACCTGAGCATGCACCTACCTCACTTCCTGCCCCCAGACACTCCAGCTACCTGGAGTGGAACTGATGCCTTGTGCTTCCTCTCCTTGGAAATATGCCCCCTCTAATAACCTTATAATAATCTTTCTCCTGTGTCTGCTTGCCTCCAGCCTCCACATCCTCCCCTGGGATGGATTTGAAGGATTCCTTTCAGATTTTTTTTTTTTTTTTTTAATTTAATTTAATTTTATTTGTGAACATACTGTACAGAGGAGTTACAGTTACATGGGCAGGATAATGTGTACATTTCTTACCAAGCATTGCAGCCTCCTCCTTTGTTTATCCTTCACATCCCTTCCCAGCCTCCCCCCTCCCCCCCTAATCCCAATCCTTCTCCTTCCTCCCTCCAATAAACCACCAGAAAACCGGAAGTGGCGCTGTAGCTCAAGTGGTAGAGCGTTGTCTTGAGCTGAAGAGCTGAGGGACAGCGCCCAAGCCCAGAGTTCAAGCCCCACGACCGACAAAAAAAAAAAAAAAAAAAAAAAAAAAAAAGATTGCTTGGGCTCAAGTTCCTTTCAGATTTAACATAGCTAAATCAATATATGTAATTCATCACATCAACAGAGCCATGGTCAAGAATCACATGATCATCTCAATAGCTCAAAGGAACAGATTAGAAGATGCAGCCATAAAAACACATATTTATAGTCATATTCAACAAAGGAGCCAAAGGCAAACAGTTAAAAAATAGCCTCTTATTGGTGTTGGGAAAACTTGACAGTCATATGCAGAAAACTAAAAGTTTATCCCTAATTGTCACCACACACTAACATCAATTCAAAGTGGATTACGTCAGACCCAAAACTCTAAAGTACTGTAAAATGACATGAAAACTCATACATACAGACAGGCAGGAACTTCCTGAATAGAGTCCCAGGGGCTCAATGGATAGGAGAGTGACTCAACAAGTGGGACTACATTGAAAAAATGTTTCTGACCAGCTAAGGACATAGCTAATAATCTAGAAAGACAGCCAACCAATTGGGAAAACATCATTACCAGCAATATATCAAAGGCCTACTACCCAACAAATACATTTTGCTCAAGAAATAACCCCTCCCAAACCTAATAAACAAATCACTAAATGGACAATGGAGTTAAGGAGAGACGTCTCAGAAGGGGTGAGTGTGGCCAAAAAAATAAAAACAAAAAACAAACAAAAAAAAACACATGACGAAATATTCATCATCCCTGGCCAAAAAGGAAATACAAATCAAAAGAACCCTGAGATATCATCTTACCCCAGTTAGACTGGCGAATACTTTGAACTCTGACCACAACAAATGCTGGCAGGGAGATAGAGAAGGAACCCTACTTCACTGTTGATGGGAATGTAAATTAATACAACCACTGTGGAAAGCAGTCAGTAGGTTCCCCAAAATCTCAACACAGACCTTCTGTATGACCCAGCCACACTATTCCTAGGCATCTACCCTAAGCATCATGAACCCCAATATGATAAATACTCCTGTACATCCATGTTCATTGCCACACTATTCAAAAAAGCCAGGATACGGAAAAAACGCAGATGCCCCAAAATAGATGAATGGATGCAAAAAAAATGTGGTAGCTCTATGCAAGGGAATTTTACACAGCCTCATTCATCAGGAATGGCGTTGAACTAGAACAAATCATATTAAGTGAAGAAAGCCAAGATCAGAGAGAGAAATGCCACATATTCTCCGTGATATATGAAAGTTAGACTTAAAACAGAATGGGGGGCTGGGAAGGTGTCTTAGTGGTAGAGCGCTTGCTTTGCATGTATGAGGCCCTGGGTTCGATTCCTCAGCACCGCATAAGCAAAAAGAAAAAAGCCGGAATTGGAGCTGTGGCTCAAATAGTAGAGTGCTAGCCTTGAGCTGAAGAGCTGAGGGACAGTGCCCAGGCCCAGAGTTCAGGCCCCACAACCGTACCCCCCAAAAAAACAAATAAAAGCAGAATGGGATATGACAAATGATACAGGATTCTAGACACTCAAATATAGGGAGCCTAAAAGAGGATAGTCTTAGGAGAAAATCACGATGTTGTAAGTTTCTTAATATATTTATACATGTGTGTGTGTGTGTGTGTGTGTGTGTGTGTGTGACCATAGCATTACTGTTCAACTTTCCATTAAAGTTCATCTAGTGTGTTGAGTTTCTTTTCTGTTTTTTCTTTATTCTGACTCCCTCATAACTCAGTTTCCTAAAAATAACCGTTGAAAATGGGTCTGGTCAAACAAATGCCTGGTTGCAATGCATAAAATATTCTAATTACCCTTTAAATACAGGTATGGAAAGAACTCATATTGTCCCCCTTCTCTCCATGATGGACCACAGATCCTGTCAGTACAGTGTGCCTGAAACTGTGCTTCCAAGGCAAGATGTCTTAGGGTAACAAGTCCTGAAGCACAGTCTCACTGTTGTCTCCCATGATCAATTAAAGCTACATCAGTTGGTTAAGTTCCTGTCCCATAATGTTAACTTCACCCCTTGCCTTGCTAGGCAGGTAGGAGAAGTCGAGTCCCTGGGAAATATATCTGGGTACAGTGAAAGCCAGGCATTTGAGGAGATGTGAAAGTTCCACCTCTCAGAATTGCTACAGCTGATATCCGGTAGTATTGTGGGGCACATTTTCTTCAGGCTTTTCTGAACAAATGGAGCTGAACCTGTGTTAGGAAAAAGGAAATATGGACAGGCCCAACTTGGTCTTCAACATAGGAAGGGCAGGCAAACCGTCCAGCAGGATAGAATATTGTGCAAGGTGGTGGAGTAGGGGTCAGGTTTATCTTGGTCTTAACAAGCAAACAGAAAATACGAAGCATAATATGGTCTCTTGGGGGCCCAGAGGTGCCAAGGGCGTGTGCTCTTGGTCAGGCTCAGAATAGAATGCTCTGTGTGCGGCAGGGAACTTTTCTGATAAGACCAGGTTGGAATGACTCACAGTCAAGCACGAGAGCACTCACCTGGTGTTTTGCTTGACCTGGGAGAATAAGGCGTCTTCAATCCTTTCACCCTAGTATTTCAAAAAGTAGGAACTCTTCAACTGGAACTCCAGGTTTACATAGATGTCTTCAGGATTCAAGGAGGAGTTCCTGGTGACATTAAGGCCAAGGACATTTGAATTCATTGAGCAAGATGGCATGGGAAAATTGGACCGCTCCTGATATATTCTAGCAGGAAAAAGGGGGAAGAGCATGTGTTCTAAAAAGCTTGTAATTTCACCTCGAAAAATACTACGTTGTATAGGACCACAAATTAAAAGTTCAGAAGTGGCTTTCTTGCTATGCAAGAGTGCAGATATCAGTTCTAAAATCTCTCATTCTTGGGATTGGAAAATGTTTTTAATTGGGTGTTGTGAATTAAATCACATGGAGACTAGTATTAAAATAGTTAAAATAAAAAAATAGTAAAAAAAAAAAAAAAAGAGAGAGAGAGAGAAGAGAACTGTCAGAGAACCTTGCTAAAAATTTCCTGCTTTGGTCTGGTGGTTTGGCTCCTGTTGAGTAAAAGAGGAACTGCTTTGGTCTTAAATTGGTTTCTTTACATGATGGGATTAAGACACACCCTAGACTCTTCCGGAAATAGCAGAGGGTGTGGGTATATTTTGAGATTTCTTGTGTACCCTTCACCATATTTCAAAGTCACCTTATGTAAATATATTTTACCCTATTTAAACTAGCCAATATCGAGCAAATTGTGAACCTGAGCTTGGCCAATCTGAGCAGAGGGGCAGGGCCTGTGGCAGTCAGGATAAATAGGGGAGCAGCCTGCCTGTTCTATGTGTTTGCTTGACGATTTTTGGCTGATGGTACACCTAGAAATATTTTCTGCCTTGCTGAGACAATTCTTTATTCTCTTTCTTTCTTTTCTTTCTTTTTCTTTTTTCTTTCTTTCTCCTGTCCTTTATTTCTTTCTTTTTCTTCATTTCATTTTCTTTTTCTTTTCTTACCATTATTTTATTTTATTATAGAGATGATGCACAGAAGGGTTATAGTAACAAACAAAAGGCACCAAGTATATTTCTTTTCCTAAGGTGTTATCCGCTCCCTTTCTCCTGCTTTCTGTTCTCATGACTGCCCCCACCCATGTTGTAAAGCTCATTTCCAACACAGTGTCTAGTGAGTATCACTGTTGCATTGCTTCCCCCTTGGTTTATCTATGATTCCACTTCCCTTTTCCAAATCAGATAAACTTTGATACTCCAATGGTTGTTCGGAGCATAGTTATAACAAGGAAAAACCCAACTTGTACCAGAAATTCACTGAAAGCAACAGTAAAAGGGTGGGGCCTTGTTTTTAATCTCAATTCCAATTGATATGCAAATGAGTTGCTCACCCTTCTCTACACACCCTTCTCTAAGCCCGCCCACCCCAAGTATAAAAAGAATGGAACTAGGGAATCAAGCTATTCCGCACATCCCACCGCCTTGCCACGGACAGCACTTGGAGAGAGCTTGCCAGTGGTGAGGACCAGAGCAGGAGAATCAGCTCTCTCCATCCTCATTGTTTGGAAAGATGGAGTGGGACATTGCCCAAGCCTTCCAGGAAGAGCTGAGATGCCCCATCTGCATGGAAACCTTTATCGACCCAGTCACCATCCACTGTGGGCACACTTTGTGTTGACCGTGTCTGCGCCTCATCTGGGAAGAAGCTGAGACTCCAGCCAGGTGCCCTGTGTGCAGGCAACCCTCTCAGCAAAAAGAGCTCAAAACCAACATTGCTTTACAGAGTCTGGTGTCCATCAGCCGACAAATCGGTCTCGGACAATTCCTGAGCTCCGAGGAGCATACATGCTGCACACACAAGGAGACCAAGCAGATGTTTTGTGAAGTGGACAAGAGCCTGCTGCGTCCTCACTGCTCCCTGTCTCCGGAACATGAGGTTCACAGACACCAACCTGTCGACTGTATTGCTGCAGACAAACGGAAGATTATTTTAAAGGAAATGGACACTATATGGGAGAAGATACAAGAAAACCAGAGCAATATATACGAGAAGAGGAACATTATCAACCAGTGGGTTTGGTACATGAATCTACACAGGGAGATGACCAAAGATTTTTATTCAGCACTGCATCTGGGTCTCCGGGAGGAGGAAATACGACTTCGGAAATACTCAAAGAGAAAGGAAGAGTCATCTTTCTGCAACTCAGGACAATGGAAACTCAAATGCCTCAGAAAAGCAGTAACCTCAGAAACATATATCAGGAGCTGATGAAAACCTACCAAAAGCCAGACCTGGAACTCCTGCGGCATTTAGAAGACACCCTGGAAAGATGCGAGAGTGCCTTGCTCTTCATGCCCCAGCTGAAGAAGTCAGAGCTCAGCCCTCCTCCCATTCCTAGATTGATGGATAACCTCAACCATTATCGAGTGGAGATCACCTATTGTCATTTGATTCAGAATCATGAAAAATCCAACTATGTTGCTCTTTCAGGAATCCAAGAGTTCAGCTCTGGGAAACATTACTGGGAGCTCAGTGTCCAAGGCTTCTCCACCTGGGCTGTGGGCGTCTTCAGAAATTCAGCAATAGGGAGCAACCTTATTCTGAATGAATCTGAGGACATTTTTCTTCTTTTCTCTGGCAAGGGGAACATTCATTATAGTATCTTTACCACCGCTCCATTGCTTCCTCACTTTATAGAGAGACCAGTGGGCCGCATTGGTGTGTTTCTTGATCTCGAAAATGGAAGTGTGAGTTTTGTGAATGCTAGTAAGAATTCCTTTATCTGGAGAAACCCAACTAACTCCTTCCAGTATCCTGTCAAGCCTTGTTTTTTCTCCTGGTAACCCATAATCATAAGTAAAGAGCTTTTATTTCCTTTTTTTTTTCTTTCTTTCTTTTTTTTCTTGGTTGTGGAGATTGAATTCTGGGCCTGGGCACTATCCCTGAGCTCTTCCACTCAAAGTGAGTGCTCTACTGCTTGAGGCACAGAGCCATTTCTGGTTTTCTAGTGGTTTATTGGAGATCAGGGTCTCTCGGACTTTCCTACCAGGGTTGGCTTTGAACTGTGAGTCTCAGATCTCAGCATTCTGAGTAGCTAGGATGACAGACATGAGCCACCTGTGACCAGCTAGTAAAGAGACTTCCTATGCGTTGGGAACTCTCTATACCAGAGAACCCTTCTCAACTGAAGCAAATAACTTATGCTGTTCTTATTTGTCTTTGTAATGTAATTACATTTTGTTATTAAATATAGAGTTAAAATAAAGTGCAAGATGTAAAAATGTTAGTGCATGCATGTTTAATTTCGATTCTGACATATGATAAACACTATAATAAACAGTGGATGGCACAATGAAACGGCTTATAAGCAGCTTATTTCTTAATTGTTTCATCTTCATCTCTAACACCAGTAGCTAGGAGTTTCCATATTCCCTCTGCATTTCCACAAATGTTATTACTTCTCTGAAGAACAAAAGCAGAGTTGGCCTGACATCTTTCTGCAGACCATAGAGAAAATCTGGGCCATAAGACACTAGGCATTACCTATGTCTTCATGGTGTCTCAAGAAAGAAGAAGTTCTAATGTTTCCCAAGCAAAGAGATTAGGTAAGGAAGATCCATCATATTGCTTTAAAGATAGCATCCATTTAAGCTACTGTGCCCATTAAACTCAGATTAATAGCATGAGGCAGATATTCAGGAGGGAATGAAAAAGATAACTGGCGTATTGATTTTTGCAAGATTATAAATCGAACACAGTACTAGAAATGAATCATACTAAATTTAGCTTGCTTACCTACAAAGCAACTCTTCACATCCAATCGTGTGTCACTGTGCTCACTTTAACAAAGGCAAAACACCCCTCAGTGCCAGGAATATTTAATTTCCTCCTTCAAGCCTATTAGGGTTCACTTTTTTTTATAGGCAAGCCAGATTCCTGTAGTGAGATCAGTTTTTAAAGTTTTCCTTTTGGTTATGCATAGAGGATGTTTGGAGGGGTTGTGAGGGAAAGAAATGGAGAGAGTGGGCTTAATTGGGATACATTACATGTGTGTATGAGAGTATCGTTTCCCTTTCTTATCCCTTCCCATACTCCCCCCACCTCCACCCACCCTATCCCCCCCAAAGTTGTAAATTCATTTTTCAACATAACGACTTGTACATCTCATTGTTGCAATGAGTCTACCTGTATACTTATTTAAATGATTTGTTTTTTCCCTTCCCAAAATATTCATTTTTTAGAGTGGAGTAACTCCATAATATTTCTTCTGGCTAGTTTGTCTTCCTCATTGGTTATCTTAAAATTATAGAATTATTTACTTTTACATCTTAGAGAAAATTGAATTTAGCTTCTTATATATTAGATTCAGAATGAATGTGACTTAAGAAAAAATGTTTTGTATTACTATAGGCCGCAAACAGTGTTAGGAAATTTGCTCACATTGTCAAATATGTTCATCACAAAATTATTTAGAAGATTTTTGTCATCATTGATTTGTTTCACTTTGGCAGAAGTGGGTTATAAACTCAGGGTCTTCCACTTGCTAAGCAAGCATTCCATCACTTGAGCTACCCTGCCTGACCACCCTTGCTGTTTCTTTTTTTCTCTGTTTTTGTTTGTAAAGCTAGTGCTCAAATCCAGGGCCTCAGACATGCTAAGCAAGCACCATACCATTGAGATGTACCCCAGGCCCAAGCAAAGCAATCTTATCACATCCATACAGAAAGAAATCTGGTATTTTAGTACACCATGATGTCAGAATGAAGCAGGATCACAATAATATTAACAGGAGGATAAGTCACTCAATGGTGATGTATCCATCTATCGATCTATCTATCTATCTATCTTCCTGACCCTGGGGTTGAACTCAGGGGCTGGGTGCTGTCACAGCGCATCTTTGTGCTCAAAGCTAGCACGTGAGGCACAGTTCCATTTCTGGCTTTTACTGAGTGGTTTATTGGAGAATAGAGTCTCACAGACTTTTCTACCCCACTGTCTTTGAAATGAGATCCTCAGATATCAGCCTCATGAATAGCTGCAGGTGTGAGTCACCAGTGCCCTGCTTGGTGATTATATCTTTGTCAAGATGAGAATATGGATCAATTTAACCCCCAAAATTTATAAAACTGTTTTTATACAAACATTGGAGATATTTTCATTTTTCTATCAGATCATTTTGATTAAAATCATCCTACACTAACCTGTAATTAAAAATTGTGTACATATTATTCTTGAGTCTCTTACTTAAATCTATAACTTTAGAAGGAATGCCTCCAATCACTTGATCTTCTATGCTTTTCTGTTCATGCTTTTCTGTAGACAAGTACATGTTAAGACCAATTTTGTTCTCCAATTTACATATTATTCTTATAACCTTGAAAAATCATTAGATAGCTCACTTTGTGCAAATTACATGCTTTTCTGAAATCTTTGTCACTCATACCTCCATAAAGTAGAAGCTATATTGAAAACTAATGCAAGCTAAATGGTTTAGGCACTAACAAAGTTTCAGTAAACCAAGAAATCAGACAAGAATATAGCAACATAGTAAGTCTGAAATTTATTTTAAATAAATATGGTAGATATTCTTTTCCTACATGTATGAAAATGAAACAATGAAGCTTATTGAGGTTTGTTTGTAAAGCTGGGAGAATGGATGAAGGAAAAAAAATGGAAAGGAGAAAGCTAAACAAGGTACACTCTATGCACATATGGACATGTCAAAATGAATGCCCATGGATAATGAGCCAATAGATTACATACAATATAATTAATAATGTACTATGGGCTAATAGATGCTCAAAATGTGAAAATTTTTTATTGTATTTTAGGTTGAAAATAATATAAGGTACAAGTGGAATTATCACTTAATTCTACATGATAACAGCCCAATTTTCCATTTACATATCATAATTTATTTTTCAGCTTGAAAGTAAATAAAACAATTAAATTAGTTAACCATGGGATCAGGCGACAAATTAACCAGGGATTAAATACTGGCTTTACCAGATAGCAACTGGGAGATTTCAGATTCTCTGAGGCTGCAATCTTCCATGAGGATCTACTTTGCAGCTTGACAAGCTGTTGAAAATGTTAAATTACATAATAATTACTTAGTACGAACACAATGAACACATTCTGTATTCATGAAGTAGATGTTAGTTTTAGTGGTACTAGAGTGAAATTTACTTAAGAGACCTATAAGAAATTGGTACCAACGAAAGCATTGTTTACAGTTTTATCAAAGATGAGTCAATAAAGAGAAATCTGGCAACACGAATGTTCAACTTTCATGCTGTTTTCTGTTTCAGTCTACATTTTTATTGTGGTGTTCTCATTCTTCTCACAAAATTTCTGGTGTTTTTGACTAAGAGTGTTACCATTATACGTAATCGTTTCTACAAATATTAAATGTTGCCTCTTAGGCCATCATATTGTTGATGTTAATGTGGCCTTAATCACCTTCTTAAAACAGCTGCCTGAATCCTTCCGCCTTATATCTGAGTGATTGGACCATTAGTGGTAAAGAAGAGAGATGAGTGTTGATGCCAGTTTGGCTCTTGGTAGATCGTAGATTTTTTTGTTCCATGGGAAATCTAGAACAGAACTACCTGAAGTAAATAACAAAATATTTGCAAATTCTAGGGTATATTTAGGGGCTTATTAACTCGTTTTTAAAAATAGTTATTATGTGCGTGGTTTTATTCTTAGAATTTCAGTTACTTAAGAATGGAAGTCTTAAGTGAACTCAGCAAATAATTTGAGGAAAAAACCTTTTAATGATAGAAATTAAATTGGATAATCCTACATGAGACTAAAATGGATGGTTCCATATTCAGAAAAAAAGTTCAATAAAGGGACTCCCAGAAGAAGTGCTAGTTAAGTTGGGAAATGAAGGGAGATAAGCCAACCTATGTTGGAGAGAAAATCCAAATTGAGGATAACAGCAAAGGCAAAAAAAAAAAAATCTCTGTCTTCGCAAAAGCCTTGCTCTGGAGGTATGTGGCAAAAAAGGGCTTGCCATTAAAGGAACAAGAAGAGTAAACAAGGAAGAAAAATAGAACATAATGCTCGTCAGAAAGCCACTGGATAATGTTAAAGTAGAGAAAATTGTATTATCTAAATATTTGAGTTTTTTAAATAACATTAGCCGTCCTGTGGGGACATGACAGCTAGTGGTCAGAGTGCTGATAGGGGGCAAAAAGGTGGTTTTCATTTTGCTAGGGGTTCATACATTTTTTTATAAAAGTATGTTCACTTTTGCCAACAAAATCACACAGTAAATTCAAAACTAAGTAGATCAATGAATAGCTTCTCAATGTTTCTTCTAAATGCTCCTCCAGCTAGGGTAGAAGTAATAAGGAAGTTAAGTTGTTCTCCTGCATACCTAAAAGGCAGTAAAAGGAACGCACTTTCAGTGCAATAGTAATGGCAAAGCAATGTAAGTCCTGAGCCACATCATAGATGGGGGTACAGACTTCTGAATGTATTGATGTGTGAAGACTTGTTCATTGTGTGACATTATGTAGTCACTTCTGGATAGAATTTTAGTAAAATCCTTCTCTCCTCCCCCATCACATATCCTATGCTTGCTGCTCTTGGGGAGTTTTTAAAATATGTTTTTGTTTTCTGCATGTGAAATTTCACTATTTTAGGAAATCTAAATTCTTCCCCTGAATTACAGTCCCTTCTGCGGTTTTCAACTTTAATTGCTGACACACAATGTAGATATTTTTTTAACACATAGCCTGGTCACTGGGACACCAGGTGTGTGTGACACCAAAATTATTGACTTAACCTCAGCAGATTCCTTCAGTGCTGTATTCATGAGGTGCTGAAGAAAACAATGGCTGTAATTTTTGTTTTAAAGAAAAATGTATACATTCCTTCTTACTTTGAATGAACACTTCTTTTTTCGGTCCAGTAGTGGGGGCTGAACTCCGGGTCTGGGCGCTGTCCCTCAGCTCTTCAGCTCAAGGCTATCACTCTACCATTTGAGCCACAGCGCCACTTCCGGGTTTTTTCTTTTTGCTTATGTAGTGCTGATGAATCGAACCCAAGGCCTCAGGCATGCAAGTCAAGCAACCTACCACTGAGCCCCCTTCCCAGCCCTGAATGAACACTTTTGAAAGTACTTGGAAGAAGAATTATTTTCAATCAGCACTTCATTCATTCACTCATCATCACACAATTAATTTTGAGGTGATGGGAGGAAACCATTGTTATTGGTTTTAGTCATGAAGGACGTGGGTGATAGGCAGCAGGACATTCCTGGTTCTGGAAGGATGTCCCATCCAAGGTTTCCTGAAGAGAAGTAACTCTAGATTTCTAGAGTAATCTAGGGTGACCACTTACAAGAAATGGACACTTGAACCAGAGGGTAGGAAACATATTTTAGTCTGAAGAAAATATCTGGAAGATTGCGAAGAAGTTGATATCAGCAGATTCTAAATGAGAAGGTGGAGAAGATTCAAAGAGCAACAAGGAAGCACACATCGAATTCAACATAATTTTATGTTAAATTCTTGGATGAGACATTAAATTATGGATATTTCTGAAGTCAAACTCCTATTATAACTCACATTTTAGCCTGATTATGTCGCAAACGTGGTTCATTAAAAGAGATTTTCCCCTTATTTTAAAATTGACAGCATATTTTTGTTTACTATATAAGGGAGGCAAATTTGATTCAGAAAGCAAATCCATATTAATTGTGTCCACACAGAATCCTTCACCTATGTAGTATTCGATTGGTTCAAAGCTCTTTTATCTGTGTTGGTTGATGCTTGAGTCCTAGAAGGGTGCTATCTTGTGAACCTGCACTATTTGGATTCTATCAGTGAAAACACTTTAATTCCATTTGTCTGGGCTGACTTGACAGGATTAAGTCATCCATTAGACCCTCAGGTCTGTCCTGTAGAATGACACTCTTCCCAGTGGAGTGGTTCCTTAACACTTCAACTATAGATGAAATCCTGTCACCAGAGCTTGTGTTCCCCCTAGACTTCTCTGCCTCGTTGCTTATTTTAAATGGAGTAGAATGGAATCACAAGCACTCTTTATGTCCCTTGTTTTCCTCTTGCCTAATACATGGCAAGAAAATTCCCCTATCTCTGTGCGACAGGGTGAAGAGAAGAAATCTACTACTGCAGGATTCTCCAGCTTCTTTGTATGTTGGTGAATTGCTATCCAATTTCACAAAAGAAATTCATAACACGATTATGTCTTAAATCACCACTGCCAGTCACACCTTTTCTATGTTTTCATAGACATAAGAAAACCATCTTCATTATGAGAAATCAAAAGAGCATTGGGGAGCAGGGCAGCTCACTGGATACACTTGAAAGTTGATTGTTAAGGTAACATCTGGTCCTAGTTTTCATGCTAAATGTATTTTTACATTCACTGGAGGAGACACCACTGGCAGCAGTCAGTGTAATTTATCTAAATCTTTAATTCTCTGTTTTATTCAGGAACAGAAATATATTTGCTTTCTAAAGAGCACCGAGAATAATGTTAAGGGATTCTATATTTCTTTGGGCCTGGCTAATTTCACTTACTATGCTTTTTTTCTAAGTCTTTTTTTTCCAGTGTCATTCTTTCTGATGGAAGCATAGAATTCCATTGTATATATACCACATTTTCTTGATCCATTCATCTACTGAGGGGCATCTGTGTTGGTTCCATATCTTAGCTATGGTTAATAATGTTGTGATAAATATAGTTGTGATGGTAGATTTAGTATGGCCTTGTTTGTGATCATTTGAGTAAATGCCCAAGAGTGGGATTGCTGATCATAAGGGAGCTCTATGTGTAGTCTTTTGAGGAAACTCCATACTCCCACCAACAATGCAGTAGGGCTCCCTTTTGGCCACATCCCCTCCAGCATCTGTTGTTAGGAGATTTTTGATTATAGTCATTTTAACTGGGATGAGGTGGAATCTCAATTTTGTTTGGATTTGCATTTCTTCTATGGCCAGAGAAATTTAGCATTTTTTCATGTGTCTATTGGCTATTCTTATTTCTTCTTCAGATAAGTCTCTCTTTAAGTATTTGCCCACTTATTACTGTGGTGGTTGTTTCTTTGAGGATTTGTTTTGAGGGGATTTAAATTTTTGAGATCCAAGTATATTTTAGATATTAGACCCTTGTCTGTTGTATGGAAAGTGAAGATCTTCTCCTAGTCCATTGGCTTTCTATTGATCTTGCTAACTATGTCCTTTGCCATACAAAAACTCTGCAATTTAATACAATCTCACTTGTTCAATTTTTCATTGACTTGTTGTGTTTCTGGGTCTTTACTAAGAAAATTCTTTGGCTCGTGCCAAGGAGGCCTAGAGTTTCTCCTATTCCTTTCTGTAATGTTTTCAGGGTGTCTGCTTCAGGTGTTTCTTAATGGCATCTATGTTCAACTATTTTTCTTAAGATTCTTCAACAAAGAAGCCTTAAAGAAAGTCTAAAGTCTCTTGACTAAAGCCCTTCCCCTCACAATGACTTGAATATAGATTATTAATCTCAAATTATTGAGGAAAAATTGCTCATTGTTTTGCTTATTTATTAAAACAAGTGATGTATACTAAGACTTTACTTCAGTCTAGGTCCTGGACCTCTTGGACAATAAGGATGTTTTCTTGGTGCTAAACAGAATTAATAAAAAAAATCTAGTGATTACCTACAAAATATGGGCCAACTATGACATTTCTAGAAAGTACACAGAATGGTACAGAATTTTCACGTTGACACCACAAGGATCTGTGTGCGTTGTTTTTAATTTCCTAGTTAATTTTCTTGATTAATTTGTCTCTCATTAATACTTATCCACTTAAAATTCTTACTCTTTAAAATTCAGTGTTTCAGTTTTTATTACACCTGACATAGATTCAATATATTGAACACTATTTTTAAGAAGAAAGAAGAAAGCGACCATTTTCCTAGAAAATTCATGTATATTTATTGTCTATGCATGTACTTTATAGTTTTTTTTTACAAATGCTTTATCATGTTTTATGATTCTTATACTGCTTTTCTAATGTAACATCCTAACATTTCCCAATATTATGCTTTCATGCACTTGATTGAATTACCTTTTGCAAATTTAATTTTGCAAACCCAACCCCATTCTTGTTAATATGTTGATTAGTGATGGTAGGAATAGTTTTGCATATGTAATGTGCATTTGAATGTCTCCTTGTAAGAAATTATGTTCAAATGTATTATCTGTAATTTTTAATCAAATTATTTCATTCTTTTTGCTATTGGGTTGTAGGAGTTGTTTATGTGTTTTGAACATGAATGTATATTATGTGTTAAATAATTATACATATTTTTTTCATTGCATAAGTCGTATTTTTCATGTTGATTGCTGCCTTAGGTGTGCAGAAGTTACATTAGTTCGACTTAGTCCCACCTGACTATTTTGCTTTTGTCTCTGCTTTAAGTGTCATACAAAAGAAATCACTGTCAGCATTGATGATAATGAGCTTTTCCTCCATGTGGCTTTTTTCTAAGAGTTTACAGGTTTTGTGTTTGGTTAGTTTTTATTTTGAGTTGACTTGTGTTTATGATAGGTGATAGGATCAAATTTTATTTTTTTATCAAATGGATATCCAACCTTCCCAGCAAAAATTGTTGAAGAGATACAGATTTCCTTGTTCTTGGCACTCTGGTTGAAGACCAGGTTTATAAATTAACACCTATCTTCAATGCAATCATTTATTAATCCAGCAGATGACATATTGTATCAGTGGACGTGGACTTGGCCTGTTTCCTGAGAAGTGGGATAATGTTCCTTTGAAGTCTTCTTCCTAGACTAGTCTCTTGCATTTGTCAAATTTTATCATCCAAGATTGCCTTCTTTCCAAACCTCAACAGTGTCACCAATCAGCTTTGCCTTTGTTGCTCATTTTATCCAGTTGGCCCAGGGGATAACCCCAGAGCAAGGATTCTTTTGCTTCAAATATTGTGCTTGATGGGACTGGGGGGAAAGGCATCAAGAAAATGTTGAAGATGGATCATATAGATCTATCTTCTGTTTCAGAAAAAAAGGTTCTGTCAACATTAGTGCCCATAGTATAGCCAAGGACATACACACCTAGTCTGATTAAGGCTTTGGGACCAGGTTAAGAATGCTGTTAATTTCAAGTTACTTTTTAATCAACTTTTTCCCAAGGAAATAAAATGTCGGAAATGTTAAAAGTAGACAGAGTTAATGCAATTAATATGAAACAGACATTCCCAATAGAACATTTTATGGAATATAATTTCATCTGTCAATTCAAAAACAGCATCTTTTTAAATAAACATATGCTTCGAAACTGGACATTATTAAATTTACCTGAGCACAAAATCGAAAATTTGGAGAGTCACTTGTAGTTCATATCATAATCCCTTCTTAGATGCTACAACTGAGAGGATTGCTATTTGAGACTCTGATGACACATCTTTCAGTTCTCCATCTCCAAAACAACCAACAAAATCTATGCTGGAGGTATAGATCAGGGGATGAAGTACCAGTCAAATAAGCAAACCAAATGAACATATAGCGCTAAGTTCAAACCCCAGTAATAGCAAAAAGAAAACATAAAACTCAAAACTAGGGTAAGAAAGTTTTAAAAATCCGAAAATGTTTTCATAAAAATGCACTCTCTTTAAATACTTTGTCATTCTATCTTCTCAAAGATCAAGTTACAGACAGAAGTTTAAAAAGCACAGGAATGGCTCCAAACTTCTCTACTTCCTCCTATATAGCAAGTAAGTAATAATTAAAGCAAGAAAAGGTTAAGTTACATACAGATATTTTTAGACACAAGTCAAACAAAGTTGAGAAAGGAGAATGAAGTTTAAGTTACATAAGATAAAAAGTTCCAGAAACCAGTGGTCTAATATTTTGCTTCTAATGTACAATATGATACTGCACATTGAAAAAAAATGCTGAGAATAGATTTTATGTTGTGTTCTTATCACAATTAAAGAGAGAACATTAAATACCGTACTTTAAAAATCATTATTTTAAAGTCATTTTCTATGGTAAATAAAAAATGAAGGAAATATTATAAAAAGTTTTAACTTGTCACATTTAAGTAGTTTAATAAGGACATTAATAATCAGGAATATATGAAAGCCTTTTGTAGTATTTATTCCTCAAAAATATTTTCATTAGAATTTGAAAGGTACAGCTGTTTTTGTATAAATGATATCTGAGTTAAAATGTACCTCAACAATAATTAATGTTTAAGGTATTTGATTAGCTTTTGGGTTACACGTAGAACCATGTGTGTGTGTGTGTGTGTGTGTGTGTGTATGTGTGTGTGTATGTGTGTAAAAATATTGAACAGTATAATGCAAAGTTTTCATTATTGTGTGACAGGTTATACATGTTTAAGTTCCTATTATTTGCAAGTATCATGATTCTTCTTTGTTGTCATTGCTGATGTTGTTGTTCATAGGGTTTGAACGCTGGACCTGGGTGTTGTCCCTGAGCTCTTAGCTCAAGGCAAGGACTCTACCACTTGAGTCACAGCACCACTTCTGATTTTCTGGTGATTAATTGGAGATAAGAGTCTCATGGATGTTCCTGCCAAGGCTGGCATTGAACAGTGATCTTCAGATCTCAGCCTCCTGAGTAGCTAGGATTACATACGTGAGCCACTGGCACCTGGCTATGATTCTGACTTTTTAAAAATATTTTTATCTTTAAATAGTTAAACAAAAGAGTTGCCATAATTGAGACACAAGAGGTTTTCATCTTTGTTGCGGTTGATTTTAATGTACTTACAATGTATTATGTGATTTTTTTGTTTCTTTTGTATGTTCTTCCCCCATGATATAACTCGTATTTGATTCCAGTGCCCTGTTTCTTGTAAATACATCTTTCTAATTTGGGAAGGGGAAGGGAAATAACAAAATGCTGAAACAAGGAGACAGGTTGACCTATTGCAACAATGGGATGTACAAGACACTATGTTGAAAACAAACTTTACAACTTTGGTATTGGGGAGGGAGGAGTTGGGGAGGTGGGGCGAGAAGGGATAGCAGGGGAAAACAAAGGAGAGGACAACAATGATCAATATGAAGTGTACTCATTACCTTATTCATGTAACTGTAATCCCTCTCTATAGTACCTTTACAATAAAAAAGTAAAAAAAAAAAAAAAGGAATACACCCATTACCTTACTCATGTAACTGTAACTCCTCTGTACATCCCTTTTACAATTAAAATTTTAAAAACCTTAAAAATATAAACTTAAACAAGCACATGAAAATTTACAAAAGATAAAAAATGTTGTATTTTCTCTTCCCCTCCCTGAATTAGAGAAGCATATATACAAGATGCAGGACACTGACATCAAATAGAGTGAAAATAGGAAGTATAACATGGGGAAGGAACATACAAAGCAACAACAAAAAATCGCATGGTACATTACAATATATTAGAAAGTAAAAAAGATATTTGTGTTCCTAATGGTTAAATAAGGATACAGGTTGATCTCTTGTAACAATGAGATGTACAAAACACTATGATGAAAACGAATTTTACGACTTCAGCCTGGAGGGGGTCAGTATAAGTTGTGCAGGTGGGATGAAAGGGATGATAGGGGGAAA
Source organism: Dipodomys spectabilis (assembly GCF_019054845.1). Lineage (NCBI taxonomy): Eukaryota > Metazoa > Chordata > Mammalia > Rodentia > Heteromyidae > Dipodomys > Dipodomys spectabilis. The sequence continues at coordinate 4,751,150 of NW_024870787.1, forward strand.
ACAAAGGAGGAGGCAACAATGATCAATAAGAAATGTACTTACTTTGCTTATGTAACGGTAATCCTTCTGTACAGCATTTTTACAATAAAAATTGTACCCAAAAAAGAAAAGAAAAAATTGTTGCAAGGACATTACCATACAAAACAGTAACTTTTTTCTTTGTCTATGATAGAAGATAGTACAAATGATAATTTTGTTTTCATAAATCAGAAATACATATAAAAATTCTACATGTATGCTAGATTCATGAGAGTTCTCAAAAAATACAGTTCCTTTGAAAGGCTAATTTAAATTTCAACAAAATAAATGCCAGGAAATGATACTCAAGTGGGTGGGGAGGGGAAGTGAGAAGAAGAGGTTCTACTAATGAAGAGGAGAAGAGGGGGAGAAGACAGTCAAGTTTCCACTATATATCCTCATAAATTAAGAAGAGTAAGGGAAGGAGTGAGTAGTGAAGGGATGAGTGAGAATGTTCAAAGCTGTGACACTGATCAAAAATTTATTGTATCCATAAACTGCTTTGTTAAATGGAACTCCTTTGTACAACTATTAAAGATAATTAAAAAGCAATACAAACAACAACAAAAGAAACTTGTTAATGGAACCATGCCTTAAAATGCAGTCCATTAAATTTTAATTTCCCTCTTGCCTCCTTCCTGTCAGAACATTTGTTAAATTACTAAAATGATGCACAAGATTAAAAAGCAAGCAAAAATTTGTGCAGGCGAGCCTTGAAATGTGATCTTATGGATTTCACCTTCTCACAGGGCTAGATTTACAGGAATAAGCTACTGGTGCCCAGCCCATTTCCCTTTTGTGAACATGGCTCATCCCTATTTTTGCCACCTACCTTGATAGAACCATGTGGTTTGGACTATATATTCACCATGAAGTGAGCTGAATATCCTTCTTTGTTTCATCATTTATCCAGCCACAAGTATTTTATTACCACAATTCAAACAGGACTGTGACTGTAATGGAAAAGTGTACATGACAAAGCAGCCAGAAGTATATGTCATGAGCTTTAAAATGTATTATTTGGGCAGCTCAGAAATCAAATAAAATGGAAATTTACCCAGAGAACAAAATAGGTCTTTCAAATAGTGAGAAACTCATGAGGTTTTAGCAACAAGAGGCAATAACAAGATTGTAGAAAAGGTTAAATAAAAAGTATAAAAATTGATAACAGGAAATAAATAAAATCCTGTAGCTACATACTTTATACATAAGAAAATATTCCTTAAAAAGTGTGAAGACATTCAAGAAATTCCAGTGGAAATGAAGTACCCGATTTCAGTTGCCCCCTCACAGACCACCAGAGATCACAATCAATGCAAACAGCAAAGATGTTTATTAAAAGCTTGAGATTGGTCCTCCACGCACTCTGTAACCGGTGACTCTAAGAGGCCCCTAGCACAAAAGTAGCACAGCTTTTATGGTATCAAACAAACAAGTCTAGGGGGTTTCCACACAAGCAAGTTCACAAGTTCAGGAGATTTCCACACAAGCAAGTTCACAAGTTCAGTGGGTTGATCCCACTTAACTTTTTATGATGGAACAATTAGGCAACTGTTCTGTTCCTTAAGGGTGGGCAGGGTTGATGGTAACCTGCTTTTTTTTTTGAGAACTGTTCCTCATTCAGGGTTATTCTGAGGGCAGCACAGCTACAAGTTGGTGGGGTTAATCTTAAAATGGAGTCACTTTAGCTCTTCATTCCCTCCTCTTCTAGAGCATCGGGGACCAATCTTGGTCCCCTAATTGGCAGAGTCTTTTATATTTACAGTTTGGTATTGGGATCTCAGAACCAAAAATGGACTGTCCTGATCTCTTTATACAAGATCCAATTATGAGTAACAAAATTAACTGTACGAAAGGCCCGTACATTTTTTTTAATCCAGAGGATACCAATTTTTCCCAGTTGTTTCTAAAGCTTCTTTATTACCCCCCTCTTTTTTACAATTCCTTGAGCTTGTTTGTGGCTAGAGTTTAACACTGACCATTTTTTCCTGTTGCTTGTGGAACTAAGTTATCTCAGAACAGCCACAAGGCACCACTGGGATGCAGAAGCTTGCTAGGTTTTGAGGCTAAGAGCAGGGCTGGGTCTCATTCCTTTTACTACCAGCATTGATAACACACTCAGATTATTACCAAACCAGAGCCAAACAAGGCTGTGACTATAGAGTGGATTTCCAGTCACTATGCACTGAAGTGCCTGAGGCAAGCAAGACAGTGATATCTTTGCCCCCAATATCCACTGTGGGAATAGAGAGGGTTTTTGGATTTCACCAAAATGAAGGTCCCACAAGATCTAAGTTTTCAACTGGCATGCAGTTTCAGGTGATGGAACCAGGCAGGAGGTCAGTCTTCTTTTACCATGGTGGGGGTCGTCTATGTGACAATGTAGATTTCCTCCAGGTGACTGTCAGGCTGTCTTTAAACTTTACCCATTAGGGTGTGCAGCAGCAGCAGCAGCAGAATCTCTCAGTGGGTCCAAGGGAGTCTCTCACCTCATGCTGGGCTGCAAATTCCTACACAGACTGCTTAAGGATACATTGCATAGGCTTGGCAGGCTTTGGACCCTTGGATTTTAAGACTGTTTAGACAATAGCCCAGGACAATTTACCAAAATTACTTTTTTTTTTTTTACTAACGGGATATTTTTGTAAACAGACACAAAAGGCTTAGTCTTGTAACTATCTCTGACAGATGCAGTCTCCACACTTGCAAACCTGTTCTTATGCTTTTTTTAAAAAAAATAATTATTTTATCTATTTTACCTTGTTTTCCAAAAATGACTCTGGACTCTTGGTTTTAAAAGGGGTCTTCTGTCCCACAGCTCCAGTATCCTTTTTTAAAAAATTACTAAAACTTTTAAATACCCTCACATAATGTCATTTAAGAATCCCCAAACGAAATAAATTCACATATAATCACTCCAAAATGCTTCAAAAGAAGATGAAGTAAATTTTCTTCTACTTTTAAATTTATTCTGAAACCCTTGTGCTGGCTTGCCACACCTGTAATCCTATCTACTTGGGATATCTACTCAGGAGCCTGAGATCTGTGGATAACTGTTGGAAGCCAATCAGGGCAAAGTAAATGTAAATCTGAGTGTGTTATCAATGCTGGTAGTAAAAGGGATGAGACCTAGCCCTGCTCTTAGCCTCAAAACATAGCAAGCTTCTGCATCCCAGTGGTGCCTTGTGGCTGTTCTGAGATAACTTAGTTCCACAAGCAGCACATTTATTCAAAATACCTTCATATCAGTGTTCTGCATTAATTTCTTTGTTAACGATATTATATGGGTAAAATAGAGAAAATAAACTCTTCCATCTAAGAACATTTTTATACTTTTTATTGTAAAAATACTGTACAGAGGACATTTGCATGAGCAAATAATGAATACATTTCCTAACAAGCATTGTTACCTACTCCTTTGTTTTCCCCCACCATCCCTTCCCTCCAAACTCCACAATACACTACCCTCCCCTTTCCCCTGCCTAAATTGCTAAGTTCACTTTTTAACAGAGTGTCTTGTACATCTCATTGTTACAATGGGTCAACCTGTAACCCTATTTAAGCATTTTGTATTTCCCTTCCTCTCACCAAATTAGAGAAACGTATACACAGGATGTAGGTGTACCAACTTCAAATACAGTGAAAACAGGGGTTATAGCGTGAGGGGGAGGAACATAAAGAGAAACAGTAAAATCACATCTCACATTTTAAGTATGATAGAAACAAGAGCAAGAAAGAAAATAAAAACACTTGTGTCGCTATCTTGGGGTTCATTTCCCTTAATAGCATCTTATCTGGTCATATGCACATAGCTTTTGATCTTTTCTGCTTATCCCAGACATATATTAGGTATTGAAAATAAGGGAAACCATGGGACCTATGTTTCTTTGGACTTGACTTACTTCACTTAATTTTTTTTTCCAAGTCGTTCCAATTCCTAACAAATTGGGCGATGTCCTTCTTTCTGATGGAGGCATAAAATTCCATTGTGTATATATACCACATTTTCATGATCCATTCATTTACGGAGGGCCATCGGGGTGAGCTCCATATCTTAGCTATGGTAAATAATGCTGCAGTAAACATAGTTGTGCTGGTAGTTTTAGTATGGTCTTGTTTGTAAATCCCCAAAAGTGGGATTGCTGGGTCATAGAGGAGCTTTATATGGAGTCTTTTGAGGAGCCTCCATACTGCTTTCCAAAATGGTAGAACAAGTTTACACTCCCACCAAGAATGCCATAGGGTCCCCTTGTGGCCACATCCTCTCCAGCGTCTGATGTTGTAAAAATATGAAAAGCTTCACTAATTTGCATGTCGACCTTGTGCAGAGGCCATGCTAATCTTCTCTGTATTGTTCCATTTTTTTTTTTGTGCTGCTGAATTGAGCACAGTACATTTTTATATGTAAATTGGAACTGATTTTCTTAAACTAGACAATTCAAAAGAAGTAAATTCAAAAGAATTCTTGTGAAATTTTAGAACCATGTATTTCTTACATAAGCACACATTTAAGAATAGTCAAGATTCACATGTCAAAAACAAAATAATTCCAGATATTTGTTGTTCAAGAGATGTGTAGGAGGAGGAATTCAATTATTCTATACAAGGCACCTGTCACAATGAACACTGCAGCAAGTGTTAAGGTTTGTTAAAAAGTTTTAATGTTTTAGAGTATTTAATTTTGGGAATTTGCTTATATATGCCAAAATTATGACTGTTTGGCAGGTCATAAAACTTTTCTATAAAGTATTTAACATTTATAGTAGCAGACATATGCAACTAAGTATATCCATTTCAGTTTATAGAAATATTACTAATGAGGGCTGGGAAAGTGGTCTCAGTGGTACAGCGCTTGCCTTGCATGCATGAGGCCCTGGGTTCAATTCCTCAGCACCACATAAGCAAAAAGAAAAAAGCCAGAAGTGGCGCTGTGGCTCAAGTGGTAGAACGCTAGCCTTGAGCTGAAGAGCTGAGGGACAGCGCCCAGGCCCAGAGTTCAGGCCCCATGACTGGACCAAACAAAAAGAAAAACAAACAAACAAACAAAAAAAGAAATATTACTAATGAGAAGTTGCAAAGTATTTGTGTAAAGAAGCAGAGTGAAGAGTTAAGACTTTGTTAATTACACAGTTTCTGTTAAATTTAGGGCTTCCTCACTTTATATGTTAGTGAGGAACAAATGGTGATATAAGCCATATACAAATGCTGAGATGAGTCATATAAAATAATCCTAGTGGATAACTTTAAAGACTACTTATAGACTATAAAACTCTTGTTAAACATCATAATCTTATCCAGTTTTAAATGTACAGGAATATGAGAAAATAGTAAAATCTGCTATGTAGTACACTTCAAATACTGAAAACACTGGTAACTGTTTGGTTTTTTAATTTTATTAATCATTAATATTTAGATATTTTTTTTCTTACTTGTAGCATTGTTTCCCTTGTAATATAATACAACTTTTTGTAAGTCGTCATCAGGGGGTACATTGAGAAGGTTACTGGGATGGCCAAATCATTTTTTATAGATGCGTGTGAATTTACAAAAAAGAAAATGAAGAATAAAATATTTATTTAAAAAAATATCAAGTACAGTCTGAATCAGGAGGGATATTAAATATCCACACATAAAATCTTAGCCCTAAGCTGAAGCAGCGTCATTACAGAGTTGAGGCCACAAAAGTGAGAAACGGTGTTTTGTTTTGGTTTGTTTTTTATTTTGATTTTGTTGGTCATGGGGCTTTAACACTGGGGCCTGAGTGCTGTCCCTGAGCTCAAGGCGAGCGCTACCACTTGAGCCACAGCACCACTTCTGTCTTTTTCTACTTACATGGTGCTGAGGAATCAAACCCAGGGCCTCATGCATGCAAGGCAAGCACTGTACCACTGAGCCACCTTCACAGCACCTGAGAGACTGTGTTTTAAAAAAATCATCTAAACAACATTTGCTTTCTGCTTTGGGTTATATACTGAAATATATGGATATCTTTTATATTTTTTTGAATTGTTATACTTCTAAATTTATTCTACTTTCAGCCACTTTATCCTTTTCAAAGTTTTAAAATATTTCTTAGAGTTTGCTTCTGTGAAGGTTGTTTTTGCATTTATAATATCTTCTGCATCATTTTTATTTTTTTATCAAAATCATTTTATATTTTATATTGATGGGTTATCATACATGAAATACTTTCAAATATACATGTAGAATCTAAAGATAGCAGTATGAATATTCTCATACATCTCTTGTTTATCTGTTATGTACTTTCAGTATTATGATATTTCTCTCTCTCTTTCACACTCTCTCATTCCTCTCTTTCTCTTTCATTCTCCATGTCTGCTACTTAGAATCTCTGCTGTCTACTATTATCCTTCAGGATCTACTGAATTTGTGGGAATATGATAGGGACCAACAGTTTCCCTTGCATTCTTTAAGAATTATAAGAGTGATGTGATGTTATTCTTTGCCATTCTAAATGGCAAAACAACAGATCTGGAATTCCTGTTCATTTTTAATACTATTACAAATTTTATCTCATAAGAATCATTGGGATGGATAAGATATTTTAACTTGTGACCTAAAAGTTCTTTTTCTTTGACAAACAACCTTTTTCTTTGAAGAACAAAATATTTATTTAAAAAAAACATCAAGTACAGTCTGAATCAGGAGGGATATTAAATGTCCACACCTAAAATCTTAGCCCTAGGCTGAAGCAGCGTTATTAGAGAGTTGAGACTGCAAAAGTAACTACATGTAATGAAAACAAAGCTATCCAAAGTAGACCAAAGTTGTTCACAGGGATGAAAAACAAGGTAATGGGGGAAGTGAGTACAAAGGATGCCCATCATAGAGAACAGATCCTCAGAGCAGTTTATCATGTACACTTTGTGAGAATGACAATGTGCTGGGAACTATAGATTAAATCACTGAACACTTTATATATATATATATATATATATATATTCTTGTACATATATTTATATATGTATATTTATATATGCATATATGTCTGCATTTGCCCTTATATATGTACACATGTATGTTACTATACACAGAAATACACACATATGTAAACATATGTATACATGCACACATAAAGAAAGATTCATAGTTACAGGCAACACAAGTTTCACTATTTGTCGAATATGCCTTAGATGGAATGCTTGGAACAAATTATGTTGAAGATACATTTGTCTCTAAGAGTTCCTTTACCACTCCTCCTATCTCTTAAAACTGGTAGGTTCTGGTAGATTCGAATTGCAAAATGCAGTACAAGGGATATCAAGTCACTCAGAAATCTCAGTATGTAAAAATCATATGGTGTCTCCTGCTCCCCACGGAATGCTTGCTCTTAAAGACACTCTCAACAACCAAACTAGCAGGAGGTAATATTTTATTCTTTACCAAGTAAAGAATAAAATATTAAGACTTTAAGGCATCCTTCCTTGATTCTTTTCCAACAGCCAGCATCAATTCCTCAGCAGATGAGTGAGTCCTCAGAAGACTGGAGCTCAGGTCAACTTTTCACCAACCTGTGTGAAAACTCCTATGAGAGAAATGCTGACTGAGGTCTTGCTGATTTCCTGGCCAAGGAAATAAGAAATGAAGAAAATATTTTTAATGTAGTTAAGTTTGAGAATAATTTGTAACCTGTCAATAAATGTGTAGAACACAACTATACCAACTGACAATAAATGATGTGCATTTCATTTATATGCTCTTGGACTTAGCGAGTGATTTTAGGTGTGTCTACACAAGTAGAATCAGTATAAATCAAGCTAGCATTTCTTCATTTAAGATACAAGGAAAGGATACAATTTGACTCCTTGTAACAATGAGATGTACAAGACACTTTATCAGAGAGGGAGTGGAGGGATGAGTTGGGGTGTTCTGAAGAGAAGAGATAGTAAGGGGAAAACAAAGGAGGGGGTAAAAACGCTCAATTAGAAATTTACTTATTCCAGGCGCCGGTGGCTCAAGCCTGTAATCCTAGCTACTCAGGAAGCTGAGATCTGAGGGTCGCAGTTCAAAGCCAGCCCAGGCAAGAAGTCCGTGAAACTCTTATCTCCAATAAACCACCAGAAAACCGGAAGTGGTGCTGTAGCTCAAGTAGTAGAGCACTAGCCTTGAGCTGAAGAGCTGAGGGACAGCACTGAGGCCCAGAGTCCAAGCCCCACGACCGACAATAAAGAAAAAAAAAAGAAGTGTACTCATTACTTTACTTATGTAACTGTAACCCATCTGTATATTAAAAAGATACAAGGAAAACTTCTGTACTTATAAGAAGTTGTATTTGTCACTCAATATCAGTAAGGTATTGTTTTTAGGACCACAGACATATTAAAACTTTGGATACTCAAATTCTCCACGTGAACACAGTATATTACTAACATTAGAATCTGCCCACAACCTAGTGCAGTGTAATTGCTATGAAAATTTTTACTATATTCTATGTTTGTAATAAAAATAAAAGCATATGCACTGTCAACAAATACAACTTTTTCACATAGTTTTTGTCTGCGTTTTGTGAATGGGATTGGGAGAGCAATATTGAAAAGCACACATTTCATCACCAAGACCGGTCTGCAAAATGTAACAAAGAACTAATTCAGCATCATTGAATAGTTTGGAACTCCAACGAGAAGTACTTGAATTGATACATCATCAGAAAGTGTAACAACCCAAGGACTTTTTAGAAATGCAGCTTCTAGATTCCTCATGGAGAGCTTTCATAACACTTTGTGAAACACAAGTCAGCACCTCACTGAAGTGTAAATGGTTTTCCCTCACCTTTCTGTCATTCTCAGTCATTATCTAATCAACATATAGCTAAACTTGAATACTCCTCTAATAACAAAATGTTGATGGAGTGTTTATATGCAGAAAACCTGGGACGGCTAACTTTTTCCAATTAGAAAAGTCTGTATTCTATGATACAGCAGAGAAAAAACTAGGTAAGTATCCATTTACAGACTTCTGAATAATTCTGATTCTGCACACATCAGTTATCTATCCATACCTGTGCCTGAGTGAGAGGATTTAAAAAGACTTTAGTGATTTAAAATTTAAATTTAAATGTGGAAAGAAATTAGTTCCAATGCATTACATTAAGAAATTTAAAAACAACTGAGAAACCTAAAGGTCTATAACATTGTTATTGAAAGTGAAGGGATGTTGGAATTTGGTTCTCTATATTTTAAGCAATTTGCAAAAAGAATTGGCAAAATAAAAATTTCATTTTCAGCAGGCTTGACAGTTTGTATATTGAAAAGTGGACAAGCCTCAACAATATGTCAATGATATCCTCTTATTTATCTCTAAATGTTTATGCTTCTGGTCTCTTAATATTAAAACCAAAAATTTTTTACTCTTTAGCTAGTTGTGCAAATGGGCTTTGCTTCATCATGTCAATGTGGAATAGAGGGTATGTACATTTCAATGTACAATACATCTGGATCATTGACAATCTTTCCAATTTTCTTCCTTCCGTTACCCCAACCCCACCTATCCCTTCAAGTTTCCTACTTATATTCTCACATATGTACATTGAGTGATATGAGTATATGAGTCCACCATTTCCTTCTCCACTCTTCTGCCCTACTCCCTTTAAGCCCAGCTCCTTATTTAAGACTTATTTCAACTTCATGGTATTTTGTTAAATATCTCTGCCTTTGGCATTGGGCTTTGTGCTTGCCACATCCTCACTTCCATGTTTGAACTACATAAATGAGGATATTTCTCTATATTTCTAATCTATGAATGGCTGAGACAGGTCTCCTTTACTATTCACCTTCTGTCCTAAATTTAGAATTGGACCTTCAGGACCATCCAATAGAGCTTTTTTCTTCTCTACACACTGAAGATGGAAGGAAAATAATTTCCATGCTCTCAACACTATGCTATCCATCATTAATTTCCATCACTTATCACTTCAACAGTCTAAATTTAAAGTCATGCTTTTGCATTATATCCACATAGTTTAAGTGAATATTGAGCGTAATTTACCTAGCATTGGAAGTTTAGGGATGATTTTCAATTTTTGATGATAGAAGCAGGAGTCAGTTTAAATTATGCAGATTCCACTATGTAGTGAGCCCTGTAGTCTTCTAAATTTTCAATAAATTTAGAATTACTTTTTATTAATAATTGAAAAGGTTTTATTTCAATATTTGGAATGCTGTCGCAATTATTTAAACTCTTTTACATTTAGAATGAACTTTCCCCCCTCCAATTTCCCCCACTACTTCAGGTTAAGTCTCCTTTGGCTTTAGTGTTTGAGAGGATGAGGGTAAATTGATTAGCGTAAACAGAAAGATGATCGCTACTCAGATATCTCCTTCCTCTTCTGTTTCTGCTATTCTTGTTGACAGGAAGACGGGAGCAAGGAACAAGAGTAATGCTTGGGTAAGGGAGCATTCCTGGCATACCAATTATTGTTTCTGAGAATCACTTAAACTGTGTACTCTTGCCTTCTCTCTAACAGAAACCTAACTGTGGCTTCCTTCGTGCAGGAGTAAGCACACTAACAGGTTATTACATGTAAATTGGTATTTTATACCAATTTATACATGTAAATTGGTATTTTATTACATGTAAATTGGTATTTTATATATTATATATTTTATATAAAGGCACTGATTGTTCAACAATACCTTAGTGAGGAGTAGAAAATTCTACTCAGCTCCCCCCTCTTTTCCTCTTCATCCTTCCCCTCCTCTCCCCTCATTTACCCTCCCTTCCCTTCTTCTTTCTTTGAGCGTCTCTCCTCCATATTCATCCCTATCTTCTCTCTTTTTCTCTTCCAGTAGCAAGTCATTTGGTTTATCTGACAACACGTAAGTAATTGAAAAAATATGTTTTCTCCTCTTTTTGTGACTATTTATTCTTAAGAAATGAGTTCTAGCAGAGCACCAGTCGCTTACAGCTAGGTACTAGGTAGGTTCAAATTTGACAATTGCAATTCGACGCTATCCCAAGTAGATAAACCTAAGAGATTCTTCACTTGTGGTAAAAGGAAGAAGTGAAGGTGTGGTTTAGGTGGTATAGAGTAAGCATTCAGAATTAACACCCAGATTGTTAGGTTTGTAAAGAGAGTTTGAGTAAGAACCACACCATGCACGTGGTATTCAGGTAAGGGGTAGGTTTATTCATCATTTCAGCTGGCACCAAGCCATGTTGTCCCTCCATACAGCTGGGAAAGGCCTGGGCAAGACCTGGGAAAGAAAGCATCTACGCGTGGGCTAGGTCTTATCTAGGGTATGGGTGGAAAAGATATGGCGACATCAAATTCAGATGTGACCTCTTCCAGGTGTGCCAGTTGCCTAGGTAATGGAGGTACTAGGTAGAGACTTTGCTGCAAGGAGGGTAGAGTCTGCTTGCCATCCAGGAGCAGACCTTACATTCCAGCCTTTTAGTAATCATGAAATAGGGTATGGATTCTCTCTGGCTACTTCCTGCTAACAAGGGGTGGGAAATTAGGAGTAAAAGGCTAAAATTTTGTTCCCTCCCAGAGAAGGCAGTGAGCTGCAGCTGTCCCTTGGTGGGCGTGAGTCCATAGATGAAGTCTGGAGGAGACAAGTCTCTTGGATGAAGTCTGGAGAAAGTCTCATGAGGCATTGAGGGTCTGGAAAAAATATTAGAGAGCAAATAAATGGCAAGAGGAAGGATTTGGGGCTGAAAAATGTTGGTAGAAATGTCCCTATCTGGTGACTAGGTAGAGGAGAATTCAAGTAACAAAGGTAAGAATGTAAATTCTTTTCCAGGTAAGAATGTAAATTGTTTTCCAGTTAAAAGGTAGACAAGTATGGACATTAGATGGGCAGGTTTCTTAATATATTGACCTCCCGGCTCTGGTTAATTTTGAAATGGCAGGCACAATGTGGCTGATATTACATCATCTCCTCTTACTTCTCTCCATGGTCCCTTGTTCCCCAGACTGGCTGAGTCTAGGTGTTCATTGCTAGGATGCTTGTATTATTTAGTATTCATAGAGATTTAAACTCAAGGTCTAGGCACTGTCCCTGAGCACTTCTGCTCAAGGCTGGTGCTCTACCACTTTGAGTTACAGTGCCACTTCCAGTGTTTGACTGCTTAGAGTTAAGAGTCTTCAGCCATGCTTCCAGCCTGACTCTTTGCAGTTTAGTTGGGAGTGAAGTCTTAGGGATTTTTCAACCCAGGCTGACTTTGAATTGCAATCTTTGTCACAAAAACCCTTTATTATTTCCAATTAAACAACAAGGAGATCAAATAGAATAATTAGAGCTTACCTGATAGTTATCAAGAATTGACCAAGAAATATTCTGTAATGACAAAACTCATTAGATGTGAGAATTTTAGCATTGATATGCCCAATATTTTAGAATCACATGCTCAGCATTAGAATATACTACATAAAACAAAAAAGGCAAAACTCAAAACCTAAAATTTTTTACAATAATGTTTAGACATCTTTGCTAACAAAGCACATCAGATGGTTGGGCCTCAGTTACCAGGGTCTGTGAAAAGAGTAACTTGTTAGCAAGGTGCATTAGAACAGATGATGGAGTAGTAGTAAACTTGGTGGAAAGGTATGGGTCAGATAGGGCCAAACCCTTAACCCACCATGTGGGTTAAGGTCAATATGGCAAACTCAAGATGTCGAATTTCTGAAAAATGCAAGAAAGCCTGAACAAATAGATCAAGCCTAATTTGGCTAGCCATTGGTAGGAAACCTAGAGGTAGTCCCTGGGACCCAGGCTGCTTCACACACATTAGGGCACAATCAAAAAAGTTCTTGAAAAGAAATGGAAAGATAGAGAAAGTTGGACATGATTAGCAGAGAGAAAAGAGAACCTGAAAGTGAATAGACTTCTGACCATTTACTATTGCAAAGGCAAAAATTGTCTAAAGCTGAGAAGAGAATAAAAAATTAGGTGCTCTGTCTTTCCAGGGAGCGCAGGAGGCATTTCAGAGTGGTTTCAAAGCACTGGAGTGACACACAGCTCTCCATTAAAGGCGTAGGAGAGAAAAAAAATCAGTGAGTGAAGGTGGGCTTATCAGATGGAAGTGGTGCCTCAACTTACCACTTAGCCCTCTAGGAGGAGTGGCCAAGCAATCAGAGTCAAGTGTCCTTGGCTCCAGAGGTGACCAGCCTTTCAGTTAAAGGCTTAGCAGGTTCTCCAGTGTGGTACCATATCTGGAGAGAGACTGAGCAACAGAGAAGCCTTAGAGAGTAGTTCACTCACCAATGTGTAGAAGCATGGTGGATACAGAGGCCAGCAGTAGAATTGATGCACTCTGACTACAGCAGACAGACCGGTTCCCAAAAGGTCATCAGAACTGTGGTATTCCTCTGAGCAAAAAAAAGGAAAAACAAACAAAACAAAGAAAAAAAATGAGAGGAATCCCACTGCCTATCCTGACTTTAAGCCCTTCCCGGGTTCAACCGGCACCATTTATGTTAGGTTTTTAAAAAGAAGTTGCCGAGTAAAAGCCACACCATGCACGTGGTATTGAGGTAAGGGGTAGGTTTATTCATCTTTCTGGCTGGCACCAGGCCATGTTGGCCCTCCACGCATCTGGGAAAGGCCTGGGAAAGACCTGGGAAAGAGATCATCTGGTCCTGGGCTAGGCCTTATCTAGGGTATGGGTGGAGAAATGTGTGGCCACATCAAATTCAGTTGTGACCTCAGCAGATGCAGATGTGACCTCTTCTAGCTTTGCCAGTTGCCTAAGAAACACAGGTACTGGGCAGAGACTTTGCTGCGAGGAGGGTAGAGTCTGCTTGCCATCCAGGAGTAGATCTTACACAGATAGAGCTCAAGGCCAGGAGTTCAAACCCCAGTACCAGCGCAATATAAAAAAAATGAGGGCTGGGAAGGTAGCTCAGTGGTAGAGCGCTTGCCTTGCATGCATGAGGCCCTGGGTTCGATTCCTCAGCACCACATAAGCAAAAAGAAAAAAGTCGGATGTGGCTTTGTGTCTCAAGTGGTAAAGTGCTAGCCTTGAGCTGAAGAGCTGAGGGACAGTGTCCAGGCCCAGAGGTCAGGCACGAGGACCAGCCCCCCCCCCCCCAAAAATGAGTCCTTTGTCTTTGAAAAGGGATATTTCCCAAAAATTCATACCCAGGACTATTTTCAAGGCCAAAGACTCTTTGAAAGGCTTTTTCACATCTTAACCTTATTCTTATGCTTGATTCACATTATGAAAATAGGAGTCACTCTTCACATTAAAAAGTACGCACATTGTTGAACAGTTCTTACTATTTTTAATTTAAAGGAAGCATGGGAGAGGAATTCACCTCACTTGGTTGAGTTAGATTTCACTCACTGACAGACTTTTATAAGTAAATCAGATCTGTTTACATGTAAAGAAGTCTATACAGATGGTTTTCTAGGAGAGAGAACAAGCTAGCTGCTGTCCATGTTTGAATCAGAGTTAAGTTTATTCCTATGATATGGCAAAAAGAAGCTCATCTCATAGAACTCTATGTGAACAGCAATTTCAAAAGGTTTAAAAACCCATGTCTATGTTGTGAACAGCCAAATTTTCACAAAAAGAGTTTCCTGAGCCAAAATAATATAAGTTAGAGCAAAAGGAACTATGTTAAATATAGTTAATGGGTGAGTGATAGGTGTAAAAGAGTTCTGTAATCACAACTAAACTTTACATTTTTCATCATGTCCCTAACAATAATCTCCAAGATAGGCCTTGCTAAATCTGTCATAGAGTGCTGAGTTTATGCACTTGTCAGTTTTGTTTAGGTTCCAATATATTCTATGGCAGCTTTGTTTGCAAACTGCTCACACCACATGCGGTGTCTGGAAAAACATGTTGTCTTGCTAGGCACCTAAGGGATTTTTGTGCCACTGTGAATCGTTTTACTTCTTGTAATTATGCCTGTGAATGCAAAGTCCTTTTATGATAAGAATAATAATTTCTGTACCCTTTGTTCCACTAACAAATCTCAGATATTATATTTAGCCAGGCACCGGTGGTTCATGCCTGAAATCCGAGCTACTCAGGAGGCTGAGATCTGAGGTTCACAGTTCAATACCAGCCTGAGCAGGAAATTCCATGAGATTCTTATCTCCAATAAACCACCAGAAAACTGGAAGTGGCGCTATGTCTCAAGCGGAAGAGCGCTGGTCTTGAGCTGATTAGCACAGGGACAGTACCCAAGCCCAGAGTCCAAGCCCCACTACTGACCAAAAAAAAAAAATTATATATATATATATATATACACACACACACACATATATATATGATGCAATGAATTACATTTAAATATAAATGAATAGTTATGATATACATAAATATACTAAATGTATAATATATTTACATATATAAGATCATATTATATCTGATGTTTATAAATATATTTGTAATTAATATCCAAAGAGTACATCTGAATATTTTGTGGAAAATGTGGAGTTTCTAAAGACTTACTACTGACCCATCATATTTTCAATTATTTTTTCCACTTATTACAATGTCTGGAGTACTAAGATTGAATGATTATGAAACAGAGTAGCTGTTTCATTCCTTATGATTTTGGATTAGAAACATCTACTTACTTGTTATAAAACCTACCAAAATGTGATCTTGAAATCACACTCCACGAACTGGACATATACAACAATTTACCAACTTAACGGTCTAAAACCTTTATTTGAATCCTATATCTCACATAAATTCAGCATAAAGCAATATGTCATAATGTGAAAAATAAATTCTAGATTTCTCACATGCAGATTGTAGACCCAGAAAATAAAATGAATGACCATGGTATAAAAGATGGAACTGATTAAGTTTGTATAAAATAAGAGAGGAGATGAAGAGAAATAATTTGGAGTACATATGTTCAAGTACTTTATAACTTAGTATGATGGCATAATAAAAGTATAAAAATAGGATAATGAAATTAATAAAATGAATAAAATTTAGCAAACTAAATTATATGGACATATGTATATAACAATAAAATACTTTGTGAAATTAATATTGGCTAATATAAAGACAAAAATTCATTCTAGTTGTTATAGGTTCATATGTTAATTTCCCCTTTTTGTTCAGTTTTTCCCAGATAAAGTAAAAGGAGAAATAGGTTTTGCTCATTTAGAAAGACAAAATTTAAGGAGTCATCCAAATTCAGTTATCAAGATATACACCATTTAACAAAGTGCTTTAAAAATGCAAGCTGAATGAAATAAATTATTGAAACATCTTTTAAGATAAGTACAGAATCTGTATGACTGATTTTTCTACTTTTTTTAGGGGGGGGTCCGGTCGTGGGGCCTGAACTCTGGGCCTGGGCTCTGTCCCTCAGCTCTTCAGCTCAATGCTAGCGCTCTACCATTTGAGCCACAGCACCATTTCTGGTTTTTTTCTTTTTGCTTATATGGTGCTGAGGAATTGAATCCAGGGCCTCAGGCATGCAAGGCAAGCACGCTACCACTGTGGCAACTTCCCAGCCCCATGACTGATTTTTCTTATATGCCAGTTTGCAATACGGCTTGCATGATCGTTTTCTGACTATATGTTTAGTTAGGTCTTGATATTTAGTTGAAGAAATTATGTTCTTTCACATATTCATTTGTCAGATCAAAGAGGAAATGAATTCCATGCCAGAGACAACATCCATAATAATGTTACAGTTGTATCCTGCTACTTTGCCAAAGTTTCATATCAGGTCGAGTAACATGGGCCTTTTTTGCATGGTGACCATCCTGGGTCAGAATGACGCAGCTGCAAGTACACCTGACCTTCTATTGCTGAAGGCTGGTGGCTAATAGGGAAACCATAGGTCAACCTGTCAACATCGGGTTGAAATCCCAATCCTGACACCTCCCAATGGCAGAAGATCACAAGAGACTAGTTCCTATGCAAAGGAATACCAATTGAAATAGTAGTACTTGCATTGGTCTAGTCTAAAATTGGTTGCAATAATCCTAGGATGCTGATTCATATTAATAGTTTATTAAGCATAAAAAGAATAACTTTCATATTTTTAGTAGGTTAGTGGAGATAAGAGTCTCGTGGACTTTCCTGCCTGGGCTGGCTTCAAGCTGCCATGCTGAGATCTCAGCTTCTTGAGTAGATAGGATTGCTAGGATGGACCACTGGCACCTGCTAAGGATGTTAGTGTGTGTGTGTGTGTGTGTGTGTGTGTGTGTGTGTGTGTGTGTGTGTGTGTGTTTACTGGGACTTGAACTGAGAGCCTAGGTGCTATCCTTTAGCTTGTTTGCACAAGGTTGGTGCTGTACCACTTGAACTACAGTAGCTCCACTTCAAATCTTTTTGGTGATTCATTGGAGATTAGAGTCTGCCCAAGCTAGCTTTGAAACTTAATTGATCCTCAGGTCTCAGCCTTTAGTAGCTAGGACGACAGGCCTGAGCCACCGGCGCCCAGCTGATAATGGCCTTTCTCCACAGTGGACTGGGAACTCCTGAAACCTTTTCTTTATTTTTTCTCTCTGAGTACGGGGGCTTGAACTCAGGTTCTGGGCTCTGGTCTCTTAACTTTCCCTCAAGGCTGGCACTCTACCACTTGAGCCACATCTCCATTTCTGGCTTTTGGTCGTTCATTGGCAAAAGAGTCTCAGTAACTTTCCTCCACCCTGAGCTGGCTTTGACCCATGCTCTCTGATCTCAGTCTCCTGAGTAGCTAGGATTTACAGGGGTTATGCCACTGGTGGCATTGGGTAGAAGCTTTTCTTAAGCAAGAATTCTTCACTGCATTTTCCCTGATTCCTCCATGCAAAGGAGGCCAGGTCAGCAGCTGTGAAAAACAGGCTTCCAGCCACAGGAAATGGCTGGAGTCCATGATGAAAAGACAAACTAATCTCCTGCGCCCCATTCTAGGTCCCTACCCTCAGCCCTACCTGTGACTCAAGAACAAACCATGACCCAGCCTTGAATGTTGCCCCAGACTTGTCTGAAGGCACAGAACCTTAATTCCACCAACACCACCTTCACTATACCATACCTCAGGACCTTTGCACATGCTGTGTTCCTTCTGCCTGAGGCTCTCTGTCTTGTAGCCACATCTTAGAAATCCTGTGGAATTTTGGCACTGGTTATATCACCTCCTGGAGCAAGTGTTTCCTTCCCTTCTCCCTCTTTTTTTATATTGAGTTGCTAGAGATGGAACTTGTGCATGCTGACTGGTAAATATTCTATATTGGTGTGTGTGTGTGTGTGTGTGTGTGTGTGTGTGTGTGTGTGTGTGTGTGCATGTGTGGGCCAGTCCTGGCATTTGAATTCATGGCGTGTATGTTAACCTATCCCTATACTTTTGTGCTCAAGGCTAGCACTCTACTACTTGAACCACAGCTCTACTTCTGTCGTTTTGCATGTTTAATTGGAGAAAAGTGTCTCATATAGACTTTCCTGTTTGCAATTGTGATCCTCAGATCTCAGCCTCCTAAGTAGCTAAGATTACAGGGGTGAACCACCTGCATCTTCCCGCTACCCTACCTCTTATCTATAACCTCAGTCCTCTGATTCCCAGAACAATATATCTCACCAGGTTGACTTGTTTTTTTGCCAATCTTGGGGCTTGAACTCAGGGTCTGGGCATGTTCCTGAGCTTCTTTTGCTAAAGGGTAGCATTCTATCACTTAAGCTACAGTGCCACATTTGGCAATTTCTGTTTCTGTTGTACTGAGGAATTGAACCAAGGGCTTCATGCATGCGTGCTATGTAAGCATTCTACCAATAAGCCACATTCACAGCTCAAGGCTCACTTCTAATGGAGGTTATGAGGGTGAGGTTTATTGGCTTACCCCTTTTGGCATAGAAATTACTGAAAATTTCATATCTTTGCCAAGATTTGGGACCACCCTGTGATTCGGCAATGAGGAATAATAAATGAGTGATAGCCACCAGGACCCAGAGGTCTAGGCTCACATCCTACAGAGGTATAGAGACTATGGAGCCAGAGCCTTCCACAACTCCTACAGCCTAGGAAATGTAGTATCCCTGGAGGCAGTGGCTGGTTGCTAGGTGTCCTGATGGGACACCTCAGCCAGGACATAAGGCTTCAGTTCTTAAATGGCAGAGAAGGAGCCTTTGGTCAAGCTGCTGGCTCAGACTTAGTACTCTCTGAGGGCTTGTGCCAGGCTACCCAGGTTGGGGGGCTGGGCATGGGCAACCTGCTGAATGCCTATCATCCATACACAGATACATGGATTTATTGCCTCCTTTTTATTTGTTGGCAGGTCTGGGGTTGTACTATGAGCTAAGGCCCTGAGCTCTTTTTGTTCAAAGGTAGTGCTCTGCCCTTGAGCCACAGACCCATATGTGTATTTTTTTTCCTGTGATCTCTTAGAAAGAAGAGTGTAGCAGACTTTCCCACCCTGGATGAATTCAAATTGCCATGCTCTACATCAGGAGGCTGAGGCCTCCTGAGGAGCTAGGATATAGGCAGGAGCCACTGGCACCTTGCTTTCTTCTTGTTCTTTTTTTTAAATTGTAACAAACTGAAATCTTCACAGTGTCATTCCAATGATTTGTATTCGAATTAAACTACCCAGGCCTGGAGTTCCAATTCTAGGACTGACACCCACAAATGGAGGGAGATCCTGACAAACTCATTTCTATTTGTGTGAATCCTAATGGAATGTTATAAAAGTAATGATTAAATGTGCAGTTGATTCATGATTCTATTTTAGAATACCACACAAAAATTATTGGATTTATGTCTTCCATTCTAGCACCATGTTTTGATTAAGGATATTAATTACTATTTAATTAATGCTTTTATAAGTATTTAACCAGCATACTTCATTAAATGGAGACATAATTTAATAACTAATAATTGGTAATATATGAGTATATATATATGTATATGTATATATGATTTACTATCCTCACAGTCCCTCTCTTGATCACAGGTCCTCAGAACTTCCTGCTCAGTTGCCTGAAGCTGGTCTGCTCAGACTGTGACCCCACTTATAGATTGGTCATTGTAACACCATGGTATGATTGGTCATTCTAGCACCATGGTATGATTAAGGATATTGATTACTATTTAATTAATGCTTTTATAAATATTCAACCAGGATACTACATTAAATGGAGGCATAATTTAATAACTAATCATTGGTTTTATATATATATATATATATATATATATAATTTAATATCCTCACAGTCCCTCACTTCATCACAGGTCCTCAGAATTTCCTGCTCAGTTTGCCGGAGGCTGGTCGGCTCAGACTGTGACCACATTTATGGATTGGTCATTGTAGGCCATGAGTTGAAATCCTGGGATGGCCAAAAATTTATTTGAGGTGTAAGAAGCCAATTTTGACAGATTTTTTTCCTTCTTCGCTAAAGTCCTTGGTATCAGCATGATGTATAATCCATATGCTAATATATACTATGTGATATGATGTAATAAAAGAAATGTTATATGTGTAGTAATACTAAATGAGAGTAATAAACGTCATATGCAGTAAACCCATGTATGTAAATAGATCTCGTATATGTATGTTATTTTTTCCAGTGCTGGGGCTTCAATTCAGGCCCTAGGACCTGGTCTGAATTTCTTGTCTTCAAGGACGATGACCTTTTCCTTTCATCCCCAGTGCCACAGAGTTACACAGACCGGAATTCAAATCCTAGGTCTGCCACAAAAATGGTGCAAATTCTAAGCCAGAGGCTTATTATTATTATTATTATTACCCAAGCACAGGGCTTACACTCAGTTCTTGGCATCTATGCCACAGCCGACCCTTGAATCTTCGCATCTGAATTCCAATCTCCGAGGTGGCAAAAATATTAAAAAAATGAAAAGGAGAAGCATAAAAATAAGAAATTCAAGGAGGTAGTTTTACTTTTTTTTCCCTTTATATTGTGACCATCCTGGGTGTAAATGAAAAGGCCCAGAAAGTGTACATGACCTTCCATTGCTGATGTTTGGAGGACTATTAGGGAAGCCATAGCCAAAATCAGCCACTTAGGCCTGGAGGTGTAATCCCGGGACTGCCACTTATGAATGGAAAGAAATTCTAAGAAACCCATTCCCATATACCTCCCTACGAATGGAATGTTATAATAGTAACAATTAAATTAGTAGTTAGTGTAGGATTATATTATAAAATTATACACAACAATTATACTACATTGACTAATTTTCAATTAATATCTTATTATGTATTCAAACATGATAATTAAAATGAAGGAATAATTTAATTGCCAATAATCGGTAGTAATATTGTATATGCAATTTCATAGTATACAGACATTTCTCTCTTGTTTTATACATATACATCTATTTATCTATCTATCACTCTACACATTTATCTGTTCATTCACTTGTCACTCCTGGGGCTCAATGGTAGAGTGCTCGCCTAGTACATACAAAGCCCTGGGTTCGATTCCTCATTAACATGTACACAGAAAAATCCAGAAGTTGTGCTGTTGCTCAAGCAGTTGAGCACTAACTTTGAGCATAAAAGCTTAGGGACTGTGTCTAGAACTTACTCAAGGCCCGAGACTGGCACCAAAAAAACTAAAAAGGTAGAATGTTCTGAATGCAACTATATAAGGACAGGGCTGCAAATACCTCAACACAGAGCAAGCTGGGTGTTTGGTGCGGACAGCTGCCATCTAACCTGACTTAGCCAGAGGTAAACCATTGCAACCCTGTTCCACAGAACCAGATGCTGCTGGCTCGCTTAACCCTGACATCTAAGATACTCGGGGGCTGAGATCTGACACTGGTGGGCTTACAACCCAGCCCAGGCAGGAAGTCTACGAAACTCTGAGTTGTGGCTCACAGTGGTAGATCTCTAGCCTTGAGGAAAAGATCTTACAACAGTACCCCTAACCTTTCAGTACATTCGCTATGGCTGACTCCCCACCCCCCAAAAAACACCCCTCTAAATCATTAGATATGAATTTGGTGCAGTTTGTGATGTTTTTCTGAAAGAATGGTGATACTGATAAAAGCACCCTAATTCTAATGACAGTGTGTGGGATACAGCTTTGTGATGAGTCCTTCATGAGGTGTTGTGTGCTGAGTCCTTCACGGGGTTCATTCTTTCATCTGGTCCTTGTAACAGCTCCACATGTAAGATGATGGTGCAGGTGAGAAAGTTGAGGTTCAGATATGCCCCCATGTCAGGGCCAAAATGATGTATATACTGAACTCTAGTGAGTTGTCTCCTGCAAACAATTGTTTTGATTTATTTTTCTTGAATTCAGGGTCTCAGCACTGACCCTTTCCTGTTGGGCTCATGGCTAGCGCCCTACCACGTGGAGCCAAGGACCCTGTTGAAACAGAGTGCTATGATCTAGGCATCTGTAGCTGAGGTCTGTCTCCCTGCCTACTCATGAAGCTGAGATCTGAGAATCTGGGTTCCAAACTATCCCAGATACAAAAGGTCCCATGACACTATTATCTCCTCTTTACCACTTAGAATCTTGAAGTTGAAGCTAGGCACCAGTGACTCATGCCTGTCATCCTTGCTACTCGGCCTGAAAGCTGAGGATCAAGATCCAAAGCCAGCCTGGGCAGGAGATTCCTTGAGATGCTTATGTCCAATAAACCACCAGAAAGAGCTGTGGCTCAAGTGGTAGTGCGCTAGAGTTGAGCTGAAGAGCTCCGAGACAGCACCTAGACCCAGACTTCAACTCCTCCAACTTACAAGAAAAGAAAGAAGGAAACCTGAAGTCAAGTGCTGGGAATGTATCTTATGGGTAGAGTGCTTTGCATGTAGGAAACCCTGGGTTTGAGTTCTTAGTACCACATCCCTAGAAAAAAAGCCTGAAGTGGCTCTGTGGCTCAAGTGGTAGAGTGCTATCCTTGTACAGAAGAAACTCAGGTACTATGTTCAGGTCCTGAGTTCAAGATCGAGGACTGGTGTATGCACACACACACACACACACACACACACACACACACAGAACAGAAGTGAAGATGGGACACAAAATGGTACAGCACTGGACTTCAGCTCTGAGCTCATGATCATCACACTGGCCTTGTGTTCAACCCCAAAACCTAGCCACCCAGGGCCCAACTAGGAGAGGTCAAAGGTTTCAAAATCTGTTGAGCTTCACCAGCCCTAGATAACAGGAAGCATTGTGATTTTGCACAAGTGTTTAGATTTAGCAAACTTCCAGAAACCTAGGGAGGCATTGTTGCCAATTAGGAATCTTTTCATTAGGTCAGCCCCTAGTTGTCTGCCAGAAGGACTCTTGAATTAATTGTAGCAGTTTGTTTCAACATTGGAACATAGTGTAACAAAGACAGGATGAGTGCCAGTAACTTGGCCCGCCACGAGAGGTGGCACAAATGAAGGCTTCCTGTCAAAACAGAGCACTGGGGAGAGAGATAGCTTGGGGTACAAAAAGGCCTTTTTCTCCTGGCCTTCAGAGCCCATCCACACTCATCCTCACTAATTGTCCTGGATGAATTGTTTGTTACACAGCTGTACATGAGTGGAGCTTTTTGTCTGCTTGTTCCAAAAATGAGGCATTCTTCCTCCAGCAGCCTGGGGTGTGGAGAAACCCTCAGGCTACACTGGGAACAGTGAGGGGTGCCCCGGAATATTCAGTGTCTTGAAAGCACTCTCTGTACTATGATATTATTCTTTTTTTATTGGGAAAATACTGTACAGAAGGGTTAAAATTACATGGGCAAGATATTGAGTACATTTCTTATCAAGCATTGTAGCTTCCTCCTTTGTTTCCCCTTCCCATCCCTTCCCATCCTCCCCTCGTCCCCCCCACCCAATCCTCCCCGCCCCCACCTACCCAATCCTCCCAGGCCCTCCCCCACACACCAAAGTTGTAAATTTCGTTTTCAATATAATGACTTGTACATCTCATTGTTGCAATGGGTCCACCTGTATCCCTATTTAAACGATTTGTTTTTCCCCTTCCCCTTCACAAATTATACCGACATCAAATACAGTGAAAGCAGGGGTTATACTGGGGAGGGACATACAAAGCAACGAAGAAATAATCTTATAAATGTGTTAGAAACAAACGCATGAAAGGAAAAGAAACATTTGAATACAGATCTTAGGGTTCATTATTCTATTCAAAACAAATTTCCTAGCTGGGTTCCTTTCTTCATACCGACTCTGGATCTTCACTGATAGAAAAACATGCATACATACACAGACACATGGAATTACTGGCTCATTTGTTTGTGGCAGGTCCTGAGACTTGACCTTTGAGTTTAAACATTGTCCCTGAGCTCCTTTTGCTGAAAGAAGTACTTTATTGTGTCTTAAACCATGATTACCCTAGGCTGGGGTGCAGCTTTTACACCCACAGATGATCCAGGGATTGATTCTAGGACCCAAGTTCAACTCCCAGCACTGGCAAAATTACATCAAACCAACAAAAATGGAGGAAGAAAAAACCAGGAAGTTTTACACACCGTTTTACCTTTGTTTCCTTGGCACTGTGACCACCCTGGGTCTTAATGACTCAGCTTGAAAATTGTACGTGACCTTGCATGGCCGAAGGCTTGTGGGCCATCAGTGAAGCCTGAACCCAACCCCGACACCTACTTCCTGAGTTTGACGATCCTGAGAGCACCACCTACACACGGTTGAAGATCCTAGAGAACTTGTTCCTATCTATTGGAACACTAGGAGAATGTTTGACATGTACTAATTGAACTACTAATTAACTAGTTTTTCTAGTATATGATTGTCCGCTATAAATATAGGTCATTATTTAATTTAATTAGTTCCTTATTAAGTGTTCTACCTTGATTAATTAATGGAGGCATAATTTTAAACCAAATAATTGGTAGTAATAGAATATATAAAAATAAGGTATAGACAGACATCACTTTATATAGAGTTATACAGGAGAATCAACATAAATGTCTATCTGTGTCTTTGTATATATTTATTTATAGCTGAATATACATATGTAAATACACACACGCACTGCAATGTACACATTTATCTGTTTATATATTGGCCACTCTTAGGGCTTGATCTCATTCTCAAAATTTGCCCGCCAACTTCACTGGGATCAGCCTGGTGTGCTAACATTGACCTATCCATGAAGTGAGCCTTCTAGGCCCATAGTTCAATTCACAGAACTGCCAAAAACTTAATCCTGGTGGAAGAAGCCAATTGTCCCACTTGTATTCCTTATCAGTGAAACTCCCGGGTCTCAGGAATGATGATAATACGAGGGCAAATCTATCCTCTGTAATAGGTGTGTAATCATGCTCACTAAAATACATAAGAACTAAATAAAACACAAAATAAAATGAATAACTACACTAACTGCAATATGCAGTAAACATGTGTATGTAAATATGAATCATCTATTTAAAATGTATACGAATGTTATTTTTGCGAGTTTAAGTAGTTGAATTCAAGTGCTGGGAACAGGCCTGACTTTCTTCCCCTTTCCCGACAGTGCTTCAGATTTACCCAGACGCTGAATTCAAATTCCAGGCCTGGCAGAAAAAAATGGCATGAATTCCAAGCCAAGGAGCCTCATAATGTTTTTAAATATTTTTAACATATATATATATATATATATATATATATAGACATATATATGTCTATATATATATAGACAAATATATATACACATATATTAGTCTATATATATATATATATATACATATATATATATATATATATATATAAATATATTTGTCAAGCACAAGGCTTGAACTCAGGTCGTGGTAACTCTGCCTGAGCTTGGATCACTCTATGCTGGGATGCACCACAGCCACTGGACCCACAGCTGAACCTGGGTTCCTTGGCCACAAAACTGACAGGGAAAAAAAACCAACACAGATAAAATTCTGGCAACTTGCAGATTGCTGCCTGTTTTACATTTGTTTTCTTTGCAAGGTGACCATCCTGGGTCTGAATGGCACGGCTGAGAAGTGTTTGTAACCTGGCATTGCTGAAGGCTGTTGGGCTACCAGGACAACATGGCAACATAGGCCCTATGTTCGAAGCCGGATCCTGACCCCTACCAATGGAGAGGCCTACCAATGGAAGGAGATCCTAAGAGTCTCATTAATATTCATAGAAATACGGATGGAAGGTTCTGAATGTCAAGGTTGAATTAGTTGTTCCTGAATGATACTATTATAAAATTAGAGAGTGATTTTAGGAGGCCAATGGATTCTTGTGAATATTTTTGGACACATTAAAAAATACTATTAATTACATGGACACAATAGTTTGGGGAAAGTGGTGGATTTAATTAACAATTCATTCAGATGAAAACAATAATATTAATTACATGGGGGCATAATAAATACACAAGAATTGGTAGGAATGTAGTCTATATAAATGAATAATATATAAACATCTTTGGCACTCTATAAAGATCTATATTTATTTGTGTACTACCATCTGCATGTCAATCTGTTCTTATTTTGTCAACACCTGGGGTTCAATCTCAGGTGTTGGGAACTGCTTGTCAGCTCCATATGCCCCAGGCTGGCGTGCTGACACTCACCCATTCATGAATTGGGCCTTGTAGGCTGTGAGTTCAGATGCCAGTACTCACAAAACATGAATTGTGGCGTAAGAAGCCCATGGTGACACATGTTTTCCTTTTCTGTGAACATCCTGGGTGTCAAGTGTGAAGTTTCATACTTTAGGCAAATCTATATCCCATGTAATAAGTGTAATAAATATTCCATGTGTAATAACAGTCAATAAAATAAATGGTAAATAAAAAAATAAAATGAATAAATACACTAAGTGCAATATGGGGTCAAGATATGGGGCTTGATGTCAGGACCTGGGAACTGCCTGGCAGCTGAATTGGCTAGAGGCTGCTGTGATGACAGTCACCCATTCATGAATTGAGCCACCTAGACCCTGAGTTTAGATCCCAGCACTGCCAAAAATGTAATCTTGGAGTGAGAAGCCAAGCATGATACATGCTTTCTTATTCTTTGAAAGTGCTCAGTGACAGGTAGGATGTATAATTCAGATGCAAATCTATATGCTATGTAATAGGATATCATAAATTTAATAAATATCATAGGTGCAATACTTGTCACTAAAATAAATGATAAACAGACTGAATTAGTAGTGAACCATTCTAGGATAAAATTAGCTGTAATAAGTATAGAACATGAATTAAGTTTAATTAATATTTTATTAAGCATTAACATAATAAAAATTGCATGGTTACATAATTAAATACCTAATAAGTGGTAGTAGCACATGATGCATAATTTAATAATAGATAGACATCTGTCTCATGCTATAATATATGCAATTATACATATGGATGTATGTACATATATGATAAACAATAACAGGATATTGAGTAATTATTAATTAATAATTTTTTAATTGTTCAACTGGGACACATCATTAAATGGAGACATAATCTAATACCTAATATTTGGTAGTAATATTATCTGTAATTTAATAATATACAGACTTCGCTCTTTTTGTGTATATAATATTTATATGTAGCAATTTCTATCTATTTATACCTCGTTCACTCCTGGAGCTCAGTGGTTGAGTGCTCACCTTGTAAGCACCAAGCCGTGGGTTCGATTCCTCAGTGCCACATTAACAGAAAACCCGGATTTTCTGCTGTTTTTCAATCAATTGAATGCTAGCCTGGAGCACAAATGCTTAGGGACAGTGTCTAAGGCCTTACTCAAGCCCCAGAACTACTACCACAAAAAGACAGGATGTTTTAACTGCAACTATAGAAAGACTGGACTTCAAATACTTCATCACAGAGCAAGCTAGGAGTCTGGTGCTGACAGCTGCCACCTAACCTGACTTAGCCAGATGTAAACTGCTACAACCCAGCTCCACAGAACTAGACGCTACTTGATTAATCCCGTCATCCTAGCTGCTCAGGGGCTTTAAAACTCAGCCCTGGCAGGAAGTCTCTGAAACTCTTCGAAATGTTGCTCCAAGTGGTAGAGCTCAAGCCTTGAGCAAATGTTATTAGAACAGTATCCCCATGCTTTGAATTGAAGCCCCATGCCTACCACACACCCCCAAAATCACCCCAATAAACCATTAGATGTGAACATGTGGGGTTTGAAAAATGTTCCTCAAAGAGTGATGATACTGATGAAAGCACCCTACTTCTAATGACAGCTTGTGGAATAGATCTATGTGCTGAGTACTTCATAGGGTGCTCTGTGCTGAGTCCTTCACTGGGTGCTATGTGCTAAGTCCTTCACAGGGTGCAGTGGGCTGAGTCCTGAACTGAGTTCTGTGTGCTGAGTCTTTCTCAGACAAGAATGTTGAGGCTCAAATATGTACCCATGGCAGGGAGAAAATTATGAATTACTGAAGACTAGTGAGTTGTCTCCTGCAGACAAATGTTTGAGATCTGAGGATCATGGTTCAAAATTAGCCTGGGCAGGAAAATTCTTGAGACACAGCTCCAATGGACCACCAGAAAAGCTAAAGTGATGCTTTGGCTCAAATGGTAGAGTACCAGACATGAGCTGAAGATCTCAATGACAGAACCCAGGCCCAGACTTCCACTCCTGCAACAATAAAAAAAGACAGAAACAAAGTAACAAACCTGAAGTAGATGGCTGGGAATGTGCCTTAGGGGTAGAGTGCTTTCCATATATGAAACCTTGGGTTTGATTTCTCAGGACCACATCACTAAAAAAAAAAAGCCTGAAGTGGCTCTGTGGCTCAAGTGGGAGAGGGCTATCTTTCTACAAGAGGAACTAGGTACAGTGCTCAGGTCCTGAGTTTAACCTCCAGGAATGGTGTATGTGCCCACAAGCATACCTGCTCTCTCTCTCTCTCTCTCTTTCTCTCTCACGCACGCGCACACACACACACACACACACACACACACACACACAGAGCCTAGAAGTGATGTTGTTAAACAAAATGATAAAGCACTGGGCTTCTGCACTGAGCTCATGGTCATCACCCCAGCCGTGTGTTCCAACCCAAATCTTAGCCACCCAGAACCCAACTAGGAGAGGTCAAAGGTTTCAAAACCTGATGAGCTTCACCAGCCCTAGATGACAGGAAGCGTTGAGATACTAGATATGTGGTTGGATTTCCAATCTTCTGGAAACCTAGTAGAGGCATCATTGTCCTCAATGAAACATTTTATGAGGTTCAGTGCCCTAGTTGTCTTCCAGAAGGACTCCTGAATTATATTGAGCACTATATCTGAACACCGGAATATAGTCTCACAAAGGCAGTATAAGTGCCCAGAACTCTGTCAAACCAGAGTACTGGGGAGAGAGGTAGCTTGGGGTACAAACAGACCTTTTTCTCCTGAATTTTAGACCCTGCGCACACTCAACCTCACTAATTGACCCAGGTGGAGTGTTTGTTACACAGCTGTACAGGAATGAGGCCTGTTTTCTGCCTGTCCAGACAATGAGAGAGACTTCTTCTAGCAAGCCTGGGATACAGAGAAACCCTCAGGCTACACTGGAAATAGTGAGGGGAACCCCAGAACATGTATTGTCATGAAAGAGATCTCTGTGTTAGGAAATCATTTTATTGAATACAAATTTCCTAGGTTGGTGCCATTCATCATAGCTACTCTGTAGCTTCACTTATGGGAATACTTCCATACATACACAAATACATGGAGGTACAGGCTCTTTTTGAGGAGGCAGGTCCTGGAGCCTAACCATTGCCCCTGAGCTCCTTTTGCTCAAGGTTAGAGCATTAACCTTGAATCATAGACCCGCTTCTGGGTTTTTCTGTGATCTCTTAGAAATAACTGTCATGGACTTTCCTATGCTGGCTGTATTCAAATTCAGATTCTCTATACCTCAGCCTCCTGATGACCTGGGATTACAGTGAGAAGCCACTCGAACCTTCTTTCTTTTCTTCTTCATTTTTTTAATCTGGACAATCTGATTTCTTAACATGGTATTTCCAATGTTTTGAATTTATAAGTTAGCTATCCAATGTTCATTATTGCTGCTTTTTCTGAGAAGGATTTTCTTTCCTCATCTTCTCCTCTAGTCACAGGTTTTTAGCCAAAAGTGAGAAATGAGTGTCACAGGATTTAGCAGCAAATGTCCACAGGACATTCCAGTTCTGACACTTAGCATTGAGCTGCAATGAATTTACTTTCTCAGGTTGAGAAGACCAAAAGCTGGAGCTATCCTTATACTGTCTGCATTGCTCCTTTTGCCTATAAAATAATCTAATACTTATGAGTGTTGTGTGTCTACACTCTTAAGTATTTAAAACACTAGAAGCATCTTCATGTTTCTGTTTTTCTCTAGTACCTCTTGAGATTTAGATAAAGGGCTTGTGTGGAGTGACATCTCGGTGAATCCCTGAGGAAAGCTTCTTGAAGCCTCTTCGAGAGATCACCATTCAAAGACAGCCCTATCAGGAAAGTCTCTGAGACTCTTATCTCCAATAAACCACCAGAAAACCAGAAGTGGAGCAGTGGCCCAGAGGGTAAGAGCTCCAGCTTTGAGACAGAAAGCTGAGCAGGAGACACAACCCAGACCAGGCAGGAAAGCCTGGGGAAGTGATGTCCAATTAACGACTGCATGGCTGGAAGTGGAGCTGTGGCAGTGGTAAGGCCTCATCCTTGGACAAAACAGCTGAGGAACGCATTGAGTCCTGAGTTTAAGTCCTTGGATGGCCACAAAAATATTTTCAAAAAGAAAAGACAAGTTTATGTATCAGTGCCCTACCTACTTATGAGTGTATGTTACCTCCCTGAGTGCAAACAGACCGTATGCAATGCTTCTCCTTTTTATTTTACTGGTTTATGTTTCAGAATTGCTCGTTGCACATACTGCATCATTCTCTTCATTTCAGGCCCATGGCTTTTCTCTTTCAGAGTTCCAGGCCTGTGTCCTTATATGATGCACACTGAAGCTCTCAGAAGTCTTTATTTACATTTTATTATGAGGCCAAGGCAAGAAGAGTCTCAAATCAGGCAGGAGAAGTGAAGGTCAGGTTTCGTAGAAGTAACCAGTATTCAGAAAATTAAACTTGGGGATGTAAAATGGTAGCATAATTATGTAAAAACTACAATTAAGGAAAAGATGAGGGGGCTGGGAATGTGGATTACTGAGACAGTGCTTGCCTAGCATGCAAGAAGCCCTGGGTACAATTCCTTGGTAGCACATATACAGAAAAAGCCAGAATTGGTGCTGTGGCTAGACCTGGCAAAGAGATACCTTGGTAGGTAGGTAGGTAGGTAGGTAGACAGACAGACAGACAGACAGATAGAGATAGAGATAGAGATAGAGATAGATAGATAGATAGATAGATAGATAGATAGATAGATAGATAGATAGATAGATAGATAGATAGATAGATAGATAGATAGATAGATAGATGATAGATGAATCTGGTCTTGGATGCCAGGAGGAAAGAAGGGAACAATTCCCAGACTTGTGGCCTTCTATAGTGTGCCAGGCCACCAGCATCGACATCCCACAACCACAGAGCAAGAAGACTGTCTCTTTCCCACTTCTCAGGCAGCCAAGGGCCCCAGGGGCCAAGAGGGCAGAGCCAGGTTCCAACTAAGGTGTTTAACGCCCCTGCCTCTAGTTGGTGTGGGTATTAGCATTAATGATATGGAGAATGAAGGGAGGAGAAAGGCCTGCCAGAGGAAGAAAGGCCTTCAAATCTAACAGATGGAGAGCCTAAAACCCACTCCGGAAGACCAGAGAGCAGGATTTTTCTACTCTTTTCCTCCCCTCTCCCTCACTAAACTGACTCTCTATTGTTAACTTAAAGATAGCCTGAGGCTGCCTTTACCTGAGGGAGGAAGTTTAATTTGTCATTGTTTGAAGAGGCTGAGAAAAGCCTTACCCTGGTGTAACTCTAACAAATGTTTCAAGTTTCCCCACATTACTGGCTGTGCCTGGAATGAATGAAGTGGTTTTGCAGCTCACTTCCCTGTTGAGTGTTACATTCTGTTTCCTAATCCTCCAGGTCTGGTCTCTGCACCTAGCCTGGCTTTTGAAACTGTTTTCTGTCCTTCAATTACAGTGTTACACTGGAGTCCTTCCTGCAAATAGTGCGAGGGCTTGGATCCTGAGAACTTCATTTGAACCCAGAATGGGTCACATTTGAGTGCAAGTAACTTTTCATCACCAAGGGAAACACAAGAAGCTCTTGATATCTGACGTTTCAGAAGTGGAAGTCAGAGTGCCATAGACTTTCCTGCCTTAGCTGGCTTCACCTTGTGATCCTGAGACCTCAGCCTCCTAAGTTAGGGTGATGAGCGTGAGCTACTGGTGCTCTGCTAGGTTCAGAACTGTAATGATACTGACAATACAAATCAACTGCTTATCACATAGGGCTTGGGAAGCATATTAACCCTTTCAACACTGGACCTTTCAGAACCCTGTAGGACACTAGGTTATAATTCTAGAGTCTGAGAGGATGGGCATATGGATCTACTACATTTAAACCTGGAGCTCTGACTCCAATTCTGGTGTACATCAGCATTCATTTTCCAGAGAATGTTATCCTAATTAGAAAATAGGAAAAGTACTTTGATTAACCCTCATTTTTTTTTCCAGTTGTGTGTCTCGAACTCAAGCCTGGGCACTGTCCCTGAGCCCTTCAGCTCAAGGTGAACCCTCTAACACTAGAGCCACATCACCAGGTGGGGTCTTTTGGTGGTTCACTGGAGATAAGAGTCTAACACGCTTTCCTTGCCTAGGCTGTCTTTGAACTGTGTTCTTGACATCTCAGCCTCCTCAGAAGCTAGGGTTAAAGGTGTGAGCCACTGGCATTTGGCCTATAGTTTGTCAGTCCTGGGGCTTGATATTAGGGCCTGGGTACTATCTCTGTGCTTCTTTTTCTCAAGGCTAGCGCTCTACCACTTGATTCACTCCACAGCTTCTGGCTTTTTCTGAGTATGTGGCACTGACTATTTAAACCCTGGCATTCATGCTTGCTGATGGAGCTCTTTACCACTAAGCCACATTTCTAGCCCCACCCTTACAATTTTATCCCTCAACTTGTCTATCCTCAAGAAAAGGCTTCTGAATATGTCATATAAAGAAATCTCTATAGGAAGATGTCCAAAGATCTATAAGGCAAAGCTCATACTGGGGACAGACACTAAACATGTGATGACTGTGACAAATGCGTCCATTTAATTATGTATCATGTTTCAACACTTAATAAAGTATTAATGTAAAATGAGTCAATGTCCTAAATTATTGTGTATAATTTTATAATAGATGTAAAACATGTACTAAATATTATGTGTTTAATAATACTAAATACAATAAACAAATAAATGAATCAAAAAATAAAATAAATACAAAATCAATAATAAAAATCATAATATGTAATAAACATACATATGTAAGTATATATCTTATATTACACAGGTATAGAAATATTTTTTCCGGGGCTGGGAAGGTGGCCTTAGTGGTAGAGCGCATGCCTTGAATGCCAGAGGCCCTGGGTTCAATTCCTCAGCACCACCTAAGCAATAAGAGAAAAGCCAGAAGTGGCGCTGTGGCTCAAGTGGTAGAGCGCTAGCCTTGAGCTGAAGAGCTGAGGGACAGCGCCCAGGCCCAGAATTCAGGCCACACGACCGGACCCCAAAAAGAAAAAAAAAAAGAAAGAATTTTTCCATTGCAGGGCTTTCATTCAGGCCCTGGGAACTCTAGCCGGAATTTCTTTTCCTCAAGGAGAGTGAGCTTTGCCTTCACCCATGGTACAAAATAGATAAATGGACAGTGAGCTCAAATCTCAACAATGGCAGAAATACTGGCCCAGTTCCAAGACAGTGGCTTAATTTTTTTTAATGGAAACAGTTTTGTTTTTTCAGTTCCATACTTGCATTAAAAAAAGCAGTGTAGAATTTTTACAGCTATTTATACATCCTTCCCTTAGCCCCAAAATGCTTCTCTGAGAACTACATTGTTT